>NW_006399753.1:32955447-32962769 GCF_000299155.1 Elephantulus edwardii | reverse complement strand
GCGGAGTTTAGGGCTGTTGTACATAGGGTCGCTATGAGTCGCAGGCGACTCGACGGCACATAACAACAACAACAACATATTTTTTTTAAAAAAAAGTAAAAAGAAAATAACCTAGAGAATACTTAATATTTTCCTACTAATATTCCCAGTTAGAACATATAGTGTTTCTGAAAGAAAAAGAAATACTTTGAAATGAAAAGAAACACATTGCATTGGTTCATTTTATGACAAGGCAGAATTACATAGTGGATAAGGCTGAAATACAGTACAGATATAATAAATAAGTTTGATATAGAATTCTGACCAGCTGACTTTTTCTACTTCAGTTTCCTTATCTTTATCAGCTCCTTTAGGGTGCTGTAAGAGAAACTGAGTACAGATGCTCAAACGTTCTAGAATTGTGCCTGGTACCCTAGAAATTCTTTGCAAGAACTGGTTATTAAATACTTTCCACTCAGCACCTTAATGTATAAGAGTTTCTTTTAGTATCCGTATGGTTTACTTATTTTTTAAATTCAGCTAATAACTCCGTATATATTCTTTCCTTTTTCACAGCCCACAAGAGATGATCGTGGCTGGTTTGTGACACCTTTAGGTCCAAATCCATGGTGGACAATAATAGCTGCTATTATTCCAGCTTTGCTCTGCACTATTCTAATTTTTATGGACCAACAAATTACAGCTGTCATCATCAACAGAAAAGAGCATAAGCTAAAGGTATATTTTAACATTTGCTTTAGTTCAAATCATTCTGCCTTGGCTAATATTGATTCATATCCATTTGGCTTTGTCTCCATTGGGTTTCTGAGACTAAAAATTACAAGGGAGGAGACTGCCTATCATTCTTCTACAGAATAGCTGATGGACTCAAATTGCTAAAGAATTTGATCTTTGGGCTAGCATTGCAATTCCTTGTGGAACCAGCACTCCCTGGTGTGTGTTAGTAAATATTTAATGGCTGTGAGAGGAAAAAAATCTTGATTTATAGTGTATGCCAGTTTCTGTGTTGTGACTATTTTAACCATGGCTGCTATAAAGGAATCAGTGTGACATCACCGAGTAGAAAACATATTTGAAAATTAAACATTTGATGCTCACAAACTGTAAAAGGAGCAAAGACAGTGTGAGGACAGTATATCTGACTTCTTCTGATTCCACAAAGGGGAACTGTCCCCATCAACAACATCCACAGTATAAAACGAATCTCTGTAAGGTCAGACAAGGCCCCCAATTCCAACTTCTACTAATTTTTAGATCATTATTTACTGGAAATGACCACACAGACTTTATAGAGCCTCTCTTTACTCACAGTTGTAGAGCTTATTAGGGAAACAGGTTGAGGAGGGAAGACAAAGGATGTCACACAGTGAAAGCTCAGATTTAGTGAATAGCAGTCCCAAGCCAGGTTAGCAGCAAAACACAATCCCTCAATCAGTTCCAATAGCTTCTTAGTCAACTTCAGGATACAGTCCCTCAATTAATCCAGGCAGCTTCTCAGTCTTAGCAAAATACCTTTCTTTCGTGCAGGAAACTCTGGCTCAAAAGGTGCATGGTACTTTTTCTTTTTCTCTAACTTTCTGGTGTTGAGGTTCCTGTTTTGAAAGGCCTGGCTCTGGCTGTGGCTGGCTACATCTTGCCACAGTATCGCTAATAGTCTGGTTAGCTCTCTTTTTTATGTTGGCCTCACAGCTGTTGATGATGTTGAAAGAGCCTGATCAACAGTGAGCCTAGTGCCTGCAGTTGAGGTAGCAAGAGACTGCCCCCAGAGGGAGCTAAGGCAATAGCTGTAAAAGCTACTCTCAAAAGTCCTAACACCACACAACCCAATATTGCCAGGTACAGAACACTACTTTCCTAGCAAGATGTCCCTTTCCAAAAATAACCTTGCCTAGATACATGTCCAAAACATGAAAGACAAGGCTTTACCACCTTTGCCTCCAAGGAGCACTCTAGCTGCCCTTTTTCCAAGACATACCTGTTTGTTCTTTTGGCAGTCCATGGAATATTCAGTATGCTTCTCCAGAACCACAAATCACTCTTGGAAAGATGGAGGATCAGTGAAGGAGATGAAGGAAGATCCTTAGTGAGATTGGGTTGACACAATCACTTCAGCAATGAGCTCAAGTGTGTCAGATGATGATGGCACAGGACAGGACAGAACAGGACAGAGTTCAGGTCAGCTATTCATCTGCTATGAATTGGCAACATCTAACAACAACAACAACAGAATAAAACTGAACTAGGTCATCTTAAAGTAGAGTTTTGTTTTGCCTACAACCCTCAGAAGTTTAATAACCATTTATCTAATACTTATAGATAAAAATTTTATTGAATCTTCAAATATTAGCCTTACAATGACTCTGTAAAAATCCACAATTTATATTAATTTAAATAGATAAATTATGAGGACTAAGATGTGCCTGATTGAGGCCATGGTCTTTTCAATCACTTGCTATGTTGCTGAGAACTGGACAATCAATAAGGATGACAGAAGAACTGATGCCTTTGAACTGTGGTGTATAAGAAGAGAACTGAATATTCCATGAACTGCCAAAAGATCAAACAGATATATCTTGAAGAAAGTGCAGCCAGTATGTTCTTTGGAGATGAGGATTGTAAAGCTTCGTCTCACATACTTAGGGCATGTTGCTCGGAGAGGCTGTTCCTTGGAGAAGGAATCATACGTGGAAAAGTTGAGGGATGGTGAAGGAGAGGAAAACCCTCAACCAGGTGGATTGCCAAAGTGACTACAGCAATGGCCTTGAGTGTGTCACCGATTGTGAGAAAGCACAGCTCAAATAGTGTTCGATCTTTTGTTCATAGTGTTGTTATGAATTCTACTTGATGGCATCTAACAACATATTCATTTATGTAAGTCAATAAAATATGTTCTAACACTTTTAGTTGGATAATACTTTTAGTGTTACTCTACCATGATCTAAGAAGTAAGAAAACATTTTTCTTAGATAGCAGCTATTTTATAAAATGATAAAAATCTGTGCTTTTCTTACAAATATTATTTTATATATTCACTTTAAAAATCAGACAATAAAAAGTTAAAAGAAAAATACAGAAAACATTTAAGAATTTATTATCTAGAGATAGCATTATTAATATTTTTGTTGTTGTTGTTGTTGTTGTGTACCATAGAGTCAGAATTGACCCATAGCTGACCCTCCAGTGGGTCTTCAGAGGCAGCTAAATGCTAGGGAGGAGACTGCCTGTCTTTCTCCCATGGAGCAGCTGGTGGATTAAAACTGTGTGCCTTGGGGCACAGTTTATTGCCATTAGACCAGCAAAACTCCCAATATTTTGTAAGTGCAAAATACATTTTCTCATACTACAAGCACTGCTTATAATTTTTTTACATGTTTTTAGTATAAAAAAACCAACCCTCACCCAACTAAACAAAACCCAAAACTCTCCTGTTTTAGCTGTCTCACATACTTTGGACACGTGGCCAGACCAGTCATGCTTGGAAGGGTGGAGGGACAGCACAGGAGGGGAAGACCCAGAATGAGATGAATTGACTCAGTGACTGGAGAAATGGGGTTAGGTCTTTTGTAGATGACGAGATTGACAGGGTTAAGAGTTTATGTACATAGGGTCACTATGTGGCATAGGTGACTCAATGGCACATAACAACAACAACATAATGAAAATGTCACAGTTTTTAAAATCACATCAAAGATTCCACTTCTAGGTGTGGATGTCATCTCTCTCTGTACTAGGTCTACAGCATCTTCTTATAGACTCAAACTCTCTATTCAAATTCACTATCCCTGACAGGGATGGAGTACCCAGTAAAGAAAGGTGAGTGCAGGTAAACCTGTTATTGTTATGTGCTTACCTTGCTTATTGAATATTCCATGACTAGTGATCCTATATATGTCAGAGTAGACCTGTGCCCCAAGGATTTTCTTTTAAAGGCTGACTTTTCAGAAGGCCTACTACTAAGCTTTTGGTTAGTATCCAAATATGTTAACTGTATTAAATTACGTGGAGGACCACAAAGTAGAAAAGTCCTGTTTCAGCCATTTTTTAATCATAACACTCCATCCTCCTCTATATTTTCAAAGTGAATACTTTCTAATAAAGATATAGTCTATCTACTCAGACTATACCTTTTTGGCCTATAATCAGGGTTGTAGTACCCAAAGTTATATCCAGCAAAGTAAGTAAGCATGGGGTTCCTTGTATTTATATACTGATCTGTTGTTGTTGTTGTTGTTTATTTTATACTGGTTTACATACAAAGTTCATAAAGTTTGCAAACATTGTTTTTCACAGCAGATCTTTCCCCTTTCCTTTACCCACTCCTCCCTCCACTCATCACATTGTGTGACCCTATGATTAAGCCTCCCTCCGCCCTTGGATCTTCGTACTCATTCCACAATAAGAGTCTTAAGTAGTATTTGTCCTTATGAGACTGAGTTAGTTCATGTAGCATAATGGTACATAAACACAGTGGAAAAAATATGCAGCACGCAGGAGCAATGATTTTGTAACTTAAGACCCAACATAAGAGGGACTGGAGAGCATTATATACTGATCTTGGAACTTCTGTTTACTTACTACTAATCTGCAGTGAATCACTCTAGGTGTCAATATTATCTGTTCTATTGACAGTGGTTTTCCTGCTAACAGCAACAACAAAGTCACCTTCTGGAAATACTCTTGACTCAGAGTAACGGTTTGTTCTGCTTGTTCTTAATTCCTTCATTGAAACGTTTGCAGTCTCCTGGCTTTAACTTGCACCATATTTTCACCCCAAGTCACATGTTTTCTTGAGCATAATCCTTGACTACAAACTAACTACACTTTCAGCTTTCACTAATGATTTTTCCCTCACCCAAAAAAACTTCATTTGGATTACTTTAAGTGTCCCCTGAAATGTTTTGATGAATCATGTTTTCTAGTTTCTGTACCAGAAACCTGATAAGACTCCACATTGTGTATCTAAGTCTACATCAGATATCCATGACATCTCTCAAACTTGTCAAGTCTTTTCATTTTTCCCTTCAGTTCCACATGAGGTTGCCATTAGTTGGAATCTACTCTATGGCAATTAGGAGGTACAATGATATTACCATAAAAAAATGGTTTTATTCGAACTCATTTGATTTTTGTCATTTGCTGGGTGTTACCCTATGAAGCTGTGCTTAGTTCAGGGGCTCAGTTCAACTCACTGTCTAAGTAGTGACTTACTGCTGTGGCTGTCTTACAAGGAAAGAACTAAAAATCAGCAAAACTTGCTACAATGAACTTTTGTTTCCTCAAGAGTGATAAAAGTTGCACATGGAGATATGTGAAAATGGCGGGTATCATGGAAATCATATACGGAGACTGTTGTTATGTGGCATCGTGCCGCTTGTGACTCATAGCAACCCTATGTACAATAGCGCTGCTCTATCCTGAGCCAACCTTACTGTCTTTGACACACCCACTCCCATTACCTCAGTCACTGAATCAATCCATCTCATTGAGGGTTTTCCTGTCTTGCCCTGTCCCTCCACCCTTCCAAACATGATGTCCCTCTCTAAAGAATGGTCACTCCTTGCAACATGCCCAAAATATGTCAGATAAAGCTTCAGAATCCTTGTTTCCAAGGAGTAGCCTAGCTTTACCCCCTCTGGGATGAACCTGTTTGTTTTTGTGGCAGTCCATGCTGTATTCAGCACTCTTCTCCAGCTCAAAGACATTAATTTTCTTTCTGTCATTCCTAGTCATTGTCTAGCTTTCTGACATATAGCAAGTAATTTCAAAGACTATGGCCTGGATCAGGTGCACCTTAGTCTCTAGACTGATATCATTGCTCTTCAGTATTCTGGAGAGGTCCCTGACAGCAGACTTTCCCAGTACAATTAGTTTTTTGTTTTTTTTTTTTTATTTCCTGGCTCCTCATACCGAGAGTGTTGATTGTGGAGCCAAGCAAACTGAAATTGTTAACAATCTTAGTCTCTTCACCATCTATTATAATGCTTCCGATTGGCCCAGTGATGAGAATCTTTGTTTTCTTGATGTTGAGCTTCAATCCATATTGAAGGCTGCAGTCTTTGACCTTCTGCAGCAAGCGCTTTAGGTCCTCCTCAGTTTCAGCAAGCAGGGTTGTGTCATTTGCAAAATGCAGATTTCTGTATGTGGGGAGAAATACATCCATATATTCTTTCTGTTGTTGTTATGTGCCATCAAGTTGGAACTACTTCATAGCTGACTCTTCAGCAGGTTTCACAGGCTGTAAATCACATGGGAGGAGGCTTGCCATCTTTGCTCTACAGACCTTCTAGAGAATTCGAACTACTGGCCTTTGGATTGGCAGTGTAATTCCTTACTCACTCAACCAACAGAACTCCCTATATTCTCTCTAGTCTTTTAAAAATATGTTTTCTTCCCTGGGAGAAGTAAGATCTGCATAGACTGTGAATCCCTTTGAAGCATATTAAAAAAAAAAAAATCTCTATTTGCTCTTAAGTGCAGTCTGTAAAACTGAAAAGAGAAATTACAGGGAAAAAAGTTTCTGTTAAAATACAATATTGGGTTTTTCCTACATGTTTCTGTAGACAGTTCAGGCTTCTTTTGACATCATTTTTAATAAACAGCAATACAATCTCCAATCACTTGAGTAAATGAATGCATTTGCAACATTCATTTGGCACCAAATTCTCTTGATGATTATGGCATTTGATATGTTCTTTTTTGCCCTCTTTGTCAGCCTGGTTCTTCATGTCAATCTATAGTCTTTTATGTGGTTAACTTGACAGATGCAGGAAATTGCTGCCAAGCTCTGAAATGAATTTTTTCAGCAGTGGCATCTGGGTATCAGATGGTCCTCTTGGCTGGCCTCTTGTCTTGCTGCATGTTGGTTTTAGTGGGGTCTGGTGTAGCATCACCTGTTGCTATGCTCCCTTTCCCTCCCATATGTCCATCTCCCATGATTCGTGGATGAATGTGAGAATAAAAGCTCTGGTTCTGTCTTTATTTGAGAAAAATATGTTAGAAGGTGCAGAGTTCTCTCTCTGACAAAGGGATACTTCCCTTTGGCTGGCATGCGTATCAGCTACTAATTTGGTTACAAAGTCCACGGTTTTTAAAGACAGTCAAATAAAAGGCAAAAGGAAGGATGCTGATTAATTAGTAGAATTATCAGAATGTCTTTATTTTCTTTGATTTACATTGAATCAAGATGTTCCATTTTTGCACAACACAGTTGCAGGGAAATAGTATTTTGCTATTATTATATATTTGTACTTTTCAAAACTAGTTTTCTAACTTTATACAGGAAATTATTAGTTCTGAAAACATTGTTTTATCTACTTCTTGCA
>NW_006399753.1:32952079-32955255 GCF_000299155.1 Elephantulus edwardii | reverse complement strand
CGGACTCTTATGATAATCATAATGCCCTAAAAGATATTAATTTTAAACTATTTAAGAGACTCATTTTGTTTTCATAGATTCATGAATAGATGTATATATAGATCTGTTATGAATTAAATTATTGACTTAATGAAACCATGACAAAATGTCCTGTATTTTATAATGACTTTATATAGCCAATGTGGGAGAAAATGAAAACAAACTTAACTTTAACACAGAAATACAACAAGCCTGTTGAAGTATTTAGTAGTTACCATCACTGCTACAGCAACATCTGTCTCTGAAATGTTTCTTCGAGTGGAATATATATATATATATATATATATATATATATATGAGACTATTACCTTTTTTCCTTTAATCTGTTTCATTTTAGAATCAGTTGTGTTAAGACTTAAGACGTACCTCTTTTCTATTCTTCTGCTCCATGGTGATAATGTAATTTCTCTTTATCCTAAATAAAACTTCTCTGAGAAGTCTCTCTTCTTTCTTGTTTTAACAGAAAGGTTGTGGGTACCATCTGGATCTCCTAATGGTGGCCGTCATGCTTGGTGTGTGCTCCATCATGGGACTGCCGTGGTTTGTTGCTGCCACTGTCCTCTCCATCACGCATGTCAACAGCCTAAAATTGGAATCAGAATGTTCAGCTCCAGGAGAACAACCCAAATTTCTTGGCATTCGGGAGCAAAGGGTTACTGGGCTAATGATTTTTGTTCTTATGGGCTCATCAGTCTTTATGACTAGTATTCTGAAGGTAATGAAATTTGCATTTATGAATTTGACAGTAGGTAGAATATATCTATTATGGTTTAAGGAATTTCATTGTAATCTAAGCAGTGAATCTGTGAATGCTGTGTGTCACTTAATGAAAATGATGATTTTTAAAAATGTTTGTATAATGCTTTTTAACCTACTCAATCCAGAGCACACTGTTATCGAGTTGATTCCAATTTATGGCATTCCTATAGGGCAGAGTAGAATTGTCCCCAGAGTTTTCATGGCTGTAAAGTATTTACTCTTCTCTCTCTCACAGCATAGCTTGTGGGTTCAAATTGCTGAACTTTCTGGTTAGCAGTGGAGTACTTAAACACTGCAGCACCAGTGCTCCTCTTTTTAACTTAAGAGAGTCACAGATGTCCTATATTTTCACTTTACCTCACTCTCATAGCTTGTGGGTCAGAATAAACTCATATCTGAACCTCTAGCAGTTTTCAGAGGCTCTAAATCACAAGAGAAGAGATTGTTTTTTTTCACCATGTAGCTGTTAAGTTCAACTCACCTACCTTTGGGTTGGCAACACAACTCTAGGCCACTAGAGCATTCTTAGATATATAAAACAAAAACTAACTGATAAAGTAAGATTTAGATATGTAAACTGCTACCCTAATTTTGAATTGATGGTCAAGGTGTAGAAAAACTCATTAATTATTTCTGACAGATTTGTGAATTGAACTCACTGTAGGCGTACACTATAGGCTTCTCATTTCTTGTCAGCGGAAACATACTTGAAATTAACATAATTTAGTGTAGAACAGAAATGCAGAGACAAGAACAGTTATATCCATGGTCACACATGCAGCTATGCAGCTGTGCAGCTTATAAGGCTTTATTGCATACACTTATTTTTTTCACATTTAAATAATTGAACTCATTCTGAAGAACATTAAAGAGTAACTATTTTCTCATGTCAGTATGGTAAATATTTACAAGGCAGGGAGAATTAAATTTTCAATTATAAGTAATTTTAGTTGCCTATAATTTAAAACTTCAATTAAATTATTTAGTCAAAAGCACATTTATAAAAAAAAGTACATTTACAAGATTTGATTTTTATGTTAACTAAATAATTTTCTAATAAGGATAGGATAGTACTGAGCTATTCCAACAAAAAGAGAAAAAGAAATAGTTCTCATGTTCACAAATGTCTGTCATTATATATGAACAATATCTACATGTTCACTTCACTTTAGCCTTTAATCCAGGTATCTTATTATTTTAAAATCAAACTCAAATTGCTTTTTAGGTCTCATAATAAAACTAGTAAGTGTTAATAGTTGTTATTTACCATGTATTGGATGTTTTTAAGAGTAGAACTTGACCTATTTAACAATAATAACAATTCCTTTACTATTAACCCTTTTTAGAGACTGAGATACCAAGACACTTTATTTATCTAAGATTATACACTTAAAAAGTTTTAGAGTTGGTATATGAACTCAGGTCTTTTAACTCTGCTTTATATCTGACTCTAAAATATATTGTCTTAGTTTCTGTTTTTATTTTTTGTAAGTGTAAAACCATAGATGTGAAAATAATTCGTGCCTTTTCTCTAATTGTTCTTTTGCAGTTTATTCCCATGCCAGTGCTATATGGAGTGTTTCTTTATATGGGTGCTTCATCTCTAAAGGGAATTCAGGTAAAAGAGAATGTTGTGAGTGCCTCTGTAATAATGTATTTTAAAGTCTGCGGAAGCTAGGTCTTACGACAGCTAAGAACATGACATCATCTGAAGGAGTGTTTGACCACAATGTTTACAAATTGGTCAGAATAATAAAGGTTAAAGAAGGCTAAAGTAAAGTCTTCTCCAGCAATTTAGATTCATGATATTAGGATACTTTTGTTTACCATATGTATATTGAAGCTAGATAAGGTTTCAATTTTTGCTGCCCTTTTAAAAATAGCAGTACATTTTAAAATATATTCAAATGGTTATCTTTGACATTATAATTATGTTTATGGAGATGGAAAAAGCTTTAGGCACAAAAAGGTCGTTATAATACGTACTATCAAAATATTGGAAACAGCCCAATTTTTGAGTAGCGATAACTTATGATACATTTCCTGAATGTTGATAATTATGATTATAAAATAACATATAAAAATACTTATGATAGAAAATGGAAAAGTAGGAAAACAAGTTATACCTTCCATAATTTTATAAAGTTGAGTGTAGGCTGGATTAGAAGAGAAGATGTAAAAATTGAAACAATGTTAATAATGATGTTTCTTTTCTTTTAAAATAATATTTTATTGTAAGGAAAGGTTTATAATAACAATTTTATTTACCATTTAATAATTTTTACATAATTTTATTCATAGACATTGATTATATTTTTCACATTATACAGGTAAATATTCTCTTTTTTTTTTCTACTCTGGTTGTCCTGTTTCCCATA
>NW_006399753.1:32935215-32951925 GCF_000299155.1 Elephantulus edwardii | reverse complement strand
TATTATTGCATAATAAATTATTCCAAATATTAGTGGCTTAAAACAAGAAATATTTATTCTATCACAATTTCTGTCCATCCTGAATTTGAGAACAGCTTAACTAGTTGGTTCTGGTTCAAGGTGTCTTATGAAATTTCAGTAAGGTTCTTTCTGGAGCTATCATCAACTGAAGGCTTAACTGAGGCTGAAAGATCTGCTTCACAGCTGACTCATGCCTATGGCTGTGGGCAGGAGATCAGTTTTCTCTATGGATATTGGTGATGCATCAGGATTTTTCCCACGGGGGCCCTCCATAGATTGCTTAAGTAGCCTCACAACATAGCAGCAAGCTTCTCCTAGCACTTGAGAAAAAGAGAGAGGCAGAGAACGTTTGACCTAGTCTCCAGAGTCACACCCCATTGTCTATATGCTTTCTGAAAGTTAAATGTAAATCATTAAGGTTGTCTAGAATTCAGAGAAAGGAGTGTCAAAGAACTGGTGGACACATTGTAAAATCACAAGTGTGTTCTGAATTTTTAAAGAGGCTGACAAATCTTTCCTGCTTACTTCTTAGATGCTATGCTATTCTGTTCAAATTTGTCTTTGAATAATCTTGTTTTAGAAATTAACATAATTTAGCCAAAACCTTAAATTTTCTTGAGGGAGAGACTAATTTTGAGGCTTATTTTATTGTGGATAGTTTATTTTGGACAACCACAAGGGAATTATGAATCACAGCTTTTTGTATGCCACAGTTAGTCTCATCCCTATTCAAACTTATATAAAAGAACAGTCCTTTATCTGGGGGTCAAGAAGCGTAGGATCACTTTAGCCAAGGAAATGACTAACCAGAGTCTGAGTTTAGGAGAAGGAAAAAAAAGAGCTCAAGCCTTAAGATAGTGCTATGTCATAAGGCTCAGGCATAACTTCAGTATGACATTGAAAGGTCACTGAACACTCAGGCTAATATTGTGTATGCCACTGAGTCAGAACCAATGCGTACATGACCCTCCAGAGGTTTTTCAGAGGTAGTAAATCACATGGAAGGAGATTGTAGTTGGTGGATTCAAAGCTCATGCCTTTGGGATTCCAGTGCAGCTTCTTCAGGTTAGGCCACCAGAACTCCCTCAAGCTAATAGAAACACTATTCATCTAGGGTAAAATTAATTGGAAAGAGGAAAGATACTTAAAAATGTGTCTAAATTTTATCTAAATTGTGTTTAATTTGCTCATTTACAGATATGAAAATATATTTTGCTAAAAATGGTTTGATAAAACAGGTAAAGAAGAATGCTGAAGAAATTTTGTTTTGCTATTTTTTTTTCCTCTTTTCTTTCTGTTTTTTTTTGTTGTTGCTTTTTGCCATTGGCAAAAGTTCCACTAGAACTAATTTAATCTCTAAGTGAAAATTATTTATTATTAGGCCCCAGGCTCACATAAATACAGCAGGAGAAGTTTAAGAAACAAAGTAATATCATTTTGATGGATTTCAACAGATTTTCACCCCAGTTCCACTCACATGATTTTATATCCATGAGGTTTAGAATTAAACAAAAATGTCAAGTTTTGGAATTATTTGTGGTGTGAATCTTTCAAATGAAAATTGAGGAAAACATTATCAAAGACCCACAAGATAAGTATAATGAGTTTTAAATCGTAACAAATGAAACAGCAAGCAGGATCACACATTGAGAAACAGGGTCTCACACTGAGAAATCATTTAGTAAAAATGAAAGCAAGCAGTTGAAATTTTCTATCAGGGATTGTGGCTAACTTAATGAAGGAAATGAGGTTTTAATATTAGGACAAGATAAAAGCCATAATGCAAAACTCAGAACACGTTTGTCATGATTATTATTAAATGTGTTGAATAGCACTAGATCAGGGAACAGATTCTTTTGTGAACCTATTTCTACATTAAAGTAGTCTGTACATTACCTGGTTGTTAGGGAATATCAAAATAAAATCCACAACCGTTATTATCTAGGCTTCTTACTGTGAAATATGGCAGGAAAAAAACAGAACACAGTGTTCTCACGAATGCTGTTTCTTTATTCAGATATGTAACCACATCTATATTCATTCCAACACTTCAGGAATCTAAAGTAAAGCAAATGTGCCATTTAAACAACAACAATTGAAGCACCCACACACTGAAGTACACTTATGCAATGATATAGCTCCACAAACGGAGAAATGGTGACTAGAAGAAGAAAAATTAGCTCTGTGGAAACTGAAATGTTCAGTCATAAGCCAGGGAATTTTACTTTGTTCAAGTCACACTTCCACTTGGCATCAAGTTGTGTGGTGTGGTTTTTTTGTTTGTTTGTTTGTTTGTTGGTTGGTTGGTTGGTTTTATGGCTTTTAGACTTGTTGGGTTGGGGAACTTCTTTCTTCGTTTAAATGACCGCTAACTTTAAGAGATATTTAGGAAGTAGATACTTAAGAAAACTTAATGGCACATGCATTGGTAGCCTGGAGAGAGGTTAAGCAAAAGTGAGTTGTGCACTGGCAACCAAACTATAGCTGACCCTCCAACGAGTTTTCAGAAGCCGTTAATTACACAGGAGGAAATTGCCCATCTTTCTCTCACAGAGAAGCTGGTGGATTGGAACAGAGTACCTTTTTGTGGGTAGTGCAAATTCAATTCCTTATCATTCAGAGGTCCCTATTCAAAGGAATAGCCCCTCCTAACTACAGGCCCAAAACATGTGAGATGAAACCTCACTATCCTTGCCTCTAAGGAGTACTCTGGCTGCAACTTCTTCAAGTCTTATATCTTTGTTCTCTTGACAGCCGTAAAGATTAAAGCCATGGAAACACTGTGGGGCATCTCTATCCTGTCCTGTAGAATTGACAGCACACAATAGCAATAAAAATAGCACTGTTAAAAAACTAAGCATGAAAAAAAAAAAAACTAAGCATGGAAGATTTCAAATTAATGTTTCTAAAAATGTGTGAATGGATATGAATGAATATCATGTATAAGTTTCTAGTTCAGATAATAAGAAGGGCCATGCCATGTACCAAAAGAAAGAATACAGAAGAAAACATGAGTTTACACTGAGCTTGAAATTCTGTAATACATCCAAGCAAGAGCAACATCAAGACATGTTATTCAGTTGCTAATTATAGGTCCAGAGCTCCTGAGAAAGAAATCTGAGATTTGAGATCTAGATCTGTATAAGTTGAAGCTAGTACATGAATAAACTATTCCTGGACATCGAGAACATTGTTGTTGTTAAGTGCGCTCGAGGTGACTATGACATGTATCGGCCTTATGTAAAACAGATGAAAACTTTGCCCTATCCTGTCATCACCATAACATCTGCCGTGCGTAAGCACATTGTTACCATCATTGTGTCACTCTATCTCATAAAGAATCTTCCTTTCTTTGCTGACCCTCTAGCTTTTCAAGCGTGATGTCTTTTTCCAAGAACTAGAACTTCCAGACAACGTGCCCCAAAAGAATGTGAGATGAAGTTTCACCATCCTTGCCTACAAAGAGCACTCTGGTCCCACATCCTTGGAAATGAAATCTGTTTATTCTTTTGGCAGTTCATGCACTATTTTTTACCAGCATCATAAATCCAAAGTATCAATTCTTCTTCAGTCTTCCTTATTTATCATGAAGCAGTTGAAAACACTATGGCTTGGGTTAGACACATCTAATCTTTACTAACATTCTTACTCTTTATTTAAATGGGTCCTTGATAGAAAATTTGTCCAATGCAGCACATCTTTTGATTTCTTCCTGCTGCTACTGTGGGATGGAAGAAAGAGGGACTTTCTTCTCCTGTGCTCTTTACAGCCTCAGAAAACCTGCTTGAAGGTCAGTTATGACTTGAAGGTACTTAGTTATATAACAAGCTACTATGGGTAGTGGTTGTGGACTCAAGTAAAATGAAAGGGAGTGGAAGGCCAGAAAGCATTCATAATTGTTTTTGTTAGGCATAAGCTTATTCCGACTCATAACAACCCTATCGACAACAGAATGAAGCATTGCCTATAAGATCCTCACAGTTGTTGCCATGCTTCAGCCCACTGTTCTGGCCACTGTGTAAATATATTTCACTGAGAATGTTCCTTCTCCCCCACCCCCACTAACCCTCTTCTTTCCTCAATGAGATGTGTTGACACAATGACTGTAAGAATGGGATCACAGATGTTGAGATCAGGAGAATGACATAGGCTAGGGTAAGGTTTTGATCTGTTGTCTGTAAGGTCGCTATGAATTGTAGTCAACTTCACAGCACTTAACAATTGCTTTACCTAACCCAATGCCCTGCTCCAGGATCTGGTCCTTCATGA
Organism: Elephantulus edwardii; assembly: GCF_000299155.1. NCBI lineage: Eukaryota > Metazoa > Chordata > Mammalia > Macroscelidea > Macroscelididae > Elephantulus > Elephantulus edwardii. The sequence continues at coordinate 32,947,635 of NW_006399753.1, read as the reverse complement.
TAGTCCAAAGTTGTTGTTGTTATGTGTCCTTGAGTCTCCTGCAACTCATAGCAATCCCATGTACAATGGCTCTGAACCTTGCCCTATCCTGAGCCAGTCTCACTGACTACGACACACTTCCTAACCCCCATTACCCTGGTTACTGTATCAATCCATCTCCTCTGGGGTCTTCCTGTCCTGCACTGTCCCTCCACCCTTCTGAGCATGATGTCCTTCTCCAAAGAACTGTCCTTCCTGGCTATGTACCCAAAGTATGTGAGACAGAGCTCCAAAGTCCTAGCTTCCAAGGAGAAACTTGGTTTTACCCTTTTCAAGACAGACAGACCTATTTGTTTTCTTGGCAGTCCATGGTATGTTCAAGACTCTTTTCCAGCACCTTAATTCAAAGGCATTGATTCTTCTTCTGTCATCCTTAGTCATATTCCATCTCTCTGATGCATAGTAAGTAATTGCAAAAAAAAACCATGGTCTGGATTAGGCACACCTTAGTCTGTAGACTGACATCATTGCATTTCAGTACTCTGGAAAGGTCTCTGACAGCAGATATTCAGAGTGCCATTTGTCTTTTGATTTCCTGACTGCTGGTGCTAAAAATGTTGATTGTGGAGCCAAGGAATTTGTAATTGTTAACAACCTCAATCCCTTTTCCATCTGTCATGGTTCTGCCAGTTGACCCAGTGGTGAGAATCTTTGGCTTCTTGATGTTGAGCTTCAGTCCATATTGAAGATTGTAGTCCTTGACCTTCTGCAGCAAAGGCTTCATGTATTTTGGACTACTTAACACAAAGAAGGGTACTGAATGTACCATGGACTGCCAGGAAAACAAACAGATTCATCTTGGAGAGGATTAAACCAAGCTACTCCTTGGAGGCAAGGATTCTGGGGCTTCGTCTGACATACTTTGGACATGTTGCCAGGAGGGACGGGTCCTTGGAGAGGGACATCATGCTTGGGAGGGTGGAAGGACAGCGCAGAAGGGGAAGACCCTCTATGAGATGGATTGATTCGGTGAGTGGGGTAATCGGGATGGGTGTGTCAGAGGCGGTGCGATTGGCACAGGATAGAGCAGGGTTTAGGGCTGTTGTGCATAGGTTTGCTATGAGTCGGAAACGACTCGACGGCACATAACAACACAGAAATCTAGAAGTAAGGAATCTAAAGAATATGGGACTAAATCTCACTATCCTCACTTCCAAGGACCTCTCAAGCCTTACTTATTCTAAGACATTACTCATTCTCTGATTATTTATCATATGCTCAACATCATTCATATCTATCAATTCTTTCGGTTTCCTTATTTATTGTCAGTTTTCAGATGTATATATGATGATTGAAAAGACCATGCTTGGATCAGACATACTTCAAACTTCAAAGTGACATCTTTTTCTTTTAATCCTTTATTGCCACATCAGCATCAGATTTATCAGTATAATATGTTATTTGATTTCCTTGACTGCTGCTTCCGTAGGTGTTAATTATGGATCAGGTAAAATTAAATCCTTGACATCCTCGTGAGAAATTGATGCTAAGGAAATGAACAGGTTCATCCTAGAGACTGTTAAACCAGGCAGCTCCTTGGAGGCAAGGATTCTGGGGCTTCGTCTGACATACTTTGGACATGTTGTAAGGAAGGACTAGCCCTTGGAGAGGGACATCATGCTCAGGAGGGTGGAGGGACAGCGCAGGAGAGGAAGACCCTCTATGAGGTGGATTGATTCAGTTACTGGGGTACTCAGGGTAAGTGTGTCAGAGACAGTACGATTGGCACATGATAGAGCAGGGTTTAGGGCTGTTGTACATAGGGTCACTGTGAGTCGCAGGTGACTCAACAGCACATATCAACAACAACAACATTCTTATAAAAGAGTCCAGCTTCAATGACTCTTTGCTCATCATAAAGATTGAATAAATAGAGTAAACATATGTCACCCTGAAACTCATCCTTCCTGACCTATGTACAGTTTCTGCATGATCTCAATGAATGTTCTGTAATTCCCATTGTTTGGTAATAGTATCAATAGTTTGTTATGATTCACACAGTCAAATGACTGTGTACACTCAACAAAGCACAGATAACATCTTTCTGGTATTCTCTGTTTTCAACCAAGTGACATCTGTTAGGAGCAATGATATAATTTGATCTTCATCCTCTTCTCAATCCAGTTGAATGTCTGAAAGTTGCCTGTCTATGCACTGCCGTAAATATTTTTAAATTACCTTCAATGTGATTTTACTTGTATGAGATATGAGTGATGGGTGGATAATTCCCACATTCTGTTCCATTACCTTTCTTTGAAATGTGCACAAATAGGGATCTCTCACACTCAGTTAACCAGCTCTTCTATATTTCTCGGTTTAGATGAATGAGTACTTCAAGCATTGCATCCATTTGTTGAAATATCTCAACTGATACTCTTTCAATTCCCGGAACCTGGTTTTTCACCAATGTCTTCTATGCAGCTTACTTCATTCAGTACCAGCAGTTCTTGGTCATATGCTAACTCTTGAAATTATTTATTATCATCCAGTACCTTTTGGTACAGTGACTTTGTTTTCCTTCCTTCTTTGATGCTTCCTGTGTCGTTCAATATTTTACCCATAAAATCTTTCAGTATTGCGACTTTAGGTTTGAATTTTTATTTATGCTTTTGCTTGGGATATGCTGGATATTTTCTAACTTCAGGTCTTTGCACATTTCATTATACCTTATCATCTCAAGCCACCCTTTGAAATCTTCTATTTGGTTCATTTACCTCATCATTTCTATCACTTGCTTTAGTTACTTTATGTTCACCAACTAGTTTCTTGGTCTTTTCTGATATTCATATAGGTCTTTTCTTTTTCTCATGTATAATGTCCCTCATGTTATCCTGTAACTCATCTGGTCTTCACTTATTAGTACTCAATGCATCAAGTCTGTTCAGAAGTTCTCTGAATATTAAAAGAAAACTCAAAGTCATTGCTGTGGAGTCAGAACAAACTTCTCACTCACCTACCCTTAGGTTTCCAAAACTATGAATCACACATATTTTACCCATCTTTCTTCCACACAGTCACTAACAGATTCCAGCCTTTCGGTTCGCAGCACAAAGTCCTATGGACTAGTTCACCAGACCTCTCTTCTCCAGATTCAGGTGACATATATTCAAGTGTGCACGTTGATTCTCCTGAACTTGTTTTCATTTCCTTCAGCTTCAGCTTACAAATGTCCAGTTGGTGATTTGTTTCACAGTTGACCCCAAGTTTTATTCTAATATTGAACTCTTTTCCACAGACACAGTTGACCTGATTCCATCTGAAAAGACATATGTATATCATTACCACTTACATTTTTTAAAAGGGAGAATTACAGTGGTTTAGTGACTGTTCATGCAAAATTCTTTTATCCACTCTCCAATGTCATTTCTGTTATCCAGACAGTATTTTCCAACTACCGGTCCTTCTTTGTTTTCAAGTTACTAGTAATTCTAAATGTCTTGATTGCATATTTGGTCAATTTTGAACTGCAGAAGTTGATTAAAAAATCTGTATTTCTTTTCATCTTTGACATAACTGGTTGTTGCAGTCATTTAATTAATAGTTATATTAACTAGTCTTTCTTGAAGTCTTACAGATGTTATCGTATCACTGACATTATTGCACTTCAGAATAAATATTAAATGTTCTTTTTTGACAAAGAATGTGATACCACTCCTCTTCAGTTTATTGTTACTGGCATGGTAGACCATATATGATTACCCTTCATTGAAAAGGGGCATTGAAATAGGGCGTTCTAGTGGTCTGGTGATAAGAAGTTGTGCTGTAATTCCAAAGGCACGTGGTTTGTGTCCACCATCTGCTCTGTGTGAAAAGGATGGACAATCTCCACCTATGCGATTAACTGCCTCTGAAAACCCACTGGAAGGTCAGCTATGGGTTGGTTCGGACTTGACGGTACCTGACAATAAATAATATTGAGAAAAATGAGAATCCTAGAACACGTGACTGTGCTCATAAAAAATCTATCCCTAGACCAAGAAGTTGTCCAGACACTACAAGGGACACTGCATGGTTCAAATTCAAGAAAGGAGTGTGTCAGAGATGTATCCTTTCTCCATGCCTTTTCAATCTATATGCTGAACAGATAATTCAAGGGGCTGGACTTTATGAAGAAGAATATGGCATGGGAATTGGAGGAAAACTCTTTTTTTTTAATATTTTTTTAAATTTTATTATTTTTTTGTGTGTGTACCGTCAAATCAGATCTGAATGGTGCAGGAGGAGATTGTCCCTCCTTTTCCCGGCAGAGCATCTGGTGGATTCGAACCATGTTCCTCTGGGATTGTAGTTGCAGCTCCTTGCCACTAGGCCACCAGAGCTCCCCAGGAAAACTCTTTAAAATAGCCTACATTATGCAGATGAATAAAACTAGTTTTCTGAAACTGAGGAGGATATAAGACACTCAGTTAAAAGATCTAGGACTTCAGCCTTCAGTATAGATTGCATCTCAACAAAAATCCTCACAACCAGACCAATAGACAGTATCATGCTAGATGGGGAGAAGATTGAAGTTGTTAACAATTTCATTTTGCTCAGATCTCAATCAACTCTCTTGACACCAGCAGTGAGGAAATCAAAAGACAATCTGCACTGGGGAAAAAACAGCAGTCAAGTACTCCTACAGAGTGCTAGAGAGCAATGATGTCAGTTTAAAGAGTAACATGTGCCTAATACAAGTCATGGTCTTCTCAGTTGCTTACTATGCATCTGAGGGCTGGACAATGACTAAAGATGATGGAAGATAATTGAAGTTTTTGAGTTGTTGTGCTGGAGAAGAGTACTGAACATATGGACTAACAAGGGAACAAATAGATTCTGTAGAGGGTGGAGCTAGGCTGCTCCTCAGAGGCAAGGATTTTGAAACTCCATCTCACATACTTTGGGCATGTTGTCAGGAGGTTCCAGTCATTGGAAAAGGGAAGTGTAGAAGGTCAGCTCAATTCTGGATAAGATGGGTTTGCACGGTGACTGGCAATGAGGTCAGACGTGTTGGAGATGGTAAGGTTGGCTCAGGTTAATGCAAGGGTTCAGAGCTATTGTTTGTAGGGTTGTTATGAGTCATAGTCAACAGCATTAACAACAACAACAACATTCTAAATTGCTAATACTAGTCCATTTAAGTATATCAATTTCATGCAATTTGGCGTGACAGCCATACACAAACTACCACAGTAGGATAAACTGACAGGTAAGTGGTAGGCCTGATATTTAAGGAACATATGAAGGAGGAGATTATTATGTGTTAAAAAAACTGTTTTGTCTCTCAGGAAGCATTAGCCTTAGGTTTAATAATTTTTAAAATTCTTCTAGATATATTAAAGTAAATTTGTAATAGTGTTAAATTGATGCTGTAGTATTTTAGAGTGTAAGCACAACAATCCCATTATCCTAGAGCTCAAATATCAGCTCCAGTGAACCAAAAATTTTGAACTGCATTCATACTCAAAATTTGAGCTACTTGCTTTTGGGTCAGAACTAATTCATAGCTGCCTTTCCATTGTGTTGTCAGAGACTGTAACTTGCACAGGAGGGGTTTCCCTTTTCTCCTCGGAGCCTCCGGGGGGGTTCCAACCCACTAGAGAGGTGTCACCTCTGGATTGGCAGCACACCTTCCTACCGGCTATGCCACCAGAACACCCTTTGTGCCACACTAGAAATTTCTTTTTCCTATATTAATTTTTCTACTTCTCTGAAAACCAATTTGGTCTGTTTATCTTACAGTTATTTGATAGAATACGGCTCTTCTGGATGCCTGCAAAACATCAGCCAGATTTTATATACCTAAGGCACGTTCCTCTCCGGAAAGTCCACCTCTTCACAGTCATTCAGATAAGTTGCCTCGGCCTTTTGTGGATAATAAAAGTCTCAAGAGCTGCTATTGTTTTCCCCATGATGGTAAGAAATTTCAAAATCAGCTTTTCTGATTTTCTGTTCTTTCTGAAAATAGGGGAATAGCCATTAGGGTCTTTCTAAACAATTATTAGAAACCCTGTTATAAACTTTATAATTAATATTGGTGCCTAGGATATGGTTTGACTTTTTATAAGAGTTTTATGATGGAACCTAGTTTTGTGTTTCTAGAATTCTATACCTCGGTAATGTTGTCGTTAGGTGCCATCAAGCTGACTATAACATAATGACTCTGATTAAATTAATTGTGATTTAATGAAGAAGTAAAACCTTTGAAAATTTAATTAAACAATTTATTAACAAATTTGCACGTTAGATTGTTTTTAATACTAATTTCTTAAAGATTTAATTTATAATATCAAATATTGTTAATTTGAGAGAGTATTAAGTCATTAAATATTATCAGCACTCATAAGAATGGTCTAATGTTTCTAAAATAATGGAAAGCATTAATTGCATAATTTAGAGTCCAATGTTTGTGGCCTATTGGCAAGAAGTCACACTGCAGTCTCGAAGGCGCATGATTCAAGGCCACTAGCCACTCTGCAGGAAGATGGACAATCTCCTCCCATGTGATTAATTGCCTCTGAAAACCCACCAGAGGGTCAGCTATGAGTTGATTCCAACTCCATGGTACACAACAACACAACAATGCATGTTATAGGGTTTTGCTTATTTTTTGTTTAAAGCTTCTTCAAATGACTTCAATAATTAGTAAATCATAGCTTTTATTCTGAGGAGGTTATCAGGAATAGAAATGAACAAAGTGAACATCCAGGTGTTCAGTATTTGCTTTAATCTTAGCCCTAAACTAAATTAACTTGTTTCCCCTGTCTCCTTTCCCCCTAACTCCACCTTACATCTTCACTTTCTAATTTTTCCTCTGTTTTAAATGGTTTTTATTATTTGCTTCAGGTATTAGCTCTGGTATTTGTAAGAAAGCTGATGGACTTGTTGTTTACCAAACGGGAACTCAGCTGGTTGGATGACTTAATGCCTGAGAGTAAGAAAAAGAAGCTGGAAGATGCGGAAAAAGAAGTAAGAGAAAAAGCATGATTTCATTTAAAAAAAATTTAAATTGATTTTCTTACAAAAGTTCTTAGTGTTTCACCCTTTTCTTCATTCACATTATCTCAATTTTTTTAAAGAACATTTGCACAGTAGTAGCTCTTTGCAAAACAAAGTCATCGTATTTAATAAAAAACCAAAAGAATATCAATAAAATTATTGTATTTAATCTTTAGAGTGACTACTAACAACCACAGATTAACTAGTTTGAGAGTTTAATATTGAAAATAATAAACTCGAGAAGATTAGCAGATGGCAAAAGAGTGAAGATCTTACATGAGGAAATAAAACTAATGAAATATGCAAATACTTATTCTTAATTACCCTTTGAATTGTAAGGTTTATTTTTCTGATTATTTGAAGGGTAATTAAGCAGAAAGAATTTGCATATCTCATTAGTATTGGATTTTTTTTTCATGTGGGCCCTGTAGATGACAAAAACTTACTGATGTTTAACTATTTCCAAATTTATGGTAGTGTAATGACTGCATTTTGGTGGAATGTGTCAGAAGGAAAAAAGGAAGTATTCTTGCTGACATTTTTCTACATAAAAAAGTTTTAACAAAAGATTATATTTAAGAGTAGTTATATTTTAGATTAAATACTTAAGAGGAAGAAATTATCTGAGTTACTTTAAAACAGATTTGATGTTAAGGTTTTTTTCAGAAAAATTTGGAATTAAATTACTTTCAGATACATAAAATTTAGTGTTTTCTCATGTTTCATATGTTAAAATAGTTTGAGTTTAATTCATGTGTAAGTTGGTGTCTGTTTTTAAAGCTAGTAATAAAAATGTTTTTCAAGCATATGAAAAAACTACACAGACTATTAATAAAATGAATAAAATAAAATTAACTGACCAATACATTTAGCAGACTTATTGCTCCAATAGTGTGAAAAATAGAAGCAAAAATTGTTTGGTAAATATAAATTAAATAAATAGGAAGTATATGGGCAAATTGAACAGAATTCCTTCTTTTTGCCTTCTATAGAATAGTCAGGAAACAGATTTGGTTTCCTGTTTACAGAATGTATCTCTAGCCCAAAGATGTCTATACATTGCTTTATTTGGGAATTCATTTGCAAACATTTTCAGGGATATTAGTTTACTCAGTTGTTTAGTGAGGCCAGATGAAGGCACAACGTCTAATGAAGCTACTACTCAGATATTTCTAAAAATATAGCTACTATAATTCTGGAAATTCCTTCATTTCTTCATGATGTTTCATCAATCACAGTGGATTTTTATATTTAGCCTTCAGTCACAGTGAAATAAATTATCCTTTGGATATCTTAAATTTTCCAAATGATATAGAAGGCCTGCTTGGAATTATACTTCTAGTAAACTTAAAGTACTTGAAGTACTTAAACTTAAAGTTACTTAAAGTAACTTTTAAAGCATCAAAGAGTATTATCGTTGTTTTTATTGTATACCATAGAGTCAGAAGCAACCCATAGCTGACCCTCCAGAGGTTTTTCAGAGGCAGATCACACTGCAGGAGACTGCCCATCCTTCTCCCATGGAGTAGTTGATGGCCTCAAACTCTTGCCACTAGTTCTTTTTTTAAAGCTTCATCTAGAGATTCTTATTTAGATGTTTAGGGAGCTCTGGTGGCCTAGTGGTAAGAAGCTGCCCTACAATCACAAGGATGGGAAGTCTAAATCGACCAGCTGTGCCACAGGAGAAAGATAGGCAGTCTTCTCCCATATGATAAAAAGTGCCTGGAGGGTCAGCTATGAATTGATTCCAACTTGATGACACTTAACAGAAAGCCTTAATGAGCTCTGTTGACCTCATCTTTAGGGTCTGATGCTACTAACCAAAGGCTTATTTCCTACAGAATCCACCAGCTTATCTGCTGGAGTCTTCTCTCATTGTGACTCACAGTCTCAGAAACCTAATGAAGAATAGCTTTGAGTTGAATCATTTGAAGCCTTCAATAATCCACGCTTTAAAATAATTAAAATAATTTGAACACAATTTCTGAAAAGGTTTAAGTTCCTAGGAAGATCATTTTAAACATAAAATTTATATGGCTCTCCCAATTTTTCTGATAATCCTAATACTGTTAAGCATACCAAAGCAGTTGTTTGCAAGTATATTTTTCTTTATTTCCCTGCTTTCATTTCCTAATAATGTCTTTACTCTGCTGGAATAGGGTGCTAACCACTCCAAGCCAAATAACCATTCCTTCTATTGTTGTTGTTGATTGCCTGCAAGTCCAGCACGACTCATAGGGACCCTATGAACAAAAGGCCTGAAGCTCCTCTTTAACTGTCGACATTTATCAAAGTTCAGAGTTTCCGGAGGCAAGTTGTTTAAGAAGTGGATGCCACTCCTGCTTCCAGTTCCTTCTGTTAGCCATTCCCTTAATAATACACACATAGTAAAATGTTCTTATCTTGGTTATTCTTGTTACATACCCAAGAGTCAGAACTGACTTATAGATGACCCTCCAGTGAGTTTTCGGATGCTGGAAATCCCACGAATGGAGAGTGCCCATCTTTCTCCTGTGGAGCAGCTTGTGGATTCAAACCGCATTATCTTTGGGTTGACAGCACAATTTCTTATCATTAAGCCAATAGTGTCTTTGGAACCATGGAAATTAAAAAACTATATAAAAGTCAGTAATATAGCGAGGAAATAATTCTTGGTTAAACATTAAAATATATTCCTGACAGTAGAAAGAGAGAATATTTTGACAATTGAAGAGAAGAAAAGTAAGTTTTAAAATGTTTACACTTTAGCTTGAAATTATAATTAAAATGACATGACTAGAGAGCAGAAAGACTTAAGGAGATTAAGCTAAAGCTCAAATCACTAGTTGATGTTTCTACTTGATTTCCATAACTCAGTATTTATTCCACATTCTTGGAGTTTATAGACTCCAGTGAAGGATGTGATCCTACTGTGGTCTTATTCCAGAGCTCAATCTTCCAGGGCACTGTGCATTAAGGTCATAAACAGACAAGTTCTCCTGAAATGTTGCATTTCTGGAACTGCTCAAATTAATTGAGTAACTTTGATCGTGATCTGGCAAGATGGTAAATAGCAGAAATGTCTCAGCTCCCTGAGACTTGAATTTAAACTAGTCTCACCTTTTGTCCTTTCGATGATAGTTACAATCTTGTACCTTTATCCTCCATGGTTTTCTGCTCAGTAGCCCCACTTCTGGTCTTATGGCTTTGAGAAAACATTAGTTTGACCTTAAAATTCAATAATGTGCTAAGCAGAATAAATAGCTACACAGGCCAGTCCAAGGTCGCAGAGCTTCTGTTCCAAATTTTCATGTACTTCATGCATATGCATATACATATGCTCCAGTTTTTAGGAAGAAAGGATTATAATCAGGGTAGAAATGAATATTGGAACCCTGGCATTTTGCACATTGCTCTGTGTAAAGAGAAGACTGAAGAATCAAATTCTGGATGTCCAAATGTGCTCAGAGGACCAACACGTCTTCCATCCTACTTAAATAGTCCCTGGGACTTGGTACACATTTAACAAAAGGCTACCGTTAAAACAGAAAACCATAGCAAAATATTTGCTCCTGGACAAGGGAACATGTTAGATAAAATCTGGAAATTCAACTCTGTGGAAGCGATCATGATATTGACGCCTCTTGTCTTACTGGGAGTTCACTATAATATATATACCATAGGTGGAAATGAAACAGAAACAAGAGAGTCCTTGTGATCCAAAACACAACCATGAGGAAGGTCAAGAAAACCCCAAAGCAGACTAAAAACAAGTACAATTAAAATTAAAGATTTTCTTGCTGTTAAGAAAGGTTAGAATTGCTTATGGATTTATCGGAATGGCCGCCTTATTACCACATGTGCAGAATTACCCCTTCCAGGTGATCGTCAGGTGAGGAAGCATATTCTTCCTAAAGCAGTGGTTGTTGTTAGGTGTCATTGAGTTGAGTATAACTCAGTGACCTTATGAAAAATCAATCTGAACCCTGTCCTTTCCTGTGCCATCTTCACACTTCTTAACGTATTAGAGCTGGTTGTGGCAGTCACCATGTCAATCCACCTAGTAGAAGGTCATTTTCTCTTTCACTGAACCTCTACCCTTCTAAGCATCATGACCCTCTCCAAGGAACACCCCCTCCCAGCAACATGCCCCAAGTATGTGAGGTGAAGCCTCATCATCCTTGCCTGCAAAGAGCACTCCGGCTGCACTTTCTCCAAGACATACTTGTTTTGTTCTTTTGGCTCTCCATGGGACATTCAGGGCTCTTCTCCAACACCACAGTTCAAAGGTATCAATTCTTCTGTCACCCCTAATCATTGTCCAGCTCATAGATGCATAGGAAGTGATTGGAAAGACCACGGCCTGAATCAAAATTTGTTCCCTCTATGAAGCTCTGGCAGCTGCTTGTTAGTTGCTTTTGAGTTGGTTCTGACTCCCAGTGCACTGTGTATAACAGAATGAAACCCTGCCTGATCCTACAGTGCCATCCCATTCGTCATTGTGCTTGAGCCCATTGTTGTAACCACTGTGTCAGGATATCTCATGATAGTCATCTTCTTTTTACTTACTCTACTGTTTTAGGGACCTCTAGTGGCATAGTCTGTAGCAAATGGTGTTGCTAACCTAATCGTGGCCTGTCTCTGGCAGTTCAAATCTACCAATGATTCTGATGGGGAAAGATAGTGAATCTCCTCCTCTGCAATTCACAACTTCTGGAAACCTGCTGGAGAGTCATCCAAGAATCAGGTCTGACTCCACAGCAATGAGTTTGAGGGATTTTTTAGAGTTTTCCTTTTCCAAGCAAGGTTTTGTTCTCTAGGCATGGTCCTTTCTGATGAAGTACCCAACATATGTAAGACTAAGTCTCACCATTCTCATTTTTAAGTAGCATTCTGTCTGTCCTTTCTAGACAGCTTTCTTCTGGAAGTATGAGGTATATAAAAATTCTTCACTAACAACATGTTTCAATTCTTCTTTGTTTTTCCTTGTTTTTTATCTGACATTTTGCTTATATATGAGAGAGTTGAAAATACCATGGCATGGGTCAGGCATCCCTTGGTCTTCAACGTGATATCTTTATTTTATAACATCAAGGAAATTTTGACAGTGGCTTTGCACTATGCAATGTATTGATTTTAGGTAGCCTAGTAGCAAAAGCTATGCTGCAATCCTAAAGGCCTGCTGCTTGAGGTCACCAGCTGCTCTGCAGGAGAAGGATGGGTAATCTCCTCCTTTGTGATTAACTGTCTCTGAAAACCCATCAGAGGGTCAGCTCGGATGGGTTCTGTCTCTTCAGTACAACACCACATTCCATGAGCATTGATTGAGGATCAAGGGAAAATGAAATCCTTCAAGTCTTTGATAACTTCAGTAATTTCTTCATTTCTCTCTCTTTTTTTCCTTTTTTTTTTTTTTTTTTTTTT
>NW_006399753.1:32934110-32935115 GCF_000299155.1 Elephantulus edwardii | reverse complement strand
GCTTGGTGCTTATTTCACCAAATCCTGAGAAAGATACTAAAATGGAGCTCCTTCAAGCCTCCTTGAGGACATTTTCAGAAGCCACTTTATCTCCAGTCCTCAAGCTCATCTTCATAGGCTCACATATAGAGAAGCGTACCAGTGTACATGTCCAAGGGTGCGTTATGAGACCCTTTGGAAAAAACTGCAGTCTAACGTGATGAAATGGAACTCCCTTTGAAATAGATAAAAGGGACTAGACAAATTTGTTCAAGACATAGAATGTGCTAGTAGGTGAAAATCATATGCTTGGTATAATCTAGTTTCTCTAGGTTAGGGAGAACAGCATTCTGGATCATTGTGGATGGGCCACACAGCAGGATAAGTGTTGACCACACTCCTCTCCCGAAAGGAGAGAGGTACTCCTTCATTATGTTGTCAGTAATGAAGCCCCGAGTCATACATCCCAGCCAGTGAGAGGCCCATCCAAGTTTTATCACAGTTTAAATTGACTTGGCTCCCTACTGACTATTTCTTCCAGCTCTAGTCTCACCAAGATATCCTCCTCTGTTCTGGTTGGTAAAGTGGAGGAACATCTTGGTTTTGTCTTTGGGGTTCTTGGTGGTATTGTGTATGAGCTGCAGCATGGGTATAATCCCTGTCCTCTCAGCAAGCATTCCCAGGTCAAGAACCAGGCTGGGTTTTGTGGGTTTTTTTTCCACTTCAAGATTCCAGTTGGACCTTGAAAGAGGATGACAATCCCCTATTTTCATGCTGTCTGAGTATTGAGTCATCTTCCCCCTTAAAGATAGTTGGGATGTACATTTTATAAGTATATCTTTATAACTAAGTCTACAAAACCTTGGTCATCAACACAGGAGACAGGAATATAAGTCCTGATCACCAAATCATCATTAATTATGCCTATGAGACAGTGACTATGCAAAGGCATTTGACTGTGTAGATCATAACAAACTGTGGCTGACTCTGAGAAGAATGGGAATCCCAGAACACTTGATCGTTCTA
>NW_006399753.1:32931277-32933045 GCF_000299155.1 Elephantulus edwardii | reverse complement strand
AACAACAACAACAACATGAGACAGGCATATAGGGAGGCCTGAGACATGGTATATTGAGGGCAGGCCAAAGTGAAACATCCTGGTGTTGTGGTTGATTGTTGTTGTTGTTGTTGTTAAGAGCCGTTGACTCGTAGTTACCCTATGAAGAAGAGTCCTCGACGCTTGGGTGCCTTTCATCCTTTCTCCAGGTTCATAGGGTTTCTGGAGCAACGTTATGGAAGTGGATGCCACTCCTCCTTCCAAGCTTGTTTCAAACAGGGAGTTCCACCCCACTCTCTGTCTGCATTGGGTAACCAACCATTAACGCATTTGACACATCAATGTCACAGTGTTGAACCTCACAGCAACTACAAGTGACCGCTGTATGGCAACTTGTACACCAGGGCTACATGACCTAGAGGGATGTCTGAACAAAAACAATGAAAGACAGGCCTGAGGGCCACGGATTAAAAGTCACCCACCTTCGGCTTGATAGCATCGCTTTCTATCCACTGGGCCAGCTGATCTCTGTCTCTATGTTCATATTATTGTTGTTAAGTGCTATCGAGTCGCAGGTGACTCATAGCGACCCTATGTGGTTGATTAGCTCTTTTTAAATTAAGTGTAGAGGGTACTTGGTTCCAGCATTCTATTTCTTCTCCTTGAGTTCTTGTTCTTCAGGGACGCTATGAGCAACATCACACCAATGATGGTGGCAAGGAGCAGGGATGGATCCCAGCTGGGTGTGCCTCTCAGGATTCTTCATTTCTCTTAATGTTACTTTTTGGTCCAATTGTGAGAATTACCTGCCCCCCCTCCCGCCCCAGTTAGAATAGAATAATGTAGCCTTCATCATTGTGACAAGTTCTTTTCACTCTCTGCAGTCAAGGCTGTATATCTGCATATCATAAATTATCAGTAGGTCTTCTTTCAAACTTGATGCTACATTCTTCATAATGTAGTTCAACTTCTCTGGTCGTTTGCCTAGCATACAGACTGAGTAAATATGATTGAAAAAATACCCCTTTGATATACAAGTCCTGATTTTAAACCATACGGTATCACCTTATCTTCCTTAACTGACTCCTTTTAGTCTATTTACACGTTCATGTAAATACGTTGTTGTTGTTTTGTGCTGTTAAGTTTACTGCAATCTATAGTGACCCTACGAACAAAAGTTCCAAACCTTGCCCTATCTTGAGGCAATCTCATTGTTTCGGACACACATCCACCCATTACCCCAGTTACTGTGTCAATCCATCTCATCCAGGATCTTCCTCTCCTACACCAACCTTCCACCCTTCAAGCATGATGCCCTTCTCCAAGGACTGGTCACATCTGGCAATATGCCCAAAATATGTCAGACATAGCTTCAAAATTCTTGCTTTCACCTTCTCCAGGACAGACCTTTTTGTTTTCTTGGCAGTCCATGGTATGTTCAATACCCTGCTCCAGTACCAAAACTCAAAGGCATTGATTCTTCCTGTCTTCCTTAGTCATTGTCCAGCTTTCTGATGCATAGCAAGTAATGGAGAAGATCGTGGCCAGCATCAGGCACACCTTAGTCTCTAGACTGAATATTCTAAAATTCCATGCATTCATCATGATGATATCTGTACTTTTCTATAATCCACAGAACCAAATACCTTAACATAGTCAAAAATAACTATAAATTTGTTTCTGTTATTCTATGCTTTTAGCCTAGATTCATCTGATATCAGCAATGATAGGTCACCTCGGATAACAACAGAAGGAGGCGTCTTCCAGGTCAGACCCAGTGAAAACCTGC
>NW_006399753.1:32921973-32928182 GCF_000299155.1 Elephantulus edwardii | reverse complement strand
TGGGGTAATCGGGATGGGTGTGTCAGAGGCGGTGCGGTTGGCACAGGATAGAGCAGGGTTTAGGGCTGTTGTGCGTAGGGTCGCTATGAGTCGGAAACGACTCTACGGCACATAACAACAACAATATGTTCTCTTCTGAATACAGCTTGAATTTCTGTCAGTTCCTTTTTTATGTACTACTGCAATAATTTTAAAACTATTTACAGCAAAATTCTACTTGAATATATATTAATGTTGTTGGTCATTAATTTGTGAATCCTATTGAATAACCTTCTTTGAAATGGTCAGAAATATGAACGTCTTCCAGTTGATTGGCAAGGTAGTTGTCTTTTTGTTGTAAGCCTTTTCAGTGTTTATTCACTTATTGAAACATTTCAACTGGTATTTTGTCAATTCCTGGAGCCTTCGGTTTTTTACCAATAGTTTCAATTATATTTGGAATTCTTACATTGATACCATGCAGTTTGATTATATGCTACTTCTTGAAATGATTAGATGTTGATTAGTTCTTTTTAATACAGTGACTCTCTTTATTCCTTTGCCTGCTTTAGCTACTTCTGTGTCTCTCTTGATTTTTTCCATAGAATCATTCAGTATCACAACTAATGCTGCAATTAATATTCTGGATAGGTAATACACAGGGAGCTAGGGAAGGTGGAGGGAGGTGAGTATGCATGAGTGAATGTGGCTAATCTTTTTGTAAACCTGCACTAAAATAAAAAACAAACAAATAAACAAGGGCTTTTTTTAAAAAAGGAGAAATGCTAAAAGCTGTTATTTCTTTTTTATTTTCTAATTCCCGATCTTCATACTTTCATTCTAATACTTTGTCTTCTAGAGTTATCCATTGGAATCTTCTTTTCACCTTTTTTCACTTCATCAATTCCTTTCACTTTAGCTTTGCTGAATTCTAGAGAAAGTTTCAGAGGTTCTTCTAATACCCATTTTGGGTTCCCCCCCTTTTTATATTTTAATTACCTTTTTGTTTCTTTATACATCATATTTTTGTTGTTATGCCACAGCTTATCTGGTCTTTGGCCATTATTCTTTAGTAGATCAGATGTGTTCTTTAAATGGTCCTTTAATTAGGTGTGATATATTCAAGGTCATATATTGCCTCTCACTGTGTTCCATTTTCTTCTATTTCAACTTGAACTTGCATATGTGCTGTTGTTTGACTTGCAGTTGGCCATTGGCTTTTTACTGACTAGTGGTAATGAGTTTGTCCAGTGTATTTTTCCATAGATGTATTTGATTTGAATGCTATGGATTTGTTGAGATGTTGAAAATGAGTAAGTGGCTGATCTTGAACAATGTTCATGCTATCTCTAGCATCATTTCTATCACCAAGATCATATTTTCTAACTATAGATGCTTCTTTGTTTCCAGTCACCAGTAATTATCCACACATCTTACTGCACATTCTATCCATTTTCATTTTTTTTTTATCTTTGGGACCTTTATATTTGTTGCAAAAATTTTATTAATAGTTGAATTAATTGATCTTCTTTGTATTCATATGGGTACTAGACTATCACTGGCAGCTTTGTGCTTAAGAATAGATTTTTGAAATGTTTAAATTGGCAAAGATTTCATTTTACTTGGATCCACAATAAACATTCATGGTTGTTGTTGTTGTTGTTCTGTACCGTTGAATCAGAACTGATCTACAGCCGACCCTCCAGCAGGTTTTCAGAGGCAATAAATCACATGAGAGGCTCTTAAAAAAACTCATTCTGTAGTGTTGGAACCAAACTTAAAGCTAGCCCTCCACTGGATTTCCAAGGCTGTTAATCATACAGGAGGAGATTGCCCTTTTATCCTCTGAGGAGCCACTGGGAGATTTGAACTGCCAGAGAAGTGAAATTTTTGGATTAGCAGAACAAGTCCTATGGATTAAATCACCAGAGTTTCCTATAGTAGCAGCAATAAAGAAATCAAAAGACATGTGTGGTGTTAGCCTAAAAGTTGGCTTTTTTTTAGCCATTACAGTTAGCTTCCTCTGGTCTCCAGCTTCCTTAACTATAGACACATGGTCCTGTAAATCAGCATGGTTTTGTAAATCATCAACAGCTTTGGGACTAGGATAAAAGCAAAAGTGGTTTCACAATAGCAAGACTTGAGGGAGACTTGGTGATGAGACCCTGGTGATGGTGATGGAGACATATGACCACATTGAAAGGTTTTGCTGTTCTTGTCTTTGATGATGGAAGGAAAGGCTGCTTGCTGAACTGAAACCAGAGCCTGGGCTTGTATTTTGAGATATTCTTTGCCTCTCTGATTCTCCAGCTTACTTTCCTAATAAACCCTATTCTCACTGCCACGACTGTGCGTCTGTGATTCAGCAATGAATAAACAAACCTCTTGCAGCTTGTGTGACTCTAGAGGCATCATGGGGCTAGGCTACGGGCTCTTTATCTGCTTTCTGCTCTGAGGGGCTGTGCTATTCTCACTCCCACTGGCCCTTTCAGAGAGAGATGTTCATAGGCCCGTTGCTTTATGTCCCATTTTCTGCTCTCTAGACAACATGTTACATTGGGCAAATCTGATGTCAAAGACTTTTTTAAAATGTTAAAGAGCACCAATGTCAGCTTAAATACTAAAGTGTGCCTGGTGAGGTTGTGATAATTTGTATATAATTGGAAATTTGACAATGAATAAGGAAAAGAAAAAAATATGCCTTTGAATTGTGATGTTGGCAAAGAATATTTAAATGCAAATTGTCAGCTACCACTGTGAACCTATTGAATCAAATCGGCCATCTTTAGTAAGATCTCTAAGTCATCCTGAGACCTCTAAATTATTCTGATGCATGCCAAAAGCTGAAATAAAACTTTGCCTAAGATCAGAGACAGTGAAATTGGATCAAGATAGAACAAAGTTCAAAGCCATGAGTAAGTAGTGAGTGACTTAATGGCACATAACAACACAACAACAAAGATCACAGAATCTATCTCTAAAAATAGTCTTCTAAATCTTAGATTTCTCCATAATAACATTTATATGTGATAGTAAATTATACAGCCATTTAAAGATATTAAATGAAAAATCCTAGGGAAAAATACATATCAATATATGTTGAAATATAGATAGCCTTTTCTTTTTGTCTTTTATTGGGGTGTGAATAGTTTGATTGATTGACTTACCTATCTATTAGAAATCATAAGAAACATAATATTTTATGGCTTTTAACTTTTTTGAACAGTTTATATCTCTATTTCTCTATTATCTATCTGCCTATCTGTCTAGTCCTTGAATGATAAAACTTGTTGAGTAGTCACATACTGAGAGGTTTAGACCCATTTAGAGGTACTTCAGGATGTAGGTCCAACACTCTGCTTCTAACAGGTTGCAGCTTCAAAACTCTATGGAGCATGGTTTTACTCTGACACACATAGGGTTCCAGGAATTGGAATTAACTATAGGTATATTTACAGCACTATCAATTTTATTATTAGTTAGGAAAGGTATGATAAGAGGCTTCTTTTTATTGGATATTACCTTCTTCTTAGGTGATATAAACAGGTTGAATTGTAATTCTAAGTTTTTTTCCATTTCTTAAGGAGTTCTCTCTAGTGGGATAGTGCATTGGGACTTGTGCTGCTTACTCAAAGGTGGCATCTCTTGGTGGTTTGAACCTACCAGAAGCTCCGTGGGATAAAGTTGGGCAGCCTCCTCTCATGTGATTTATAGCCTCAGAAATCTTCTGGAGGGTCAGCTATGAGTTGTTTCTGACTTGATGGCAATGAGGTTGTGTTTGAGTTTTCATTTCCTATACATTTATAAATTTCAAGTCATTAGATGTTTTCTCTCTCTAAAACAGTATGAAACTTTGTGAATTTTTTAGTATGTTATTATTTATACTTTGATATTTTAGGGTATTTTATATTTAGAAGCAGACTGTGCCTAAAAAATAAATATGTATTTTGTTGTTAAGTATTGTCACATCAACTCATAGCAACCCTTTTTCTAACAGATCAAAATTTTGCCCAATCCTGTGACATCCTCACAGTCTGCACTGTACTTAAGCCCCCTGTTGCAGTTTCTGTTTCAGTCTATTTCATATTTTCTTCCTCTCCTTTACAAAACCAACCATGATGCCACTTTCCAAGGACTAGCCCTTCCTGACAACATGCCCAAAGTATGTGATACAAGTTTCACCATCCTTGTCTCCTGACAAGAGTAAAGTCCTCCTTCTAAAACAGATGTTCTTTTATTAGAATGTGATTTTATTCAATCTTCTTTGTGATCAAAACAATTCAAAGGCATCAATTTTTCTTTAGTGTTTCTTACTCATATGGTAACATGATAATTTCACTAAAGGTTGTTAGATGAGAAAATATTTTTTAGATATCATGATATCTTAATTGTAATCTTTATGCAATAACAATATAATTCTAATTCTTTGTATAATTCACTATTATACTTGATCAAAGATGATAGGAGAAGAATCTATGCATTTGAGCTGTAGTAATGGAGAACAGTACTGGTTTTCTCATGGATTGCCAAAAAGACCAAACAGATATGAAAAGTTCTTCTCATGGATTGCCAAAAAGACCAAACAGATATGAAAAGTTCAAGTGCAGAGAGAAAATTCAACCAGTGTGCTCCTTGGAGATAAGGATGGCAAAGCATTGTCTCGCATATTTTGAACATGTTGTTAGGCAAAGCTATTTCTTGGAAAGCGACATCATAGAGTCCAGATCTACAACAGGTCTGACAGTGGAGAATCAGAGAGGCTTGAGAAAAGATAGATATGAAATAGTTGAGGTATGAAGGACTAAAGACTTCAAGAATCTTGAGTGATTTTATTCAGCACAAGCTAAGATTTTAAGCAAAATCTTCAAATGATTAACAATATGACTTAAAACAGATAGTAGCAGTTACGACAGGGTGGATTTCCTCAAGAGAATTTTCTCAGTATAAACATTTACCTGTGGATTTACAAAGGACATGTTCCTAATGCTTACTCATTCTCATTAGCAAAGGCTTTTTTTCTAGGCTTTGCAGGTTCTCAAAGCTGTTACCAGTCACTCTGAAGTTTTTCCTGTGTCAGAATGGCTCAGTAGTCTGAGGCACCAAATCTATTTATTAGTGAAACATGTCTTAGCTTATGCACTGTCCACAGTCCTCTTTTAACTCCTCAGGACATCATCCTTTGGAAGGTAGAGGGTCAGTGAAGGAGAGAAAGACCCTCAATGAGATTGATTGATTGATTGATTGATACAGTGTCTATGGGAATGAGTTCAAATGTGTTGGAGATGATAAGAATGGTGCATGATAGGACAGCGTTCAAATATGTTGTTCATCGTTCATACTCAACTCAATGGAACTTAACAACAACATTGAACAAAATACACCATAAATTTAATTCAATTTTTTTTTTTTTACTTCGGCTCAGCAGAGTCTCTGGGCTCCAGGGCAATTTGCTATTTGTTATCATACAACCTCATCTGTTTTAATCCTTTTACATTGTTTGTTCCCTTCTAGAAGTTCCTTCTTCCTGCAATCCAATTGATCTAATAAGACTGTCTCAGATACCATTTCCTTGCTCCTGTGCTTTTCATGGTGATCTTTCTCATTGCCTAAGAGTCGGATGTAATCCCTCTTTTCATTGCTATTTCACAGCTATCTGTCAGACTACCTATCAAGCAGATAATGCCCAGATTATTTCTTTTCTTTACATTATATATAGCACATAGTACACACATGCTCAGTAAAAATATGAATGCTGGGTAAGAATTGACTCAACAGCAACTGGGGTATTTTGTTTAGTAATTTTTTTCAAGTAGGATAGATTTTCCATGCCTCAAATTTCTTGCCTTATATATTGGCAGTAGCTTTAACTGTCTTTTACTTATTTAGTTTATTCTACTTATTTGGAAGCAGGAGTCATATCCACTTTCTAAACAACATCCTCTGTAAACTCTATAAACTTTGAGAAACGATGATAGTTATAGAAAGGCTTCAGGTAATCGGGATGAGTGTGTGGGAGACAGTGAGATTAGCACAGTTTAGGAGCTGAACAGAAAATTTAAAGAACAGCACACCCTAAAGAGACCATAAATGACATCCAAGTAGATATATGTATACCCATGTTTATCGCGGCTTGGTTTACAATAGCAAGGAGTTGGAAACAACCTAAATGCCCATCAACAAATGAATGGGTAGAGAAGCTGTGGTATATTCGCACAATGGAATACTATGCT
>NW_006399753.1:32870896-32921728 GCF_000299155.1 Elephantulus edwardii | reverse complement strand
GGGGTTTGGGGAGGTGCGGGGGGGATTGTGTACCAATGAGGCAGTTTTCCTTTTGTTTTTCAAGGAGAGGAGCAAAAGGGGGGGAGGAGGGAGGGGTTTGTGCGGGGAAAAGGGTGCAACAATGAATGAATGGAATCCCAAAATCTCTGTAGATGTTCATTGAAATGAAAAATAAAGAACCTAAATTTGAAAAAAAAAATGAGCAGCACACGAAGACAAAGTAAAGTATTATAATGAAATGTGCAAAGAACTGGAGTCAGAACATAAAAAGTGCTGATCTCAATCAGCATTTGGTAAGCTAAAGAAACTGAAGAACAAATTAAAACCTTGAGTTCCAATACTTAAGTATACTTTGGGCAGAATATTAAATAATTCAGGAAGCATTACAAAAAGATGGAAGGAGTATACAGAGTCATTGCACCAAAAGGAATTGGCTGACACAGAAGAATGTCATGAAACAAAATTTGAGCAAGAGCCTGTGATGAAGAAAGAAATTCAAACTGCTCTGAAGGAATTGACAAAAACAAGACTCCAGGAACTGATGGCATACCAATTGACATATTTCAACAAATAGATGCTGGCCTGGATGTGCTCATCAAGTTGTACCAAGAAATTTGGAGAACAACCACCTAGCCAACTGACTGGAAGAGATTTGTTCCTATTCCAAAAAAGGTGACCAGACAGAATGTAGAAATTATTGAACTATATCATTAGTATCACAGGCAAGCAAGATCCTGTTGAAAATTATCCTAAAACAACTGGAACAGCATATCAACAGAGAACGTCCAGATTTGCAGGCTGAGTTTAGAAGAGGCTATGGTACCAGGGATATCACAGCTAATGCTAGGTGATAGATGGTGAAGAGATTGAAATTGTTAACAGCTTTAGTTTGCTTGGCTCCACAATCAACACTCTTGGTACCAGCAGCCAGGAAATCAAAAGATGGATTACATTGGGAAAGTCAGTTGTCAGAGACTACTCCAGACTACTGAAGAGCAACAGTTTCATTCTGGAGACTAATGTATCCCTGATCCAGGCCATAGACCTTGCAATTACTTGATTAGTATCAGAAAACTGGGCAATGACTAGGGATGGTAGAAGGAAAATTGATACCATTGAGGTGTGTTGCTGGAGAAGAGTATGAATGTACCATTGGCTGCTAGGAGAGCAAACAGGTTCAGCCTGGAGAGAGTAAACCAGGCTACTCCTTGGAGGCAAGGATTCTGAGGCTTTGTTTGACATGCTTTGGACATGTTGAAAGGAGGGACGTGTCCTTGGAGAGGGACATCATATTTGGGAGGGTGAAGGGATAGCACAAGAGACAAAGACCCTTGATGAGATGGATTGATTCAGTGACTGGGGAAATAGGGGTAGATGTGTCAGAGACAATACGATTGACACAAGATAGAGCAGGGTTCAAAGCTGTTGCACATATGGTCGCTATAAGTTGCAAGCGGCTTGATGGCACCTAACAACAATAGCAGCAACAATAAACAACAAATGGATGTCATTTTGAGATGTTTCTGATTTACAAAATGGAAGATAAAGGTAGTAGTAGATAAGGATGATAGAAGGAGAATCAATGCCTTTGAGTTGTGGTACTGAAGAAGAGTACTGAGCATATCATGGACTGCTAAAGAACAAACAAGTCTGTCCTGGGGAGGGTGAAACTAGACTGCTCTATGAAGACAAAGATTTTGAAGGTCCATCATCTCCTGTACTTTAGGTATATTGCCAGGAGGGACCAGTTTGGAGAAGGAGATCATACTTGGAAGGGTGAAGGGATAATGCAAGAGAGGAAGACCCTGGATGAGATGGATTGACTCAGTGACTGAGAGTAATGGGGATAGGTGTGTTGGAGACAATGAATTTGGCTTAAGATAGAGCAGGATTCAAAGCTCTTGTACACAGAGGCACTGTCAATAGCAAGTTACTTGACAGCACATAACAGCAACACAGGTTAGCTTTCTCTTTTCTCACTCCCTTATACATAGGGTCGCTATGCATCGCACGCAACTCAACCAATAACATTTTATGACCGGTTTAGAAGCAGGAGGGGCATTCACTTCCTAAACAACATACCCCTGGAAACTCTATGAACTTTGCTAAATGTCGATAATTGTAGAGGGGCGTCAGGCCTTTTGTTCATAGGGTCACTATGAGTCGTACTCAACTCGGAAGCAATCAACAGCAGCAACACTTCTCCTGAATGATTGAGATAAACTCGGTTGTGCTTGTCGTGATCACTAGTGCCTGATTTGACTCTGCTTCTTCCCAGAAAGTCTCAGTTTTTGGCTTCTTCACAGTGCTGCCTGGGCTGCAGCAAGCCGGCCATCCCGCGCTCTGGGGCCCACCCAGCTTCCTTCTGGCACTAAAGGCAGCGGCTGCTCTGCCACCCTTCTCTACAGATAAGCATGGCTGGAAAATGCTATCTTTAGAGGTGATGAGCTTTTGTTTGGATAGAATTATGACTAGTATAAAGCCCACGCATGCTAACAAGCCACAGAGTGCAAAATAATTATTGAAAGAGAAAAGTGGAAAATCATCTGAGGGAAAAACAAGATTGTTCACAAAGTGTTGGTCCTTGTTTGTTGTTGTTTGTTTTCTGGTAGATAGAATCTACCTCTCTGCCACCAGATAACCTAAGCACTGACAATATTGTTATTTCCTTCAGTTTCTTTGGTTTAACTCATTGTTATACCTCTCCACCTGCAATCTTGATCTTTTATTCTGAGTTGGTGAGAAAAGACATTGTATACATGGCTTACCATTTAATAGACATATAAGAAAAGATTTCTATTTTGCTTTTATCTTGGTTTTACTTGCAGTGTTGGAGAATGTAGAAAATGTCTTTTCTTTATGCCCCTCCCTGTGCATTTAGGTACCTGGTTCTATAGGAAAGGCCTCCTTCTTCACCTGCAAGGATGAATATGGTCTGCCCATGTTTTCCATATGTGGATATAAGATAATGTGATTAATGTCTTACGTCTCACATATTACATCTCATATGACTGAATCACTTGAAAGGCCTATCACAGTCAAAGCTGAAGATTCTCTCTGCTTAGTATTCAAAATGTAAAGGATATTATCAAACCTCGATACCTTGAATCAATACTAATAGTGATGCCAAAAGAAATTCCTGTCAAGGGAAATAGGCATAATACTAAAGGTTGTTGTTGTTGTTGATTGACTTCAAGTTGAGTACGACTCATAGGGACCCTATGAACAAAAGGCCTGAAGCCCCTCTACAAATATCGACATTTATCAAAGATTTGGGTAGCACATTATATCTTTGAAGAGCGATAGAGTATCAAAATAAAATTCATTTTCATAATACAAAGGGATAATGGTTTATGGGAAGAAACGTAAAAACAGAAAAGTAACAGTCTCTTGGGCTCTCAATTATTCCACAGTGCAGGCTGGACATAGATTGTCTGTATGTGCTCTGACCAGAATCCCAGCAGAGAGGCTCCTTCCTTGGCCAGCAGATTGGATATGCAAAAAGAACACTTCAGTGTTTAAAATAATCCCTGCCTCACACTGCATGGCAGATTTATAGGTTAGTGGAAGAAGAGTTTTCAAAGTACTTGGCTTCTTTGATTGTTATGTGTCATCAAGTTAGAACCAACTCATAGCTAACTTTTCAGCACATTTTCAGAGGCTACATATCATACTGGAGGAGATTGCCTGTCTCTCTCCAATGGAGCAAGTAATGGATTGGAACCATGTCATTGGGTTGGCAGCACAATTCCTTATCCACTAGGCCACCAAAAAAAAAAGTATCAGAGGCTTTCCAGACTGTAGAATGGTATGAGTTGAGGGCTACAGTCTGCATACTGATGTCCTGGGAAGAACCTACGAAGCCAGGAATAAAGACCAAAGGTCTTCTCTGTCTGGAAGATGAGTTAAACCAGTTGGTCTATCTCTCTGCTGAATTCCTGGCTGGAGATGAGATTCCACAGCTACATACTGCCCTTTATCACTTTAGATATGGACAAGAAGTCATGTAGTTCTTCATTATTTATCTTTAAATCCTATTTCTTTATTATTGTTCTTTGCCATCATATCAGGACCAACTCATAAATGACCCTCCAGTGGGTTTTCAGAGGCTGTTTAAACCACGCGGGAGGAGATTGGCCATATTTCTTCTGTGGAGCAGCTGGTGGATTTGAAATGCATGCTTTGGGGATTGTGACACAGTTTCTTACTCCTATGAATATGAGCAATGCTAATTGATTATTAGAAAAAATTAATTAGGTGGTTGTTATGTTGTTATGCACCATCAAGTCAGAACTAACCCATAGCTGACCCTCCAGGAGGTTTTTAGAGGCAATAAATTTTATGGAAGGGGATTGCCTATCTTGCTTTCACAAAGCAGCTGGTAGGTTTGAATCACAAGCCTTTTAGCTGACAGTGCACTTACCACCAGATCTCTACAATTGCTCTCTGGTGTTCTACAAATCTATAAGTAGAAGAGGAGCTCTAATTACAGATAACCAAGTTTCTTTTCCAATACTTGAAACAAGTTAAACCAGAACATTCAGATAGTATAGCTGGGATATTCTTCTTCTTCTTCTTCTTCTTCTTTTTTTTAGACTATTATTCCCAAGGTATTGTTTGGAATGTTAAAGATGAATACCTGAATAATTTACTCTCTTTAATGAAGGGTGGTGGTGGTTGTTGTTGTTGTTGTTAGGTGCCATGGAGTCAAATCTGATTCGTAGTAACCCTATGCACAACAGATAAAAACCCCAACCAATTCTGAGCCAGCCTTATAATCTCTGTTCTGCTTAATTGTTGCAATTGCTGTGTCAGTTCATCTCCTAGAATATCCTTATCTCCTATGTTTCCAAGCATGATATCCTTTTCCAAGACTGGTCCCTTCTGATGCCCGAAAGCATGAGATAAAATCTTACCATCCATGCTTCTAAAGAGTACTCCAGCTGCATGTCTTCGAAGACAGATTTGTTCTTTTGAAAGTCCTTAATAAATTCAATACTCTTTTCCAATACAACAGTTCAAAGGCATCAATTACTCTTTTGTCATCCTTATCCATTTTACAACTTTCAGATGCACAGGAAATAATTGAATACACCATATACTGGATCAAACATACTTTAGTCTTTTAATTTATGTCCTTGTCTTTTAAAATTCTTTGACAGGAAAACATGGAATATTGTTATAATAGGAGGAAACCTGGGCCATAAAACCACAATCTAAAATATGTCAAAGTGGAATCAACTATCCATCTCTTGTCCCATACAGGCTTATCTATGTTTGTTCCATAGAGGAAGAGAGCTTCTACTATTTCACTCCAAATCTTTTGAATGGTATGATCAGAGCGTGATCTTCATACCAGCAGAATCTACATCATAAATTTGTGAGAAATACAAATTCTTGTGTCCTGCTACGAAAACCTCATATCAAATTGACAGCTGTGGATTAGATTGGATTGGATTTCAATTTACAGCAACTCTCCACTGATTTCTCAGACTGGTTTTAGAAAAACACTGCCTATATTTTTTTTTTTACTTTTTCAGAGGAGCAGCTGGTGAATTTGAAACACCTTTAAGTTAGCAGTCCAATACCTTCTCCACAATATGCCACATTGTTGTTGATTGCTATAAGGTTAATTAGGACTTATAGCAATAACAGATCTGAACTTGACTCTGTCCTGCACTGTTCTCACCATCTCTATTAAACTCAAGCCCATTGTTGCAGTCACAGTGTCACCTTATCTTGTTGGAGATCTTCCTCTCCTTCTGTGACTCTACACCTTTCCCATCATGGGACTGACCCCTCCTGATAACATGCCCAAAGTATGAGGTAAAGTTTCATCATCCTTGCCTCTAAGGAGAACACTGGTAGCACTTCCTCCAAGATAGACTTGTTTGTTCTTTTGGAGATCTGTGGGATAGTCAGTACTCTTCTTCAATACCACACTTAAAAAGCATTTGTTATTCTTCTTTCCTTATTCATTGTCTAATTTTCAGGTGCACAGGAAGTAATTGACAGGCTATGGATTGGATCAAGTTCACCTTAGTTTTCAAACTAACATCTTTACTCTGTATTGCTTTAGAGAGGTCCTTGACAGCAGATTTTCCAAATGTAACTTGTCTATTTTTTGACTGCCATTACATTGGGTGTTGATTGTGGATCCAAATAAGATGAAATTGTTGACAACCTTAGACCTTTCTTCATCTATAATCATCTTGCTTTTTTGGTCCAGTGGTGAGAATTTTTTTCTTCTTGATGTTAAGATGCAGCCAATGTATCAATAGCCTATGAAGGCTATCGTTTTTGATACTGTGAACCAAGTGTTTTAAGTCTTTTGCACTTTCAACAAGCAAGCTTGTGTCATCTGCATAACACAGGCTGTTAAGTTCTTCCAATCCTGATGCCACATTCTTCTTCATATGGTCCAGCTTCTAGAACGATTTTCTCAACATACAGATTGAAAAGGTACAGATAAAATATATAGCCCTAGAACACACCTTTCATAATAGTAAACCATGTAGTGTTCCCTTATTCTATTTGGATAACTTCTTGGTTCAGGCATACGTTTCACATGAGCACAATTAAGTGCACTGGGATTCCCATTTTTCTCAATGTTATCCATAATTTGTTATGGTCTGCACAGTCAAATGCCTCTGCATAGTCAATAAAACATAAAACGTGTCCCAAGAGGAGCACCCCTCAAGCACTACTCCATTCTAGGAATCTTTTGTAAGGTTGGAGCTGAGCAATTTGAGATTTACCAAGCACTCCAGATAATTCTTATATAAAGCAAAGTTTGATAATCTCTACTGTAAACACATCCTTCCTCTGTCTCCTCCTAGGAAAGCATCTTGCTAAAGTAGTTTGAATTTATGACAATGACACATATTTCATTACTCATACTTATTATCTTTATAAAATTTAATTTAAACAACAACAGCAACAACAAACTCTACTTGGGAATTAACCACACTTTATATTGTGTGGCATGAAGAAGATTGTTGTTAGCATTTATATTCTTTTGTGATTTGAGTCTCTCGTTAATTACTTATGTTCTCGGTAGCTGCTGCTTTATTGAGTGGGCCTGTGCTAGCATTAATAAACACAAACAAAGTGGAAGGTCCAGAGGTTAATGAGATAATGAAACATTAATCTATGTTTCTTCTCTAATGTAAAATGAGAAGTCATCAGGTTCATTTGATGTACTTCACATTTCTCTTTCCAGGAAGAACAAAGTATGCTAGCGATGGAAGATGAGGGTACAGTACAACTCCCATTGGAAGGGCACTATAGGTAAGATATGCACTTAAAAGCACAATCCTTGCTGTTATGTATTTGCTTTACGACTTTTCTGCTGTGTGGATCCCTGTAGAGATTTGTTGGAGTTAGGATACAATAGAAAGAAAAAATTGGAACTAGGAATGAGATCACCAAAGTCTTATTAATATCTATGCAATTATTGCCTGTGGCAGGGTGAGGTTGGGACAGTATATGGGAAGTTGCAGTCAGATGTTTTTCCTTCTCATTTCATAATTCATATTAAATCACCCCTTCATAACTTCAGTAAGCAGCACTGCTGAAAATAGTTCGAGATTAACTTCTGGCATAAATGAGATAATAACTTGATCACAGATAAATGTTATTCATTTGCTCCCAGAAAGCACACCAAAAGAGGCAATTTGTGAGTTGTAGAACTCAGTCATACTAGTTTAGAAAAATACTTTATAAAATATTCATGCAGCTTCACAAAAAAAATTGATCTTCTTTGTGTACAAAGACATAGCAAAGGAAAGTAAAAAAGCCTTTAAGATAATGATACATCTCCCAAAGTACTTGGTCCCAAATGACATATTTTTTGTTGGTTTGTTTTGGGTTTGTTTAAGTATTTTTCTTGCACAATTCTGATTTATGCAGCAGCCATTATGTAATTTTATAGTCTCAAGGTGCTTCAGGATAATTTATGGCAATGTCAATAAAAAGTTGAAAAGTTACTCTGAGGAGGGAACCTTCAATAGTGTTAAAATATCAGAATAGAAACATATCTTTAGGATGTACTTCCAAAATTGTATCTCTAATGTTTTTTGTTGTTGTTGTTGTTGTTGTTATAATCTGACAATTAACTGTATATACAAATTTTGTTTTTTTAATTAAATATTTAAATTTTAAAATTCTATTAGCTATTTATTTTCTCAAGTATATTCCATAGAAGATTAGTCTCATGTGGTACTAATGAGCCTCTCCAAAGATTTTTGTCATTAAACATGTTTGGCAAATGCTCTATACTGCATTCCAGTTTGGAGACTCACCTTGTATATTGTATTATTAAAACAAACAAAAAAGCAAAGCTATATTTCCATCTTAAAAATTAACTTTTTTTAATTCAGCATTTTCTGAACTCATGCTAACAAGACTTGGTATCACAAACATCATTAAAAGCTTGTATTCCATATAGCACTCTTTGGGAAAAATTTATCTCAGTTGATGGAAACTGGATTTCTAGTCAGACCAAGGCCTGGGCGAATTAGCAGAACTGAAAAACTCATTTCCAAATGACATAGAAGAAGATGTGGGTTTTCTCTGTACTCTTAGGGATTCTTCCTAAAGACTGAATTTGTTGCACTCTTGTTGATAACTGTTAATGAAGCTCATGTGAGCTCGACCCAGGGTCTCTGTAGACATGATTTTTTCACAAAAGAATCTCTTTCTTACATGAAGTTAAAAGAATACATTTTCCTGACTCACTGAAATGTTATTTTACTTGGATTCTGATTTGTTATTTCTGTTATTGAGTTGTATTTCTAGACCAGGGCATATGTATCCTAAATACCACCTTAACTGATACCAATTTCCAAAAAAAAAAAAAAAAAAAAAAATTAAAGTTTTAAAGGCATCTGACCTAATGTAGACCTAAAGTAATTGCATGTTCCCTACTCATTTAGCAGCAGTTTTATCTAAAGCACGACTGATATTATATATTTGATAAATATTAATTGGATGGACAATGAATACCACGTTCTGCTCTAGTCAAGATCACTGCTTTCATCAAGTTCATATTGCAGTAGAATGGAATGGGGAAGGACAGAAACCAAACAAATAGCTGCCCCCACATGGGTTCTCAGAAGATTTTCGTATTGGAGGAGATTGCTCAACTTTCTTTCAATTGAGCAACTTGTGGATTCAAACTGCCTGCCTTTGGTTGACAGTGCTGTTCCTTATCCACTACAATACTAGAGTTTATTGGATGATGAAAAAGGGAACTAAAAGCAAACAAACAATAGATTAGAGTACTAGGAGGGACTGAAATTGCTATTTTAAATGGCATAGCCAGAAAAAGCCTCTGTGAGAAGGTGACCGTTGCACTAAAGAGAGGAAGAGTTGCAGTATTTGCAGAAGCATTCTGGTAAAGGAGAGGGCAAGGACAAAGGCCTTGAGGCCACAGCTAGCTAATCCTTTCCAGAACAACATGGAGGCCATTATGGCTGGAGAGGAGCGGGAAGGTGCAAGGACCTGGAGATGAGGTCAGAGAGAGTGTATCAGAACCCTAGAATCTCATAGGCTTTGTGAGGGCTTCAATTTTTATTCTGCGTACAGCTAAACCACTGCAGGCTTCTGAGCAGAGTAGTGATGTGATGGAGATTTTGTAAGACTGTTGAGTTCTGTTTGGGATGGGGCAAGGGACTAAGCAATCAACATGCAGGGCCTAATCTCTCTCATTTCAAATTAATTATGAAAATTGTAGCCAAATGTTACAGAACTAGGATTTTTTTTTTAAGATTTTTCACAATTTTTTTATACTTGACAGAACTATGTTAACATTTCTCCATTTTTAATTATAAACATGCTGTACAAAAGGTACATGCTTAGTTTCTACCATAGAATCTTTGCTGTTACTTAATTTCATTTTTATTATTTCATTTTGGGTAAACGATCTAGAGATGATCCATCTGTGATAAATATTTCTGATGAAATGTCAAAGACGGCTTTGTGGAGAAATCTTCTGATTACTGCTGATAACTCAAAAGATAAGGAGTCAAGCTTTCCTTCTAAAAGGTTTGAATTTTAACATGATGAGATTATATGCCAATTCCAGTCATTCTTATGACATGAAACCACTAGCAAAAGAATGAATACTGGTTTCTATTAAGTTTAGAATACAAAGTATTACAGAAAATTTTTTTAAAGTGGGTAGAAGTTGTGATTCTCCCAAATGTTTGGGTGTTTTCTCCCCAGTATCTACCTTTCAAATAGGAAGCTCACACTATACTACGATGGCAGGGGAAGTGGTGCTGCAAATGAATCCCCTGTGCCTGACATTTTTGGACCCTCATTTTGACCTACTGTCTTACTGTAAAATGTTATTGCATTACTTCATCACAGTTGGTCCAGAATCCTCCCTCTCGGACGTCTGATCATAATTTGTAACCCCTCTCCTATCTCTTTAAAAACTCATGGCAAGTGTGTTGGAGATTTCCTATTTAATAGATTTCCGATCCCCCTATAACAACCCTCTGAAAATCTGCCCTAACCCCTAACCCAAAAACTTAACTCAGTAAGTCCTGTCCATTTTTACTTCTCTGTGTGTAAGCACACAAACAATTCTTGTAGTTACAAATAATAGTTTTAAATGCATGCTGGGGGAAGAGTTTATCTTTAAATATCCAGAATCATCATAAATTTTCAGACTTTATATGTAAGAATTTAAAGCATCCAATCTTAGATGCTGGTCTGAAGAAAAAAGGGATTCCTGTATTTTGCTAGAAATTATTTTTTAGGGATTTGGGACAGTATTTACTGTATTTATTAAGTTCTTTTATTTTCATAACCTTAAATTAACATTTTCTACTTAATTTTTGTATTACATTTTTTTTTGTCATAAGCTCCCCTTCCTAATCACTCTAGAAGCTGATTCCCCAAAGGTAAGACCCACTCCCTCAAACCTGCTTCTTGGTTGCATATCCTTTTGTTAAATGGTGTCTTCCAAAATCCTAGTCAGCCCATGTCCTCTGTGTGCATTCTGGGGAGACAAAAGGCATGGAGAATCCTGGACTCAGATCTTCTATCATGTTGTATGTGTGTTTTTGTGTCTATTCTTCCCTATAAGAAGGCTTAAAACTTAATTTAAAAAGTTTCCCCTACAAGACTTGTACAAATGTATCCTACATAAATCAATAAAGACCACATAACTGCATATAGTAATGGCATAAAATTTCTACAGCAGATAAAAGAAAGTACATTCCTTAAATTAAGCAATTGCAGAGCTATGAACTCCCATTTATGCAGCATCCTGAGTCCATACCTGCTACTTTATCTGACTTTATGGAAAACATTTAGAAACAAGAGCTAGAGAAGGAGATTACATTCAACTTGGAATATGTGCATGTTGCTGCTGGTCTTTGTCTCCCCAAAATAGCATGTTGCTTCAGTGTTGTCTCTATCCCATATAGCATAAACAAGGCAAACAGTGGTTGACCAGAGAGCCTTCAGAAGGTGGACTTAGTCCCCATTTTTGCTCTCAGCTTCTGTATCTCTCTCCCTGCCTTCTTCACACACACTCTGTCTCTTTCTCTCAATTACCTCCAACACCTACTATAAAGGAGGTAATAAGAGGGACTCAGTACTCTCTTGAAGTCTTCGGGATTATGTTTGCTTTCTTTTAATAGGGGGTAGAAAAATCTTCATGTATTTCCTTACTTGGCTCAACAATAAATAACATTTTATTCTAAAATATCTATTTTTATCTTCATTTTCCAAAGACCCCATTTACAGTGGAATAGAATCATCCTCAAAGTGATTGTTTTGCTGGAACTCTTAAAAAAAATCAGTACATTATAAGAAGAGTAACTTCTCAAAACCAGTGAAATATGAGCTGGAGGACTTTTTTTATATTGAAAATATGGCTTTGTCTGATATTTGAAAAATATGAAATCTAGATTTGAGGTTTAAAATAAAATTCTAGCCATGAGAAATGTGTGGGGAATTTGAGAAAATCAGAATTGTAGATTTAGTTTCTTCTGTGTTCTATACATCAAACTTCCTCTTTTTTTCCTTTGATCCACACAAACTTTTTTATAACATGATATTTCAGATAATTCCCAAAATAAATAGCAATGCCAAATAATGACTTTCATCAGAAAACCCTAGTTTTGAATATTCTTTACATAATTATTTGTTTCTTATTGTTTGACCATCTATTCCATCAATATAAGGTCCAAAATACTGCTAAAGTGAAAGTTTACCCAACTCTCTTTACTTTTCAATGTGATAAAATTAGTAATTTTCTGTGTTAAAATATCTCTAAAAATAACTGGCAACTAAATATACCTCTCAAAACTAATAACAATTTTTTAAGCCAATTCATTTCTCTTGGTATATATTTAAGGCATTAAATATGGCATTTGTATTAACCTGGAACTGTGGAAAAACTTGATACATGTTGAATAACTGTTGGTCCCAAAGACGTAAAGAGCAGGTTACCAGGATCTTGTCAGCTGAGACCTATGCTGATTTCCATTCAGCATTTTATACCCAGCTAGTTGTTGTCTGTTCTAACACCCTTTGTTCAACGTCTTGTGTATCTGTGAGAGAAACCTAGCTGCCTTTTCTTAGTTGTGTTTGGAATAGCAGTTGTATTGTATCAGTTATTTCATTCCTTTCACATTGTTGGAAGTATTTGCCTAATATAGCAAAAAGGAGAATCTAAGAAAGAATTAACTGCAAATTCTACCACATTTGCAGAATCTAATTTTGAACCTTGTTTAACAGTGAATGTACAGGATAAGCTCTCCTTGTATCATTCTGAATATACTAGTGAAAACAAGTTTAATTAAAAGCTTAGGGGCAGTGAGTTTATGTTAATGGGATGAACAACTCTGAACAAGAGGGTGGAAATGCAATCAATGTCACTGAGTTTTTCACATAGAAATTGTTGGATTGATGTGTACTGCTGAGTATATCCTCAGCAATTAATAAGTAAAATAACTTAAAAGTTCACAAGGAATAAGATTATCATATAGCCAGGAAAAAAAAAACACCAACATTGCACCAGAATAGGTTAACAACTGCTGGACTGCTAAGAAAAGCAGCACCGAAATTTGCCTTGGTAACAGAAGCTAGACTCTGAGAGAGACCACCCTCCTTGTGCTGCTGTCCACCCTTTTGTCCTGAATTATTCTTTCCTCTAATTACTTAGATGTGGGTCTTTTCACTGGAGCCAAAGGCTCCTCTCTGATGGTTCAAATCCATCAATGAGTTCAAG
The DNA here is from genome assembly GCF_000299155.1 of Elephantulus edwardii. Taxonomy (NCBI): domain Eukaryota; kingdom Metazoa; phylum Chordata; class Mammalia; order Macroscelidea; family Macroscelididae; genus Elephantulus; species Elephantulus edwardii. The sequence goes on along the minus strand of NW_006399753.1, from coordinate 32,908,476 downwards.
GGAGAAAGATGAGCAATCTACTCCTGTGTGATTTACAGCCTCAGAAATCTAATGAAGGGCCAGCTCTGGGTTGGTTCTGCCTCAATGGCAATGAATTTTAAGTTTGTTTTTCTTTAAGGGGGGATTCTTTTCATGACTTTTGGTATTATTTCTAATAGCCACTTAGTTGTTGTTATGAGTAATATTGGAAAAGTACGTTTCATAAGTCATTTGACAGCTTCAGAGTGCACGGTATTTGCTCTCTCATGCTATATTACTCCCTTATGTACAGTCTCCTTAATTATGGACATGGTTACTTAAAAAAAAAAAACAAAAAAACCAAAGTAGGTTGTTACTTGAAATAACTATTATGTAAAAACGGAGGATGACCATGTTTTATCACAAAACACAAAATGACTATATTGTTATCTAACTTCCAACCTATGGGATTAAATAACTGGAGAGCTACATCATTGTATAACTTCCAAGCAACTGAGAGTCATGGGCCTGCCCAACTGATGTTACAAGTTTCATCATCACAGCCAGTGCTGTTCTTGCCTTGTACTGCCTCTGTACTGCCAGAATTATGTCACTAGTGTGTAAATATACTAGAATGATAGGTTCTATACCATGGTCTTAAGTACAGAATGTTGGATATTGAAATAGTAAATGAGGAGAACTTCTCAAGGACTAAAACAGTCCCATTCATCTTTTATCTCTAGTCCTTAAGAATTCCTGGCATATAATAGATGAACAGTCAACAGATATATTTTTATTATGATGGTAGAAATTAGATATGCAATGTATGTTTGTTATAATGAATATTGAGATTTGATTGCCATCCAGAAAAATGAATGTAGGAAGAAAGAGAGTAATAGCCATCGTAAAGACATGTGCACTGATTCTATTTTTATAGTAACCTTAAGATGATTATAAAATTTCTTTTTTATACCTTGATAAAATCTAATGTGACACTAAACCTATTGCTTTTAAAACATAAAAAGAAATGCCTAGCAATTTAAGCAGCTATTGGTTTGAACCAAACAACCAGCATGAACAAAGCATGGCATTGGGAGTAACCGAGTCAGTTACTGTGAACCAAGTCAGCATTCTGAATATCTTTTACACAACTTTGGGAGTACTAGTAGTATTTGGAATCCATTAATTTTTGAAAGATTATGGAGTGCGTCCTATACTCTAAAGTATTATACACATAGGCATTGAACATACGTTGTTGTTGTTCTGTGCCATTGAGTCGCTTGCGACTCATAGTGACCCTATGTACAACAACCCTAAACTCCGCTCTGTCCTGTGCCAATCACACTGTCTCTGACATTGCCATCCTGATTACCCCAGACACTGAATCAATCCACCTCATAGAGGGTCTTCCCCTCCTGTGCTGTCCCTCCACCCTCCCAAGCATTATGTCCCTCTCCAAGAACTGGTCCCTCCTTACAACATGTCCAAAGTATGTTAGAAGGAGCCTCAGAATCCTTGCCTCCAAGGAGCCACCCAGTTTAACCCTTTCCAGGATGAATCTGTTTCTTTTCTTAGCCGTCCATGGTACCCTCAATACTCTATCCAACACCACACCTCAAAGACGTCAATTTTCCTTCTATCCTCCTTAGTCACTATCCAACTCTCTGATGCATAACAAGTGATAGTAAAGACCATGGCCTGTATCAGATGCATCTTAGTCTCCAGAGAGACACCATTGCTCTTCAGTACTTTGGAGAGGTCCCTAACAGCAGATTTTTTCATGGCAATATGTCTTCATTTCCTGGCTACTGGTGCCAAGAGTGTTGACTATGGAGCCAAACAAACTAAAGCTGTGAACAAATCTCAATCTCTTCATCCATTCTGATGCTGCCAGTTGGTCCAGTGGTGAGAATCTTTGTCTTCTTGACATTGAACCTCAATCCATATTGGAGGCTGCAGTCCTTGACACTCTGCAGCAGGTGCTTCATGTCCTCTTCAGTTGCAGCAAGCAGAGTTGTGTCATCTGCATAACGCAGATTGTTGATAAATCGTCCACCAATCTTGACTCCACATTTCTCCTCATAGAGCCCAGCCTCCTGGATATTATGTTCTGTATACAGGTTGAAAAGGTATGGAGACAGGACACATCCCCAGCATACACCCTTCCCAATTTTGAACCATGTAGTGTTTCCTTGCTCTGTTCTGACGACTGCCTCATAGACATATGAATTTTCCCACTTCCATCACAAACTCATACAGATGTTCTTAAATATAAGGATTGGTCATTGTATCTTTGAAACAGTAGAGCCCATTGGAACTGGAAATCCTTGTCTCAGATTTCCGGAATTTAAACTAAAAGAGAACCTAGAAACAATCAAGTCCAAACTTAATTTTACAGATGAAGAAACCAAGCCCCAGGGCAATTACATAAGTAGTGTGAAGATAGACAGTCTTCCTTAGCTTCTGATAACTAGAGCCATGCCATCCAACTCCAAGCCTAGGTGTTCTGCAGTGCACTGGGCTGCCCCTTTCATTGGGTCTGTTTGGCAGACGAGACTGGGAGCCAGGTAGAGTCCAAGGAAAAGTTAATTTGGAAAGCAGGGAAGCTGTCACTTGTCAAATGAAAAGAACTTTAAGTAGAAGAAAGTGAGTCATACAGATAGAGGAGTTAAAAATACAGAGTTAAGGCTCTCAACACATCATGTGCACACTGTCATCTCTTCTCATGGAAAGAGAAAAGAAAAGTGAAAAAAAGTGGCTTTGCTCTGACCTGTAAGTAGTATGTGCTGAGAAGTGTGGCAGGCATAAACCCGGGTGCCATAGACACTCGCTCACACCAGCTCTCAGTGCTGGCAGCGTGCCACAGATGGCAGAAGCTCCGGCACTTCTTACCTGATGGTGCCGGGTGGTGGTGACAACTGAGAAGGGCTGTTTCTAGCTTGAATTGGAGGAAAAACAATTTAAAAAGCACGCTCTTAGAATGTGTCTAAGTTATTGACCACTGAGGAATCAGCTGCACAGGAGGCCTATAAAAAAGGGAAAAGGGGGCTTACCTGTCCTTTTGTTACTCTGAAAATTTATAAAACCAAGGATTCCTCCACTACCAATTATTTTATATATTTGCATGTAAGGTCAAAATAATAGTAAAAAATGGGGGGGGTTCTTCCAGCTGATGGCCTTCAAGGCCCACTGCTGGCTGTCTTTCATGTCAGAGCCAGAGAGGCTACAGATGAGTGGACTTGACATGTGCTGGGAGCAGCTGGGGAATGAGCTCTTCTTCCCCCTCTGGAAGCTTACACTCTGCTCTGTGTGAACTCCATGCCTCTGAGCACTTTATATGAATTGTTCATGAAAACTATCAACGTGAAAATAGGAAAATTGTAAATGGAAAGAAAACTATTTTTAAAAAGTAGATAAACATGATAGAGTCCTTTTGTCGGTTATCCCACTGTGAAGTTAACTGGTGAAGTGAGACAGAATAAGAGTTACTTTGGAGTGTGTTTATTCTGAGAAGATTGAGATGGAGCATTGACAGGCAATAGTTTGTGAAGAAAGGGAGACAATAGGTATCTGGAGCCAAGTGTGCAGTGTGACCCCCTCCTCTAAACCAGTGGAGCCCAAGACATAATCCTCCCCAAGGAGCTTCCTGTCATAAAGGATGGAGCGCTTGCAACAGGACCCAGAAATGCCTTCTGTGATGTCTTGTTTGTGTCACTTACTAGTGTTGGGTCTGTCTTAAAATGGGGGCATGCCTAGCATTTTCAACAATCAGTGATATATTTGCCCAAATGAAGACCAGGGTATTAATTTTGCATGCTTTCAGAACTGTTTGGGGGAAAAATGTCTGGTTGATTTCTTATTTGTTTGTTTTTCTTTCAGTTCTTGGTTTCTATCCCATTGAGCACAGAGGATTTGTTGCTATCAATCTATGCTTCACAGCATGAGAGAGCAATGCCTAAAGGCTCTGGTGGGGCTTTGGGGTTGATGGGTTTGGTATCTGAGAAAGCAGTTCTCACAGTTACCACACAGGATTGCTGTAATACATTTCTCCTTTTCCTTCCATAGCAATGAAAGCCGAAAAGAGAAGAAAGCTGACTCAGGGAAAGGTGTTGACAGGGAGACTTGTCTATGACTTGATCTTCAATTTATTTTTTAAAATATATGAGAAGAGTGCCACAATTAATTATTAATAAAACTACTTTGATCATACATTGTAAATTCTGTCTCTCATCCCAAATCCACCTTCATACTGTAAGTAGTGCAATACTTGTTTCATTTCTGTGTTTAAACTCTGAGCAGTGAGACACCCTTGTGAGAATATGCAATAGCTAATGTAAGAACCTTTGTGTTCCTTGCTCTGTTAGACATTTGCAAACATTGGATTCTCATTGTCAGTTTCACGAGAGCAATAGCTTTCTTAAAAAGATAAGTCATATTTATCTAGTTTGTATTTTCCTACTTTAGTGACCTGAAGATGCCTGATAATTTCATTCAGAAGAATTTTGAAAGGTAGTCTTACTTCTTTTTATTTTTTATAGCTTAACATTAGTGACTTATTTAAAGAGGCCCAAATCAAAAAGTTAGTCTGAAAGCTTTTTTTAAATAATTGTATTTATGCATTTCCTTGATTTAATATGATACGTTTAATACTTAGGAATTTATATGTAGCTAAAACTGAAAGTCATTTGAAAAAAATAGAAACCTCTTCACAATTTGTTAAAAAGAATCAGACACAAATGCAAAATGCCAAGTAGATTTGTTTAAAATTCAAGTTTGATTATATGATAAAATCCTTGGCTTGTATGGGATGCTATAGGAAAACTTTGTAATAGTTTTGTGGGATTTTCAATACAAACCTTTATCAATTTGCTGATAAATTTCTCCCCCTAAACAAATATTTTCCCAATAGACCTATCATATACATACTTGTGGAATGCCACATGATGAATTGTACGTGAAATTTCACTCCTGTGCAGATTTCAACCGTTAATAATCATGTGCTACTTAATGCTGCTTCTGAGTCACATCCTAATGTTTGACAGATCTCCAATTGTAAATTTTTTTTTTCCTGCAAAGCTCTTTTCCACTTTTTTATTAAATGCATGACGTGGAAAAATAATCTTTTGAATGAAAATTTCAACTTCTGTTTGAGAAGGGTCTGTATCTATTTCAGTCCAATCCATCTTTGCTAAACTTATACATGGGGAAGTAAAGTTAAGAATTTTTTATAATTATTAAAAATCACTATTTAATGTCATTATAAATGAAATTGAAACTAATAAAGACTAAGCCTCAGAGTTCCTAAAAGTCACTAGTGATCATCAACATTATACTACTTCAGTGTCCAGTTTTACAACAATGCAGGGCCATGTGGTTGTTCCAAACAATTACTTACTCTGAGGGTAGCGCACATCCAAAGTGAAAAATGAAAAAAAAGTCCTTTTGTGATTTAATAAGGGAGAGGCAAAAAGAAAGAGAAATCCTCCATTCAGTTCAACATTTTGATGCCTTCAGAAAAATTCCCCTCACAATCCTTTCAATTTTTATGAAACATATATTATGGGAAGAACAATTTACATTCATAAAGTTTGTATTTATAAATGCCAAGGTAAGATATAGAAACTTCCCATTACAAATGTGTTGCCTTTGTGTATTTTATAATAAAGATACTATACTATAATGTAAGCATTTTCATTATTATATGATTTAGACTTGCTGTACTTGCCAGTCAGTCCTAAAAGCAGCCTCCTAGTGTTTTAATATATTTTAAACTGTTCTGTTAAAAATGATCATAGTGAATTAAAAGCGTCACATGATCACCAATTTGAATATAGCAATCATATCCAATGAAATTCTGTATTTCTGAGTATTTTTATAGTTACTATGTTCTTGTGTGAATTTTAATGCTATTCTTAAGTTAATCTTAATATTTTGAAATCATATAAATATAAGAAAAATGTACTGTTATATATTTACTCCTAATTTCCAATTCCTGGTCAAAATTGCTGAATATCTCGAATGTAATTTATTGCAAAGTTTAAGTAATGTGTAAATGTGACTAGGATATTGTGTTTTTCACAACTAAGAAATGTTATGTGAAAATAAATATTATAAATATATTAATGTCCTTGCACATTTTAAATTGTGATGTAAAGTTGTATGTGTGTACGTGTGTGTATTTTCTCACAGTATTACTCAGTAAGTCAATGTAGAAAATTTTGATTGGACATAATATTTAAGCTATATATTCAAAAAGTTAAGAAAACTTGATGATATAGACATCTAAAGGTTGTTCTAGCAATTTGAACTTTATTAATAGAAAATGATGAAAGAGAGCTAGAGCAGAAGTTGGCTCAGCAGTAACTTATATACTATTTTAGCTAGAATATATATTATCATTTTCATGGAGAGCCATGAGTTGAGTACAAATGGCATTTCCATGATCAGTGAAAGCTTCTAAGGTGATTAATAAGATTCCCTCTTATTGAGAGTTCTGGTAACTTAGTGGTAAGGAGCTGTGCTGCTAACTTGAAGGCATATGGTTCAAATCCACCAGCTGCTCTATAAGAAAAACATAGGCAGTCTCCTCCTACATGATTTACTGCCTCTGAAAACCTGTTGGAAGTCCAGGTATGAATTGGTTCTGACTTGATGATTGTTGTTCTTATTGTTAAGTGCTGTTGAGTCACTTGTGACTCATAGCAACCCTGTGCACAACAGCTCTGAACTCTGCTCTATCCTGACCCAACTTCATCATCTCCAAAACACCTACCCCCAATACCCCAGTCACTGAGTCAATCCGTCTCATCAAGGGTCTTCCTGTCCTGCACTGTCCCTCCACCCTCTCAAGCATGATGTTGATGTCCCTTTTCCAAGGACTGGTCTGTCCTTGGTATATTCAGTACTCTTCTCCAGCACTGCAACTTGAAAGCATCAATTCTATTATACCAACCCTAGTCATTAATAGTTAACAATTATTGGTACTTCTTAAGACATTTGTTTTTTTCTCTAATGAGAAAAACATTTCCTAAAATTTGGCACTTTTTTTAACAATGAGTCAGATGATAGCATTATTTATTTTTCTAATCATTTACAGGATATTGTACAGATAACTGCATTCAGAACTCTAATGTGTTGATTAGTATTTTTCTGTTGACTAAAAATCATTTAGTGAAATAGGGGAGGTAGTATTGGTTCCCTTGTTATTGCTACTACCCTTTAGCTAACATTGCTCAGTGTTGGTAAGTTTCCCCTAAATCTGATTTCAATGTCTTCCTGATGTAATTTAAACCTATAGTTCAACAAAAAATTTTATACTGTTGGTTCACAAATGACATATACTTCAATACAATCTTATGTAACTTGGATTTTTTTTTCTCAACTCTTAAAATTGTGGCTTATTCTGTTTCCTATCTTTACTTACTTATCTTTGTCTAGTTTAATCTGTTTACCCATGTTCACTTTACTGTTATCGTTGCAAGATTGCTCTCCAGATTTTTCAAGATCACTTATTTATACAATGAAACAAAATTAGAACCATTTATACAAAGAGATAAAATTAGAAACAAGTCAAAGTTTTAAGACAGCAATTTGGAAAATATGAAAATTTCCTAAATGTCTACTATCAAGAAGCTCAATATTCAAATATTACTGATAATACTTTATTTTATAGATCTAAATTGGTATTCTCCAATAAAACCATTTTTCAAATTCAGGTCTGTCGTCATATTATTACCAGTTTTTGTGCTGGAGATGGGAATAGAGGACCATGATCTTTGCTTCTAAGGTGAGATAAATATTGTAGTATAAGTGTGATTTAAGTCTTGGATTGTCAATAATTAAAACAGTCACTAGGGAGCTTTGGTGGCCTGTTGTTGCTGGGTGATGCCGAGTACACTCATAGCAACCCTATGAACAATAGAGCTGAACCCTGTCCTGTCATATTCCAACCTCAGTGTCTCTGTCACAGTTGAACCCATTGCTGCTGTCACCATCTCAGTCCATCTTATTAAGAGCATCCCTCTCCTTCACTCACTTCCACCCTTCCTAGCATGATGCACCTCTCAAAGGAATAGCTTCTCCTAGGAACATGTCAAGTTATATGAGATGAAGCTTTGCCATTCTTGCCTCCAATGAGCATTCGGGCTGCACTTTCTCCAGGACACATCTATTTGGTCTTTTGACAGTCCACAAGATATTCAATACTCTTATCCAATACCACAACACAAAGGCATCAATTCTTCTTTTGTCATCCTTATTCATTGTCCACCTCTCTCATATAGCAAGTGATTGAAAAGGCCTTGGTTTGAATCAAGCATGCCTTAAAATTATGCTAAACTGACATCATTGTTCCTCTGAGATTTGAGAGGTCCCTGAAAACAGAATTTCCCAATGCAACACATCTGCTGATCTCCTGACTTGTTGTATCAAGAGTTTATTGTAAGATGAAGTTTTGACAATTTCAGTCTTCTCTATATCTATCGTGATGTTGCTTCTTGGTCCAGTAGATTTTTGTCTTATTAATGTTGAGATGCAATCCATATTGAAGGCTATAGTCCTTGATCTTTGGTAGCAAGTATTTTAAGTCTTCTTCACATTCAGCAAGCAAGGTTGTATCATCTGTATAATACAGATTGATAATAAGTCTTCCTCTTATATTGCACTGCCAACCCAAATACAATTCTAATCCACCTGGTGTTCTGTAGGAGAAAGAGAGACAATCTCCTTCTGTGGGAATCTACTACCTCTGAAAACACACTAGAGGGTCAGGTATGGGTCAGTTCCAACTCAATGGTACTTAACAACAACAACAACAACAAAATTGTAAATAACAAGAATATAAATTTGAGTAGTGAAGAAGATAAATTAAAATAATAAAAGAAATTTAATAGAGAAATTAATACCTCAAAGGCCTGGCAGTTTTGAAATAAAGATGAAATGAAAAAAGTAAAGATGTTTGGCATAGTAGAAACTTGACACATTTAATGAGCACCATATTTGGAACCACGTAAATAGCCTGATATGGAAGTCATGGAAGGGTAGTGGAGATGTTAAAAAAAAAAAGGTAGAAACAGAAATACTAAGGCAATATGAATTATAAATGATGCTTAATTATATACTACAGCATTTGATTTTTTATATTAAGAACTTTAAGTAATCAAATTCAAATTCAATGCTGTTGAGTTGAAACTGACTCATAGCTTCATTGGCGTCTGAGTCACATGAAGGAAATTGCCTGTCTCCACAAGCCTCTGTCCTACCAGGGCAGCTGTTGGATTAAAACTTCCAAAAGGGTGCATTCACTTGGTTACCATCACAACTCCCTATGGTGTTTGTTGTATACCAACTCAGAACCAACCATAACTGACCCTCTAGTGGGTTTTCAGAGGCTATAAATTGCACAAGAGGAAATTTTCCATCTTTCTCCTGCAGAGCAGCTGGTGGTTTCGAACATAATCGACATTCAATGGCGCTGATCCATCGAGTCCCTGCCTTACTCTTTCATCTTACCTATCTCATCCATTCTTCGCTTTTAAAAAGAATATAAATCTTAGCTTTTATCTTAATATTCTTGCCTTCTAGATCTCTTTTGTAACACTTCTTTAGTTTATTTATAAACTTTTTTGAAGGCAGGAATGGTAGGTATCTTACCTCCCTTTGCAACACTCCAGAGCATGTTTCTGTGCTTTGTTCTTTTATGCATTTGACAAAAATGACTGACATCAGATGTTAAAATTTATGAGCAGATGCCACTGCTCAGTTTATTAAGTGTTACTAAAGATCCTAAAGGTCTTCTCCCAGATGTGTTGGTATTGAAACAAATGTTTATTGGGCACTTTCCTGAGTCCAACATCTGGGAACACAGAAGCCTAAGGCAAGTATGTGTACAGCCGATGGCTTCATTAAGGCAGATCAGACAACATCGTTGCCTGTAGAAAAAGGAATGTGGCAAAGTAAAATGTAGGCTTTGTGTGTAACTCTACAATTATGCATCGATTCTGTGAGGTAGATATATTGTACTTTTTTCAGGAATCCATGGTTCAAAGAAGTAAAATAATGTTTTTTAAAATGTTTCCCATCTGTGAATAGGTGCTGAGTTCCTAGCTTCAGTGCAATGGCCATGGCATGAGATGGTGTAAGGCCACTTACTCCTGACTAGTAGTATTCCAGGTATGACTCATAGCTGCAGTGAGTTTTCATAGATTGTCTATCACACAGGTAGAAATTGCCCATCTTTCTCCCATGGAACATTTAGTGAGTTTGAGTTCACCATACCTTTGGGTTGGCTGCACAGATCCATCAAACCATGACGGCTCCCTATTCTCGACTTAATAACCAGAATTGGGTTAAAATGAAGGCAATGTTTGTTTTCAATGTTGGCTTTTCTTTGCCAACACTGATTCCATGATTAACATTTGAATCCATATCTGTACAAGGAAATAGTTTTTAGGTTTTTCTTTTCTCTTTCTCATGAGTCACAAACTCATTTGGGAAAAGCTAGAGTTGTTTGATAGTTCAAACTTCTCACCATACTCATTCGTGTTGATGGATTTTGACAAACATTAGTTGGTAGTTCAGATGGAAACATGCCTACCTTAGAAAGTAGTAATTCATTTTTCCTTTTATTAATTCAAATTCTTGAGTTTAAATGTCAGTATAATCAGAGAAAGGTAACATGAAGAAATGATAAATTGTTAGTGCAACAAATTGGTCTTATCATTTCATGCTTTGATTTTTCCTTATTGAGTGGTAATGCTATTCCTTTTTATCTAGCTATCATTCCCAGTCATCTATAGCCCTTAAATATCCTGAAAATCTATGCTAGATCACTTAGGATATATGCAAAAAAGGTACTGGTTAGTACTGAGGCAACTGTTACAAAGCTGGGGTAGCAAAATTTTTTTACCTCATTGTATGGGGGGTTGAAATGAACCAAAAACCACTATTATATTTTAGTGGGGTTTTTTAATGGTAGGTTTTTGTTTTTGTTGTTTTTTTTCATTTAGGGATAATTGAATTTTCAGTATTTTACAAATCTAGTTGTCATTTAGAGAGCTATTGTGGCCTGGTTCATAGGGGGCTGTTCGGCTAACGCCTAAAGGCCTGTCACTTAGGCACTTCAAATCCACAAGCTGCTCCCCATGAGTAAGATGGACAGTCTCCTCCTATACAATATACAGCTTTAGAAATCCAATGGAGGATCAGCTACAGGACAGCTTCAATTCAGTGGCCGTGGCTAAGTGAGTAGTCTGATAAATTAGGATTCTTACATCTATTTAGAGCAAAGCAAAAAACGCCAAACATAAGAGTTGATAAACTTCAGTGACCACCTGTGAATAAAAAAGGGAACCGAAGAGATCTAAAATTACATACAATCCAAGAGATCCATATGGTATTCAGTTCAAGAAGTGTTGATTTAAATTCTGCACCTGATCCTTAAGAAAGTAGGGAGGGATATAATAGTTTTTAGAAAGATTTCCAACAAATTTATGTTAAAAATAATTAAACTTACAAAACCCAAATGAAAACCAACAAAGCACTTTAAAACCAAGCCTTGCTTTCTTTTCCTTTGGTCTGTGCATCCTTGCATTCTCTTCCCTTTTCCTTTGGTCTAGGCACCCTTACACATTGGGTTGACGCTAGAATGCTAGTGATGAAAGATGATCCAGGTCCACAGATTTTGAAGTCCAATAGCAGGCAAGTCTGCACATCTTAAGTGACTCATTCTTGGATGTTTCAAAAGGAGTTCTGGTGTTGTAGTAGGTTGTACATTGTTCAAGCCCACCAGTAGCTCAACAGGGGTGACATGAGGCAAACTGGAAAGAGTTACAGACTTGGAAACCCAACAGAAGGTTGCTAGAAGTCAGAATTAACTCAATGATTGGGTTTGTGGGTTTCAGACTTAGTCTTAAGCTAAATGTATCCATCATTTATCAATTTCTTTCCTTTCCTTTCCCAATAAGCTAACTTAATTTTTTTGTCAAAGTAAAACAAGATGACAGACAAATGAAGTCTCTTTTGATTTTAATCATGCTATTACTATTTATACTCAGTGGCACATAACAACAATAACATACTGTGACAGGTTTGGAAGCAAGAGTGGCATCCAATTCCTAAACAACATGCCTCCAGAAACTCTATGAACTTTGAAAAATGTCAATAGTTGTAGAAGGACTTCAGGCCTTTTGTTTATAGGGTCTCAATGAGTTGTGCTTGACTCAAAGGCAATCAACAACAACAACAACAACAACACTATATATAATCTCCATCAACCACAAAATAGGTACTGAGATGTTTTTATTTTCACTTTTTATGATATCTACCCTTCAAAGAAAATATCTACCATTCTTAGAAACTAAAGGAATATACAAATTCATATCTTTGTAATTTTACATTGCCTGCTATATTTATCTCCACTTCTAAGCAACATGCCTCTGGAAACTATGAACTTTGAGAAACAGTGATAGTTACAGAAAGGCTTCAGGTCTTTTGTTCATAGGGTCGCTATAAGTCATGCTAACTCGATGGAAATCAACAACTCGTGTGTGTGTGTGTGTGTGTGTGTGTGTGTGTGTGTGTAACAATACTTGATATTGTGAAATATCAGATACACATCAGATATTATATGGTATTAGATATTATACAATATTTCCTATTGTATAATACACAACGTCAAGTTGAAAGTAATTTTTGTTTAATTTGGCTTTGTGACTATTAATACAGTCTATAACATGAACATAGGATAAATAACTGTGCTTTTGAATATAGAACTCAGCAGGTTTGCTCAGTGTCTCAAGGTGATTGAAAGCTATTAAAAATATGTAGTAGCCTTACAGGTTTGAAGGTCTGTTTATAGTTCCAATAGATGAATGAATCTGGGAACTAAATTAAGGTGAAGCTGCTCTGAAAATAAAGAAGCTGTTTCACAGAGTTCTGTCCATCCTTATGCATGATTCACCAGTCTCATTGTTGAAATGATAGATTCTTCCATTTTTAGATTTTAATGCATTGACTCACCCTTTCTGGGATAACACTGTCTAGCAAAAGCTCGACTTTTTAAAAAATGAAGTCATTTTAGAAATAATTGAAACGTAAAGGAAAATCATGCTTCTTCAGTTACCTAAACATTGCACTGTTAGATCAAATTCTTGTTCTGAAACGTATGCTGTGATTGAGCTCAAAGATACTGCAACCATGGACATAGTTACATTAGCTAAAAAGAATTAGTCAAAACTTAAAATAGTTCACTTCTTTTTTCCTGTTTACTTTTACTGAGCCATCAGCTCTAGTAGATATTGCTGAGATTATCTGTTGTTATGAATATGGTCCTCATCACTTCCTGAGAGTAAAGTTATATACATGTACTATACCAATTTGGACATGTTATCAGGAAGGACCAGTCCCTGGAGAAAAACACTATGGTTAGTGAAAAAGACATTCAGCCAAAGAGAAAAGAAGACCCTCCATAAGATGGCATTGACACATTGACTGCAACAAGGGGCTCAAACCTAACAGTTGTGGGAATGGCTCAGCACTGGGCAGTGTGCAGGTATGAAGCACATAAGGTCATATTAAATCAGAACCAATCCCAGAGCGCTTAACAATACATTGTTTCAGCAAGTAACATTTTAATTTATCAAAAGATATGTACATATATAATAGCAGAAATTATAAAATAGATTAAAATATCACATACTGCTTAATATAACAGTTTTCTGCATCTAATATTTTTTACAAAGGTTGAAATTTTTGCATGTATGCAAGGTAGTCTGGGGTAACAAAATAAACAAGAGCCTTAATGGATCAGTGTATCTGTGTGTCCATGTGGTCTAGGTCTGATTGAATGCATGACCTACTACTTCTGAAAAAAATGAAGGCCCATTTATTAACTGGCCAAGAGAAATTCCACAGCATGTCGAATACAGACATTAATACATTAACATTCTACTTTATTTTCCATTTTTAAAAAAAGAAAGGAACTTTTGAGACTCTTCCATGAACATACTCAAAAAATGAAATAAGAAAACTTGATACAAGAACTCCTTCAAGTAAGGATTTGTGATGCAAATATTTTTATCTTTGAACAGGGCAAGCTGATATGTTCATGTCCCAGTTGCAGGCTGCATCTTCCACCAGGACACATTAGTATATTTAAGCATGTTTAAAATGCTCTCCCCTCACCCTTGCTGTGTTTCTGTAGCACCTATAGCCATAACTGGCACCTTGGGGCCTTGCATTGTTGGCAGTTTCCCTTGCATTTCTTTGGAGTCTATTCAATGGCTGTGGTTTTACTCAGAAGTCGATGCTTTGCATATATGATTTCCTGAGACAGTCTGAATAGTCTTTCTCAGAAAACTGTGCCCGTCTGGCTGTGAGCAGCTCTTCTCGGAGGGAGCTGACAGTAGTCTGGTTGGGTTGATATACTAAGTCTTAGGTTCCTAGCCATGTCCTCCTATCTCCTCTCCCTATCTCTCTTTTTTCTTGTCTCTGCCTTTGTGGCATCATTGCCCACATCTTGCCAACACTTTAAAGGGGGCGAAATAGCTGGACTAGTTGAGTTAGGAAAAGAGAAAATGCAGGCCAGGAATCTGTACAAAGTGGCTATAAAAACAATCCCTATTTTCTGCTGTTTCAGCAGCTGACATGGGAATGATTTTAAACAATAAAATCAGACTGAATGATTTGAACTTTTCTGTCAGACAATGATCTGTTACAAAGACAGAAGTCCCTAGTTATGATTAAAGGTATAACATTTAGGGAGAAGGGTAACCTTAAATTTCATAATTTGAGTGTATTTTCTTTAAGACCATCATCCTGACAGTACAGTTTTGAGATGAGAACAAAAATGGTTTGTAATAAGCTTTAAGTGGCATGCTATCCTGAGGTGTTAAGGAAGTGAGAAGCATTGTTTTAGGAAGTGGCTCATGTGAGTGTATATATGCTGGTGGGCTGTGCTGGTGGCAATGCCATGGTCCTCGTCAGTATACCACTGAAAGAGAAACAAGGAAAGGTCAGAATTAGGAACTCATTTCTTCTCCCCCTCATACCAGTCTATTCAAATGAGCCCACCTGAGCGTAGTGTTAAAGCAAGGTGTGTTAATTCCTGACAGTTTATAAATGGAAACTTGATCAAAGAGGGTGCCTAATTTTGGCCAGAACTTTTCCAGGGCTTGGTGCTCCTTCTGTGAAAGGTCTCTGATCCACCTGTAAAGGTCATCTGAGAGTTCACTGTGCATGTGGCTTTAAATATGGTGCTTGGAGGATGTGTAAGTTCTAATTAGCCCACACACCCCAGTCAACTTTCAGATTTGACGCTAAGGACACTTAAAGCCACATGGTGCACAGAGGAAGGAAGGTTTATCCCATGGAACCTACTTGCTTGAATTTCATGCTATCAAATGTGAAATATCTCCTTTACTAAGAGTCAAATGAGTTTTTTTAAAGCATTTTTTCCATAATAGATATTGTTAAGGAGGATGGGAAAATATTTTTCCATATGAAACATATATGTGTAACATAAGTGAAGTCAAAAGTCAAATGTACTATTTGTAAACACTTAAGATTTTTCCACTAGCATTTAAAAAAAAAAATCTCTATGTCTGCTATTTATATATTTAAAAAAGCTTGGGACCCGAGGCAAAAATACATCAGCTCACACTATATTAAATGTACTGAAGCAGAAAGTCATTGCCAGAGAAATATTTATTATGGAGACATAAATTAACTTTTAAAAAACTTAATTGGAGTATCATGTCTTTTCTTCAAATAGTGGAGAAGAAAAAAAAAACCACAATCTTATAAAAAAAAATTAAACCTCCTACAAGAACTTGACCCAAAGGACATGAGTCACTTTTCTCAGTATCTAAATGGCCGTGTTCGCCTGTACAGGAGCAACATTTGAACTAAACACAGAGCAAAGTATCCATGTTAGAAGACAGTGTGTGTGGGGGGGGAAGTAGGCTTTTATTTTAATAAAGCAGACTATGGGGCTACATTTTGTACACAAAATAAATGACTGCAACATCCATACGTTTTCTTTATAATGTAAAAACTCTTGTGCAGAAAAATGAATTTGCCTTAATAACCAAAAATATCCTCTGTACAGGCAGCAACAGCTTTGGCCATTTCTGACTTAATAAAACAAGCCTAATTGTTTACTGTCTATGAGGATTCAACAAAAGAGAACATGGCAATTGCAAAAGCAGAAGCATGCTGATTATTACTATCCCACTGCCGGGAGAACACCTAGTAATATATCCCACACAGAAATGGATTTTCATATTTGAGCTATTACGATGCTTGTTTCATGTCAGAATTATTGTGCCACATATTTACTGAATAACTGATTACTTTTTTTATCAAAATGAGGAGAGACTTAAAAATCACACAGACAGGGGAGCAATGCTTTGACTCTCCCAAGATATGCAATACTGTGCTTCTCAACCCCCAGTGCTCATGTGGAGTGCAAAGACATCACTTCTCTGACTTTGCACTGATAAAAACTCCTTTAATTCTTCCCCTATCTTCTGGACCTCTCTGAAGAGAAGTAACCCAGAGAGAGGGACCCAGAGCCCCACCAGCAACTGCCCTCCCCTGGCACGTAGTTTGCCGTACCATTGCCTGGAAATCCACTCCGGCATCCACCAGTGCTTTGGAGATCTGAGCTGACTGCTGAAAATGAACGTTATCTGCGAGGAGAGAAAGGAGACAGAAAGTAGCTAATAGCTGCTCTGGTTTCTAGATATCAAAGGGTGGGAAAAACACAAGAAAGGGACTGTCTGAAGTTCTAGGACTCAGCATCCCATTTAGCCCAAGACAAGTGAGTTGTGGAAAGCAACACTGTTTTATTGAAGTAAATGTAACAGTCTTGCCCCTCATGCTTTTGTTTTGTCAGTAGTGAAATTGCAAACCTGTCTGTGATACTAAAAAGTCTAATTAACTGAAACTCACCATCTGCTGTTCCATGAATAAGGAGGTACTCAACTTGCTTAAAATTTTCAGCTCTGCTCATGACTGTTGAATTCTGGAATTGGGAAAAAGAATGTCATTATTCAAAAAAGGATCTGCCATAAACTGATTTTTCACTTCAGTTTACAAAATAAAATGTTTTCAGCTGGGGCCCCCTTTGATACAAAATATAGCAAACCGATATTCAAGCAAATGCTGTCTCCATGCATGGCAGAATGCACAACATGCCCAGTGCGGAGGAGACAGGGCTGGGAGAGGATGCCACATCTTCCCTGTGCATGCGGAAAGTGGGCACCCACCACTGAGGCTGCATGCAAGGCCCCCTGAGTCCCAGATCCCAGATTGGCTGTGTCCTATGCATTAGCACAGGGCATAGTCTCATATTAGCAATGTATGTTCCATGGGCTTATGCTGTAGTTCAGCCAAAAAGTGTATTGCCATGGTAACCATGTGTCACATGGTGCCATACATGCTACATTTCAAAGAGCCTGTACATAGCATTTGCAGCTGAACATACTGTGCAATATGTCATGTGAACTTTGGTCTACATGCTAGGCTCTGAATGCAAAGCAAATATTACCTCGTTCAGAACAGATGTTTAAAACCTAGGCAAATGTAACATATGGGAGCGGAGAGGGGTGAAAGAGATCAAGGGAGGCCTTAGAATTACAGTGAGTTGCTGTTGTCTGCTTCATTCTGTAGTGAGAAAATTGCTGCTATTGGACCAAGCCATTCCCCAAGCAGCCAGGGTAACAAGGATGCATATATATAGTCTGTAACATAACAATACATCTTGTCTGAAGACTGTCCTGTGGCCTGAATCATTTAGAACTTCCAGAATGAAAAATAGAGTCCAAGGCCTCAGGTGAAAAAAACCCTTGAAAGCATAGTACTGGTCATCGATGTTATTTTGGGAATTTTCACAAAGTTGGGGTGAAGATAGCTCTTATCTAACAGATGTGGTGCTGCGCTTGGAAGGTGGTGAACTACCGTGTACTTTTATTATCTTTTTATGAATTGGCAGGGGAAGGGGCCATGCCTTCTACAGGCTTACAATCAGCCAGCCAGTCTTGAAGCATCTTGGTAACTCCAAGTCAGTTTTCTCAGAGCCAATGATTATATTTCACAAGCATCTTGTAACTAAGTCCATTTCGGATTTCTGCTGTGAGGCTGGAGGTCTGGCAGGGAGAGCACAGGGCTGAAATCAGGGTGCTTCTCCTTCAGCCCCAGTTTCACCATCAGTGAGCTGTGTGGATGGAGACATGCTGCTCTCAGAGCTTTGTTTTATGTAAAAAAGGAGTAAGAATAACTCCTCTGGTTCCCTCACAGAAATAGGAATCAAGAAAGATGGCACGGCTTTTTTTTTTTTTTTAGGTTAAAATCGTTGCTGATGATGTGCTGAGTGAGAATGCTATGACACAGTGTTTTTAGAGAAAAAAGATGTCTGTCTACAAATTCCAGGATAGAGTCACTTAAAATGACTCAACTGACCGAGGCTTCCAAACTTATCTTGTCCCAAAAGGCTTCCCACAATGCCATCCCACTTGTGTGCGGGTAGCTCCCCACTTGTCCTGACAATATTACATTTCTGACCCAAATGGAGAGTTTACTTGTGACTTTCAGAATGAAAATGAGCTCATGTGGCACAGAAGGATGTTAACTGAAAGTGGGTCCCTAACTGAAAGATCAGCAGTTTGAACCCACCTGCTGCTCCACTGGGGACTGATGAGCTAGTCCGCTTCTGTTAAGATTTACAGCCTTGGAACTCCCATGAAATAGTTCTGCTCTGCCCTATAGGGTAATAGGGAGCTCTAGCAGCTTAGTTTTGCTACCAACCCAAAGGCTAGCAGTTCAAATCTACCAACTGCTCTGCAAGAGAAAAATGGGCAAACTCCTCCTTGTGCAACTTACAGCCTGTGAGAACCTGCTGAAGGGTCGCCTGTGGGTCAGTTTTGACTCAACACTACACAATAACAACAACTAAAAGGTGATTATGAGTCAGCATCAACTCAGCTGCAGAGGGTAGATTTTCAGCATAAACCCGCTGGGCTTACTGAAAGCCATACTTACGTATTTTTAAGACCTAGACAAATATGTACATACATGAATTCATCTCTCTGAATATCTCCTATTCATGCATACATTTTTTTTAAAAAAAATTATCCACTAACTCATAAGCACCATGAAGAAAAGACTTACCTATATTGCTTATTACTTTGTCCTTAGTTTGTAGGACAATGTTAAATATGTTGTTATGTGCCATCAAGTTGCCTACAACTCATAGCAACCCTATATACAAGAGTTCTGAAGTCTAACCTGTCCTAAGCCAAGTTTCACTGATTCCAACACACCTAACACCACTGTACCAGTTACTATATCAATCCATCTCATCCGGGGCCTTTCTCTCCTGCGCTGTCCATCCACCCTTCTCACCATAATGCTCTTCTCCAAAGATTGGGCCCTCTTGGTCATGTGCCCAAAGTATGTGAGACAGAGCTTCAGAATCCTAGCCTCCAAGGAGACACTTGGTTTCAGTCGCTCCAAGACAGACCTACTTGTTTTCTCGGCAGTCCGTAGTATGTTCAAGAGTCTTCTCCAGCACCACAATTCAAAGGCATCAATGTTAAATATATATCCAGTAAATGAAAGAAAGTAATAGACATTTATTTTGTACTGCTCTGAGTATTTGATCCTAGTTAAAGCAGAGGCAAGCGGGAACAGCTGGGAGAGGTGGAATAAAATATTCTCATTCTGAAATATGTTCCATTGCACCAGTCTTTGTGCTAAGCATCACAGATTTCCAAAACACTGTTCCGCTTAATTGTCACAATGACACTCGGAGATAGGCGTGTGCCACTCGTGTTTTATGGATGGAGACCCTGAGATTTAGAAGGTGAGTAACTTCTTCCAGATGACATCAGCAGAAGTATCAGAGCTGGAGATAAACACAAACTGTAAAACCTGTTTTTAATTTCTATGCTTCCCCGTGTCTCTACTAAAATTCCAAGCTGCTCATGATGGGATCTTCCAGCAAAGGAACAGCCTGACATAAAAATGTTAATGACTGCTCTGGAATTTGTAGTACACAAATACACTGGGTACCCTTTGGCTTCAAAGACCTCATGCTTTTTCCCAACTGGATTAATCAGAAGATTAGTCTATAGACCTTGTGAGTTTTAAAAAACCATTTGCTTCTGATCATGCATGTACTACATAGCTCTAATGCAGCAACAGAACCTTGAGAAATTTTTTACTCTTCAGGGATGAAAGGGTGAAAATAAATCTCCCCTAAGATATTTAAAGCTGTCTTCAGCAGTCCAGGCTGAAGACCTGAGAAACGAGGGCTGGATTCTAATAGAGAACCGTTAATATTCAGATCCCCAAGACCTGAGTGCCCAGTGTTATTAAGAAATCCTCCTTAGTGAGCCTGTCTCCTAATCATACATAAAGCCTGTACCGACTGCTCCGGGTACCTTTTTCTTCCCAGATTTAATTTAGTTCTGCACTCGTGGCAAACAGTCAACTTTAGCACCCAGCCCTGACCCAGATCTACAGCTTGTCATCTCACTTTACCTCACTTCCTGGTCCTTCTTTGCTTAGCAGCTTGGCCAGCAAAGCTGCTCCTACAACCTCCCTGAGCCATGAAACCGAGAAATGTCATCGAAACAGAGAGTAATAGTTAAGAGACATATAAATACACGGGACAGTTAGCAAGGAATGTGATAACTACTGGAGTTTGGACCAAAACAGTTTCTGGCTGCCTTTTTTTTTTTTCTTAAATGGAGTGAATACAGGCTGAAAGAAGACAATTTTTATAAACAAGTAAAACCCTGAGCCTAAGATAAATGTTGTGATGTACACACTGTAGCTGTGATGAACTAGACATGGTGAGAAATGCAACATACTGAGAAAAAGACGAAAACTGTGATAAAAGTGTCATGATGCAAATTGTTTTACATTAACAATATTACACTACAAAGAAAGAAAGACAAATACTTTAATGCAGCAAGAGAAAAATAAAACAAAAGCTTTCCCTGCAAAGGCAAGATAAGTGTGCCATTTCTAATGCACGCTTCCCCTGCTCCCTAAGAGAAGCCCTGGGAGGGACCTCTGTGGGGAAGGGAGAGCGGCAGCCCTGAGGCATGAATGCACATTAAGGCTCCCGGAGTGCAGGAAAGCATTGCTCTGTCCTTAGAACAGCGCAGCTGCGTGACCTTGCCTTTGGAACCCCGTATCATTCTCTATGAGACGAGGCGTCCTATTTTCTCAATCAAGACTCTTTACTATACTCTGAATAGTGCACATCAACCTATGGAACGCAATACCCAATGCCGGTGAAAACCTGCATGCCTTGACGCAATGCGCCAGTGATGATCAGCAAAACTCTAATTGCGCTCTTTTCCCCCCACTGCTATACGATAGTCCCCTTTTGTCTACCGATGGAAACAGAAATATAAAAGGAAATGGATGACTCTGTTAGAAGCAGAATAGTCTATCACCAATTACTAAAAAGGAAGCTCAGAGTGATAAATGGGCAAAGATGCGAATGGTGGTGCAGTTGGCACTCTCTTGAGGCTAGAAACTTCCGGAGGGCCCTGCTGCCAGCAACAGTCTGGCAAAGGGAAGTGGGAAGGATCAGTCCAGTGGTAGTGCCGATTCCACAGCATCTCTGTGAGAAGCTTTTCCTTCAAGCCCCAAGAAGAACCATCTGTAACTGCTTGTTGGATCATGCTGGTTCCTCAGTCACCTTCCAACAAATAAATCTTTGTATTTTTGAAAGAAAAGAGGGAGCTGATAAGAGTAGAGAAGGATGTAAGAAACTGTATAACAATTCTTAAGTAGTCCCCTTACACCATCAAGTGGACCACTACTTTCCTGAGGAGAATAAAGATGGGAGCTGCCATGAAGACTTGCTTCATGGTGGTCACATGTGTGACTCTTTAAATCTTTTCAATAACTTTCTGTAGTGGGTCTCATTATTCCTATTCCATAGATGAGGAAACAGGCTTTAAGAGAACTTCGTGAAGGTCATGCTACAAGCCCTTTATCATTATAGTACACTGTCCCTTGAAATCACAGCCAAACCACTTCTTGTCATTTCCAAACTCTTGTAGAAAGAGCAAACAGCTGCTGCATTTCAGTGAGATGTTACCCAGATGAGGGATGATCTGCTTGCTTTGTGAATGTTCTACCTGCAACTAAAGTCACAAAAATATTATCCTATGACACTATTTTAGGAAATACCATTTATACCACAACACAAACCACAGAAAAACCTTGAAGGGAAAGAAGGAAATTAACCCATGAGATCTGATATGTTACTTGTGTCTATCAAACAACTGTATCCGTGAGATGCCGAGGAAAGTGCTCCCCACAGTCCCGGACAGGGGGCTCTACTTCAGGCCGCACCAGCATCACTGGCTTCCTTAAAGATCACACAGCAGTCAACATTTTATCAGCACTCAACAAACAAGTTAAGGTTTGGCTTAAATCTGAAGGTCTCTCTCCCTTTGGCATATTCTGGGATAATAGAACAAATGTCAAATCAGTACAAGATGGCATATTTACAAAATTGCACCCTGTTTTGCATAACCTAACGATGCAGCAGTTCTTAAGGATTGAACATTTCAAATCTGCTAGCAGAAGACTGCCAAATCTATGACTGTTTCATACACTTGCCAAAAGCCTATCAAATTTTGAGCAAAATGCAAAATAAATCTCCTCTACAAGTTAAATCAGTCCCTTCTGTGTGTTCCAGGCTGCCCTCTTCTCTTGGCAATAAGGCTCAGGACTCGGGTCCCATTTCTCTTGCCCTTGATCTTTTACTTTTTACTCTGTGTGTGCGTAAATCCATTCTTTCCCCAGTCATATGCCCTGCGTTAGTGGCCGCCGTTTGACCGGGCTCATTGGACTTGCTTCTTAAACTCCCTGAAAACCTGGTCTACCTGCTACCGCTGGTCTCCTGCATGGCTCTGCTCCAGTCCTCTAGGAAGACAACTAATAGCAAGCACCTTGCCCTCTCTCTCTGTCTCCCTGGACCTGGTTCTTGTGGCTTCAGATAAATGCCCTCTCCCTTACCCAACCCTCAGCATCTACATGTTACATAACATTTGTGTACCTCAGTGTCCATGCCAGTACAGCGATATTGCAATATTTATCTCTTTGAGATAAATATTTATCTCTGGGAGAGAACGAAATCTGATAATCCACATAAAGAGCTTTGAACAGCATCTGGCCATAAACACACTCAGGAATGAAAGCTACTGATGGTAGCTTTTCTCTTTTGCAATTACATTTTTTAAAATAAAGAACTTTTCTTACATTTATCCTTATGCATAAGCCCCAAAATAAAAGACAAATGATTTTGGATGCACTCTGGTTGCTGTGGCAGAGAAGTAAGGCAAAGGTGAGCCTTTAACTTTTTGGCCATTCTTTCTCTTCCCCTCTTCACATGCTTCCAAGGTAAATTCCTGGAACTCCACAATCATAATTTGGAAATCCCTAGTCTATTTACACATGTCAAGCACTTTATCATAATCAAATTCATATTTTGTTACTTACTTTATTTTAGTTCTCTCCAAAAATTTTGTGTATATATTTTTGTCTTACCATGAAGGTAAACAAATTGGGGAAATAGTAAGCACTTTGAATGGATGGATGAAAGAAAGTCTACCCCTTATCCTTATTTTACCTGCACAAGTTTTATGAAAAAAAAATCCAATGATGAGAAACCATTCGTCAATGTAAGTCAGAAACCCACTCCTCAAGCACTGGCACAATTGCTCCTTAAGCTGTTCTTTTATTGATTATGTGATTACTTTGCTCAAATTCTGTTACCATTTCTACCTGCTGTGGTTCAAGAATGCCCTGCATCAAAGGATACACTGTAGAGCGACAATGCCTGTTAGTTCTCATTTGTTACCTCTCCATTTTGGCTGACCAGATTAGAGCTTCTGAAATCAGAAGCTTTGGATTTTAGGAAAGGGAACTCTTTCCTATTCCTACAATCCATTAAAAGTATTCTTGCTTTGTTATTTGGCAGTATGTTGTTGTTGATGATGGCATGTGCCTTTGAGTATGACACAGCAAGCTTATCACTAAAAGATCTGAACCTTGTACTATCCTTATCATTTCTGACAAACTCAAGTCCATTGCTGCTGTCATGGTGTCATCTTCTTTTTCTCTAATCTTCCACCTTTCCAAGCATGCTGTCCCTTTTCAAAGAAGTATCTGAGACAATATTTCACCATATCTGCCTCCAAGGTGCACACTATAAACTCTTTCTCCAAGACATATCTACTTGCTCTTTTGACTGTCCATGGGATATTCACTTCTCCACCACCACAACTCAAAGGTTCTTCTGTCATCTATTCGTTGGTTTCACTCACGTGCTGTGCATCTGAGAGCTGGACAATGAAGAAGAATGACTCGGCAGTAGGTGGGTTATTATTTCGATACATGATCTCCTGACTCACTGCTTGTGCTAATGCACTGAGACTAATAAGCCTTAGCCCCAGATTTCCCTAGTCTATATGGTCTAGTGGTAAGAAGCTGCATTGCAATCCCAAAGGCACACAGTTTGAATCCACAAGCTGTTCTATGGGGAAAAGATGGGCAATCTCCTCCCATGTAATTTACTGCCTCTGAAAACCCACTGGAGTGTCATCTATGGGTCAGTTTCAACTGGATAGCACACAACGACAACATGAGCCATTTAGTGCAGGTCCACATCATGTGCTGTCTAGCAAATGGAGTATAGACTGGTCTCCAGTAAAGCACAGGCTAACAACTACACATGGCATGCTTACCTATCCCACTAGAGTTTGCAAATCATTACTCCAAGCAAGAATTTTATTTCACAAAGTATGCTTTTCTTTTCTTCTTGTTGTTGTTATTGTTGCATTGGATCTGACTGGCACAGGAGGAGATTGTCCCTCCTTCTCCAGCAGAGCATCTGGTGGATTTGAACCGTGCCCCTTCAGCTTCTTGCCACTAGGCCACCAGAGCTCCCTAAACTATGCTTTTCTTAAAGAACCCTGGTGGCGTAGTTTGTAATGTGTTGTGCTGATGACTGGTTAGCCAACCTGGTGCAGAAAGATAGGCAGTCTCCTCCAGTAAAGATTTATACCTCAGAAGCCTGATGGGAGATTGCTGAGTTGGAATATACTCAGCTATGGTGGGTTGGCAGATTTGATTAGTTTTGGTGCTTCTTTTGGTGATGTGGGTTTCTATAAATTCTTCCAAATTCAAATTATCTGTGATGCAATAATGAATTATTTTCTCATTTAAGTTTTCATAAAAATCATATTCTTTTTCCAGTGGCTATCTTTTTGGCTTCTGTATGGGAGGTTTTTCAGCTGAAACGATATGTCTGTTTGGAATGTGGACAAAGATCAAGGTCTTACTTATTTCATGCCTTGGTCTTCATATGCTCAATGTACATACACTAAATGTGAATTGTTTTCAAAACACTTCCTTCTGACCCATAGAAATGTACCGGGTGGTGAAAACCTCTAAGAAATTGTTTTCTTTGTCTTTTCAAAGAGAGAAAGAGGGAGGAAAGAAAGGAGGGAGACAGACACATACACACAGAGAGAGGGAGAGAGAGAGAGTGGAGAGAAAAACAATGACAACCTGGAAAGGAGAGAAAGAAGCATAAAAGATGGGGTCCAGAGGGGCAGCTGGGGCCTTGGAGGAAAATAGAATCTTTGAATGTATTCTTGCCAAAGACAAAAGCACAGACTCATTTAAAAAACAAAGGAGGGCAGCTTTATCCTGAAGCCTGCTGTGCACCAAAAATAGGTCCTAAGATTCAGTTCTCCACAATCCAGGAAACTAACCATGGGGAAAACAATTCAGTTAATGCATTTGTCTCCCATTCTCTGCCCACCTTAACTATCACCCTCCCAGATAATTCCTCTGAGTAACACATTGGGAACCTTTAGCTCCCTGGTACTGGCAGTTTTAATGTGTCCATTGCCAGCAGTAAATTTTGTGCCAAGAAAACCCGACTCCTGGCGTGGAAGGATTAAACAGTCCTCTAGTGCCATCTGTGCAGTGAAGTGAAAGAGTGACTTTGTGCACCCAGTGTGCATGTGTTGCCATTGGCAGTGGGAAGTGACTTCTATTTACATGACTACCTCACGCAGTGAACACCTAAGGGGAAAGATGAAAATGGCCACCGCAGTGGGGGGTCAAGTTGGAGGAGAGAGGGAGAAGCCTACAGGAAAGACTGAGAAAAGAGGCAGATTGAAATGGTAGGTTAACACACATTATCCCTGGTAGAACAGGACCGCTTGAGGAAGAAGCATTCTGTTGGCTAATTGTTCACTGAAGGAAGGGCGATGGGTGCCATGGACTTCCTTAGATATCAAGATTTTGATTCAGCCACGGTTCATTAAGAATGGGATTTTTAAGTGAGCTTTAAGATGATTCATTGTGCATCATGTTCTAGAGTCGGAATTAGGGTCTTAGCAAGTTTATCTCTAATGTTCCAGGAGCTTTTAGTATTTTCACAATATATCTGAAAGGTAATTGTCATTGTTGTTGATTGCCTTTGAGCGGAGCAAGACTCATAGTGATGCTATGATCAAAAGGCCTGAAGCCCTCTACCACTATTACCATTTATCAAAGTTCATAGGGTTTTTGGAGGAATGTTATTTAGGAAGTAGATGCCACTCCTGCTTCCAAACCTGTCATAGCATGAAAGATAATGAGAGATAATGGTTTTTCAAATTTTCAATTTTCAAGAAAGATGATACGCTCATAATTGGAAAAGTCAAGCTGTAAAATGAGAAGTGAAGAAGAAACTTAACTTGTAAGACAACATTTCTCTCCAAGGAGATTTTTAATTTAAATCAGGGACAATTTTAAAGTTTATGCTTCATCTTGGGTAATCCAAAACAATGATGAGGGAAGCTTTGAGAAGGTAGCAATACCAGAGAGAGAAAAGTAAGTACAGGATAATTATAAAGGTAGCAGAGAATATAAGGAGGGCTTAATATAAGGAGATAGCGAAAATGTCACAGACCTCCACGAAGGGTGCTGCCCCTTTCCACTGGGCAGGCAGTACAAGTTTCAGAATACGTGGGCATGGAAGGGGAATTACTTTTCAGCAGAGGCCACAATGTGAGTAAAGGCACAAAATAGAAAAGCCCAGACGCATTCAGGGAACACTGAGCTTTCCAGGTGAACGGAGCTATAGCAATGAGACACTATTCATCTTCAATTTTAGTTCATAGTATAGTAGAGCATTTGGTTGTCTTCTAGAAAATGGCCAGTGCAAATTACTAATGTCCAGGATATCCATCTCTGTACATCCCATTTTGAGACCTTCAAATTTTCCTAGATTCATACTTTGGATATTTTCATGCTCTAATTATGAATATATGTTTGCAGCTATTTCTGTCGTTAGTAAATGAACTTCCTTCATTAGATGAAAGCTTTCCTCTGTACTTATCCATCGGGTGGAAGCAGCTCTTCCCTGTCAGGTATGAGTGCCCTCCAACCTAAGGAACACATCTTCTGGCACTATACTGAACCATGCTCTATTGCTACTAAAGGGGTATTAATTAAAAAAGTTAACATCATTGGAGCTGGAGTCCACTCTTTGCTGACCCTCCAATGGGTTTCTGAAGCTATCATTTCGTGACAGGACATTAAACATCTTTCTCCTGTAGAAATACTGGTAGATTAGAACCAATAGAGATATGGAGTTTGGGGGTTAACAGTTAAACTCCCTGTGGACAATGCCACAAGAGCTCCCAGAAGGATATTCAAAGGTTTCTTATTTCAGAAGTAAACGGCCAGTCCTTCTTCTTAGTCTGTGTTAGTCTGGAAAGTCTCCTGAAACCTGTCCACTGTGGGTGACTCTGCTGGTATTTGAAATATTTATAGTATAAATTCTAGCACAGAAACAACATACCAACTACACAGTATGGCAAACTGACAGATGAGTGGTTGAGAACATCAATCTCAGCAATTAAAATAAGGCCAGAGGCTGACTGCAATTTCAAAACTGAAGCTGAAGGACATTAACAATCATCCGCAAGAGCCAAAAGAGAATGTTGAGATTATCCCACTTGAATTTAAAATTCATCCCAGTGTACATTGAACACTAATAACCAGATCAGAGAGGTTGTGGGAGAACATTAAGTCCTTCATACAAGGAGAAAGCAAAAGGCCATTAAAAATCCAGGAAAGAAAGCAAGCAAGCAAAGGTCAAAATGAGTGTCAGACAGAGTCTGAAACTTACAATGGAATGAAAAGAAGCCAAAGCAACAGGAAGAGATGCTTGAGGCAGGACAGGAAGGAATAATGGAGGCAGGACAGCTGAGTAGAATATGACATAGGGCAGCTTGCGAGGACAAAGGAAAATACTATGATGAAATGTGCAAAGAATTGGCGTTAGAAAACCAAGAAGGAAGAACACGCCTGGTATTTCTCAAGCTGAAATAAATGAAACAATAATTTAAGCATCAAGTTGTAATATTGAAGGATTCTATGGGCAAAATTGAAGACTATAGTCCTTGACCTTCTGCAGCAAACACTTCATGTCTTCCTCAGTTTCAGCAAGCAACGTTGTGTCATCTGCTTAATGCAAGTTGTTGAAGAGTCTTCCTCCAATCCCAATGCTACACTCCTCCGTATAAAGCCCAGCCTTCTGAATGATCTATTCCACATATAGATTGAAAAGTTATGGGGATAGGACGCATCCCTGATACACCCTTTTCTGATACTGAACCATGAAGTGTTTCCTTGCTCTTTTCTGATTTCTGCTTCCTGGTCCAACTATGTTGTTGTTGTTAGGTGCCATCAAGTCATAGATGACCTACAGCGACCCTATGAATGAAAGGCCTGAGCACTGTTCATAGAGTTTCTGGAGGCAAGCTATTTCGGAAGTAGATGCCACTCCTGCTTCCAAGCTTGTTTTAACTGGGAAGCTTCACCAAACACTGTCCACCATGGGTAACCAGTATCACATTTGGCACATCAGTGTCACAATGTTCAGCATCACAGAAACCACAAGTTACCTCTATACAGCAATGCATAGGCCAGTGCTATACCACCTATAAGAATGTTTGACAGAAAAACAATTTGAACCTGACCTGAGGGCCACAGATTAAAATCACCCACCTTCGGCTTGGTAAGATAACTTTCTGTCCACTAGGCCAATGTAGTTCTCTCTAGGTCATCGTTGTTATTGTTGTTAAATAATGTCAAGTCACAGACGACTCGTAGAGAACCTATGAACGAAAGGCCTGAGCACTGTTCATAGTTTCCTGGGGCAAGCCATTTCGGAAGTGGATGCTGTTCCTGCTTCCAGGCTTGTTTTAATTGGAAAGCACCACCAAACACTGTCCACCGTGGGTAACCATTATCACATTTGGTCCATGTATAGGTTTTGCATAAGCTCAGTTAAGCTCTCTGAGATTCGCATTCTCCTCAAGGTTAGCCAGTTTTTTGTAATCTACACAATCAAATGCCTTTGCATAGTCAATGAAACACAGGGAGACATTCCTCTGGTTCTCGCTGCTTTCAGCCAAGATCCATCTAACATTGACTATTATGTCCCTAGTGCCAAAGCCTATTCTAAACTCAGCTTGTACATCTAGCGGTTCCCTGCTGATGTGCTGTTCCAGTCGTTTTTGGATAATCTTCAGCAAGATCTTATTTGTGCGTGATATTAGTGATAATGTTCAATAATTTCTACATTCAGTTGGGTCACCTTTTTTTGGAATGGGAATAAATATAGATCTCTTCCAGTCAGTTGGCCAGGTGATTGTCCTCTGGATTTCTGGAGGCATTTGCTGCATAAGGTCAAGGACTATAGTCTTCAATATGTTTTGGGTTTTTTTGGTTTTTTTAATCTTCAATATGTTTTGAAGCTCAATGTCAATTAGCTCAATGTCGCCACTGGGCCAATGGCAGCTTCATGATAGACAGAAAAGATTGAGATTGTTAACAACTACAGCTTGCTTGGCCCACAATTAGCATTCTTGGCACGAGCAGTCAGGAAATCAAAAGATGAAATACATTGGCAAAGTCTGTTGTCAGGGACTTCTCTAGAGTACAGAAGAGCAATAATATCTGTCTGGAGACTAAGGTGCGCCTGATACAGGCCATAGTCTTCTCAATTACTTGCTATGCATCAGAGAGCTGGAGAATAACTAAGGATGATAGAAGAAGAATCAATGCCTTTAAGTTGTGGTGCCAGAGGGATAGGGTGAAACCAAGTTCTCCTTGGAGGCAAGGATTTTGAAACTCTGTCTCACATCTTTTGGGCATGTGACCAGGAGGGATGAATCCTTGGAAAAAGACATCATGCTTGGAAGGGCGGGACAGTACAGAAGAGGAAGACCCAGAATGGGACTGGAGAAATGGGATTAGATCTGTCGGAGTCGACAACACTGGTTCAGGATAGGCAGGATTCAGAGCTATTGTACGTTGGGTCACCATGAGTTGGAAGGTAACTCGACAGCATATAACAACATGGACAAAGTATTGACTGAGGCACAAAGCTTCAAAAGAAGATGGAAGGAATATACAGAATCACAATATCAAAAGAACTGGTGGCCACTAGGGGAGCTATGGTGACCTAGTGGCAAGAAGCTGCACTGCAGTCCCCAAAGGCCACCAGCTGCTCCAGGAGTAAAGGATGGACATTCTACTCTTGTGTGATTACTGTCTCTGAAAATATGCCAGACGGTCAGCTATGGGTTGGTTCCGACTCTAAGGTATACAACAACAACAGACTGAAACCTATACTTGGACCAGGAAGCAGTGATCAGCACAGAGCAAAGAACATTGCATGGTTCAAAATCAGGAAAGGAATGCATCAAAGATGAGTCCTGTCTCAATACCTTTTCAATCTATAAGTGGAAGAGAACATTTAGGAGGCTGGACAATATAAAGAGAAATGTAGAATTAGAGGAAGACTCAGTAACTACTTGTGTTATGTTGATGACACAACCTTGCTTGCTGAAACTGAAGAGGACCTGAAGTGCTCACTGTAGAAGGTCAAGGACTGTAGTCATCAATATGGATTGAAGCTCAAATTCGAGAAGACAAAGATTCTGACCACTGAGCTAATTAGCAGCACCATGATTGATGGAGAAGGGATTGAGGTTTTTAACAGTTACAGCTTGCTCGGCTCCACAAGCAACACTCTTGGCACCAGCAGTCAGGAAATCAAAAGCTTGATTACATTGGGAACATATACCATCAGGGACCTCTCCAGAGTGCTAAAGAGCAAAGATATCAGTCTAGAGACTAAGGTGTGCCTGATTCAGGCCGTGGTCTTCACAATTACTTGCTATGTGTCAGAGAGCTGGATAATGACTAAGGATGACAGAAGGAGAATTGATTCCTTTGACTTCCAGGATGGAGAAGAGTACAGAATATTCCATGGACTGCCAAGAGAACAGACAGGTCTGTCCAGGAGAGGATGAGATCAATTCACTCTTTGAAAGCAAGGATTCTGAAGCTCTGTCTCACATCCTTTGGGCATTTTGCCAGGAGTGACTGTCCTTGGAGAAGGACATCATGCTCAGAAGGGTGGAGGGACAGCACAAGAGAGGAAAACCCTGGATGAGATGGATTGGCACAGTAACTGGGCTAATGGGGTAGATGTGTCAGAGACAATGAGATTGGTCAGGAAAAGACACGGTTCAGAGCAATTGTGCATTGGGCACTATGAGTTGCAGGTGACTAAAGGGCACACAATAACCATAGACATTTTTAGGAAGTAGCATATAATTAAGGACTAGTGGTAAGGAAGAAAGAAACTCAAGCCACAATGAAAGTGTTGACAAAAAATAAAGCCCTCAGAATTGATGAAATAGCAGTTGACATGATTCAAGAGATGCAATCCTAGTCTGCCTCACTAGTCTATGACAAGAAATTCATGAGACAGCTACCTGGCCAACCAATTAGAAGAATTCCATATTTGATCCCATTCCAAAACAAAGTTACCTAATAGAAAGTGGAAATTAGAAAATAATATCATTAATAGCACATATAAGTAAAATATGGTTAAGATTATGTTTAAAATGGCTGGAAAAGTGTATTGACTGGAAACTACCAGAAATTGAAAGTAGCTGAGGTTATGGAACAAGGAATATCATTGCTGATATCTGAAAGATCATGGCTAAAAACAGTGAGCACTAGAAAGATATATACTTGTGTTCTACTGACTACACAATGAATTAGACTGTGTAGATCATAATAAATTATGAACAAAATTGAGAAGAATGGAAATCCTAGAAGCTTAATTGTGCCAATACAAACCTGTAAGTAGAACAGAAACAGACATTAAAAACAAAACAAAAAACCCCCCAAGAACCAAACACCCACCACAAACTCCAAAAAATCAAGCTAAAGAAATAATGCATGGTTTTAAAATCAAGAGAAGAAGGCATTATAGTTGTTTCCTTTCTCCATACCTATTCAATTTATATGCTGAGCAAGTAATTTGAGAAGGTAAACTACATGAAGGCAATGTGGCATCAGGCTTAGAGGAGGACAACTCGCATTATGCACACGGTACAACCTTCCTTGATGAGAGTGGTGAAGAGGACTTGAATCATTTACTAAAGAAGATCAAAGACTATAGTTTTAACCATAGTCTTCAATATGGATTACACTTTAGTATCAACAAACCAAAAATCTTCCCCTCTTTACCAAAAGGCAATATCATGAGAGATGAGAAAAGACAAGTTGTCAATTGTTCTATTTTACTTGGATCTACAATCAACAAACATGGTAATAGCTAGCAAGAAATCAAAAGATAGCTTGTATTGAACAAATCTACGTCAAGGATCTCTAAAAATTACTACAGAGCAAGAAGATCAATTTAAAGATTAAAATTAAAGTACCCCTGGTCCAAGGTGAATGGCTTTATATGCATCTGAATGTGGACTATAAATAAACATGAGAGAAAGAGAATGAATGTCTTTGAGTTGTAGTGTTGGTAAGAGTATTAAATATGCCATGGGATTGCAACAGTGGAACTGAGCAAGGCTGACACCATGAGGATGGTGCAGGCGAGGGCAAGATTTTAATCTGTTGTTCATAGAGTCACTACCAGGTGTCACTAAATCAACAACACTTATCAGCGACACACCTATGTTACATAACAAAACAAAATTATGTTTCAATATGCTTTGATTGCATAGCATCAGAGTATATACATAAGAATGATGAAATTTTATACAAATGTATAAACTCTGCAAAGGACAATATATTAATTTGAAGTCCACTATGTCCAAGCAGGTTTTGTTGTTGTTAAGTGCCATCGAGTTGTAGACGACTCATAGTGACGCTATGAACGAAAGACCTGAACCCTTGTATAACTTTCATCGTTTTTCCATGTTCGTAGGGTTTCTGGAGGCAAGCTATTTTGGAAATGGATGCCACTCCTGCTTCCAAGCTTGTTTTAATCTGGGAGCTCCACCAAACACTGTCCACCAAGGATAACCATTATCACATTTGACACATCAGTGTCACAGTGTTTAGCATCACAGCAACCCTGAGTTACCTCTGTACAGTAAATGGACAGACCAGTGCTATACCACTGAGCATAGATAAGGAAAAATTTTTTTTAAAAACCAAAAACACAACAAAGACAAACCACCTAACATGAAGAACATAATCAGGAAAGAAGTTTGGGAATACTCAGAGTGCTACTGTTGTTACAGTTAGGCAATGCTAGAAGAGTCCCCAGTTCTTACAGTAGCACTTCCAGTCACATGAGTGTGACACCTGATGTTCTGACTTTGCAATGACATCCATACTGACACAAGAGGGTTGCCAATGACAGTTGCATCTATGCTGTACTTGAAATGTTATTGTCCATTTGTGGAGTAACCAGCCCACTGATTCTCTTATCAGAAAACCAAGTTGTTGGATGTGCTTCAGTTATTTAGGCTTCTAAGTTTCACAGGATACTAATGTCCCCCAATTGAATGATGTCTTTGAACTATGATGTTGGAAAAGAGTACTGAATATCCTATAGATTGCCAAAAGAACAGATGTGTCTCAGAGAAGGTGCTGCAGAGTGCTTCTTGGAGGTAAGGATGGTGAAGGTTCGTTTCCTATACTTGAGGCTTGTTGCTAAGAGAGGCTGTTCCTTGGAGAATAACATTGTGCTTGGAAAGGTGGAGGGATGATGAAGGAGAAGTCCCTCAACCAGATGGATTGACACAGTGTGTCAGAGATTGTATGGATGACACAGGAGAGGACTGGTTTCTGGTCTGTTCTTCAGGGTCACTATGAGTCATACTTGACTCGACAACACTTAACAGTATTACCTGCTTTACTCAAATCTTGTGCATAGATACTGTACATATGTGGCTTTGAGTAAGACAATTATAGCTTTGTACATACATCTTAATTATGATATTATCTTAAGATATTTTAATATATTGGTAGATTTAGATCATCTTTTAGGCTCTAAAGAATATATTGAATTTGGTATGTTTCTAAGTGCAGTATTTTTATAATGAAACTATATGGCATTTCTTTGTATTTTTAAATGAATGCATATTGTGACCTATATAGCATATGAAATAGACTGTAATTATGCAGAATAGAGTAGAGGAAGCTAATGGAGTATCTATAGACCACCTGTGTTACTCTTCTTTAACTAGAATTTTGTTGGAAATAAAAGTGTATACTTTCCATAAAAGATACACTTAAACATATTCTTAATCCACTTGTAAATAGGTTATGAATGGGGATAGTTCCTCATGACTTACCTTGTAATGGTCAAGGTTGTCTTCTGGAGTTGGGAGGCCCATGTAACGTTCTGTATACACTGAGTCTGTGATGGGAAATTAATCTATTTGACTCATACAATACATTTTTCTCTTCTCTTATTCACTTTATCTATTTTTGTGTCTTAACCCATGAATAAGTTTTATATTCAGAAGTATACATCTAGATTACACCTACTTGACTTGCTAACACAGTCTATATACATCTTTGGCTCATGTCTTTCCATACTCAGCTCTAACAATTCCCACTTAACCCCAATATGGAAACAGAGAAATCAACTGGGTGATGTAAAGCCCCACCAGTCAATCCACCTGCAGAGAAGCCAAATGTGAAGTGCTAAGAAGCTTTACATTATCCTATGACCCTTGCAAACATTTTAAATGAGTAAGACACTTAGTATTTAAATTGTCTTGGGTTTTTAGGTCATGATACAAATATATACACTCATTAATGACACTCTATTTCCTTTACTTCTGCAAAACCCTACTGATGCCCAATTATTAGTTGTTTACCTAAATGCTATTTTATTTTATCAGCACATTGGAATCTAGTATAATGAGAGAATTCAATCAGCATGTATTTGTTGTATACCCACACATGCCAGTGAACTCCAATTATTGCTGTTGTTATGTGCTGTTAAGTCAGAACTGACTCATAGTTGACCTTCCAGTGGGTTTTCAGAGGCCATGAACTGTACAAGAGGAAACTGCCCATCTTTCCCCTGTGGAGAAGCTGCTGGATTCCAACTGCCTGCCCTTGGGTTGGCAGCACAACTTTTTACACATTAGGCTATCAGAGTTCACTCATAATGGGAATTTCTCTCATTTCTTTCTCCCTTTCTTTCTGTGTAGGTGTCTGAATTTTAACTTTACTGTGGTTGATAATTATGAAAATTCACCTTAATAGTCTGTCTAAAAGGCTTTTTGCTGTTCTGTGCTATGCAGTTGACAATGATTTCTAGCGACCCTACAAACTACAGGTTTGAACACTGCTCTATCTTGCACCATCCTCATCAACTCTGATATGCTTGAACTCATTCTTACAGTTACTGTTTCCATCCATCTCATTGAGGGTCTTCCTCTCTTACCTCTTACTCTCCACCTTTCCAAGCACGCGGTTCTTCTGCAAGGAGTGGCTCCTCCTTATGACATAGTCTTAAGTATGTGAGACAAAGTTTCACCATCCCCACCTATATGGAGCACTCTAGTTACACTTTCTCCAAGATATGCTTGTTTGTTCTTTTAGTATGCCACAGAATATTCAGTACACTTCTCCAACAATACAACTCAAAGCCTTCAATTTATTCTTCTGTCATCTCTAGTCATTATCCAGCTTTCAGATGCATAAGAAGTAACTGGAAAAACCATGGCTTGGATAAGTGTACCTTAACCTTTAAACTAACAACGTTGATCTTTAGCTCTTTGGAAAGATTATTAACAGCAGATTTCTCCAATGCAATGATTCTTCTGATTTCTTAACTGCTAGTACTAATGGTGTTGATAGTGGATCCAGGTAAGATGAAATTGTTGGCAAACTCAATCCTCTCTCCATCTATCATATCTATTGGTGCAGTAGTGAGGATTATTGTTTTCTTAACATTAAGATGTAGTCCATATTTAAGGCTGCAATCTTTGATCTTCTGCAGCAAATATTTTAAGTACTCCTCACTTTCAGTAAGCAAGGTTGTGTCATCTGCATAATTCAAGTTGTTGATAAGTTTACCTCTGATGCTGATGCAACATTCTTCATCATAAAGTCTAGCTTCTCAAATGATTTGCTCAGCATACAGATTAAATAATTATGGAAAAAGGATGGAGCCCTAATACACACCTTTCCTGATTTTCAACAATGCAGTGTATCCTTGGTCTGTTTAGACAACAGCTTCTTCATTTAGGTATTTTTTCACACAAGAACAATTAAGTGTTCTGGGATTCTCATTCTTCTCAACATTAGCCATAATTTGTTTTGAATCACACAGTCAATGCCTTTGCACAGTAAAAACAAAAACAAAACAAATTCCAGACATTTTTTCTGGTATTCTCTGCTTTCAGTCAAGATCTACTTGACAGCATAATGATATGCCTGGTGCCATGGCTTCTTCTAAATCTGGCTTGAATTTCTGGCTGTTCTCTGTTAATGTACTATTTTAGACACCTTTAAAAATAATCTTCAGCAAGTTTTTGCTTGCATGTATTAATTATATTGTCTGATGATTTCCACATTCTATTGGGTCACCTTTCTCGGGGGGGGGGGTATGGGAACAAATAAAGGTCTCTTTCAGCCAGGTAGCTGCCTTCCAAATTTTTTTACAAAGCCTGGTGAACACATCTAGGGCTGCATCTGCTTGTTAAAACATGGCGATTGGTATGCCATCCATTCCTGAGCATTATTGTTTTATCTTAAATATGGTAGAAAAACAAGCTACATAACTGGTTTGGTTAGTTTGGACAATCATATATATTTATATGAATTGTATATGAATTAATTACTTTATAGGAATTAAAATATATGTATGTTGCCCTGAAACATGATTGGGTAGCTCTGATAATGTAGTCCATAGCAAATTGTGCTTTTAACCAAAATACGTTCCATCTCTGGTTGTTCGAATCTACTGGCAGATCCAAGTGATAAAGACAGGGTATGAATCAGAACCAATTCAAAGGCAGTAACACATTGAAAAAAACTTTATTGTGCCTGAATTTAATAGAAGTTTTAAAATCTGAAATTTTCTTTTTAAAGATGTTGTTGTTGTTGTTATGTGCTATCGAATCACTTGTGACTTATAGTGACCCTATGTACAAGAGCTCTAAACACTCTTCTATCCTGTGCCGAACTAGCCATCTCAAACGCACTTATTCCCACCACTCCAGTCACAGAAT
>NW_006399753.1:32763643-32869451 GCF_000299155.1 Elephantulus edwardii | reverse complement strand
CCTTAACACTGAGCCACCTGGCTGGCTGCTGGCTGAACAGCATGAACATATTTAATATTATTGTTATTATATACCATTGACGCAGAATAAACCCATAGCTCACTCTCCAGTGGGTTTTCAGAGGCAGTAAATCACACAAGAGGAGAGTGTCCTTCTTTCTCCAGTGGAATAGCTGGTCGATTTGAACTATATGCCTTTGGGTTGACAGAACGACTCCTTACCACTAGGCCACCAAGTTGCTATTTCTCCACTAAATAAGGGAATATAAAAATATACTGGCTTAGTCTGTTGGGAGTTGTGCTGCTAACACAAAAGCCAAGGCTCTCTGGCAGCTAGAATCCACCAGCAGTCGGGGGAAGAAAGGGCTGCTGGGGGAGAAAAATGGGCAATCTCCACCCCTTCTGAGTTACAGCCTCGGAAACTCAATGGAGGGTCACTTATTAGTTGGTTCCAACTCGATGACAATGAGTTTGTTTTAGGTTCTTCTTTTTTTTATCATAATATAAGTCAATGGCTTGAATTTCACTCTAGTATTGCTGTGATTTGAAAATTGATTTCATCAATCCTTTAAATTCTTTCTAAAATTCAACTATAAGCAACACTTTGACTCTATTTAGATGACTGTTACTGTAGATTAAAAACTACATTGACAGAGTGTTAGTTGTTCCATATGTATTCATGTCATTTCTATGAAAATCATAATATTTTCCTCCAAAAGAGAATAATCATTTTGATTAAAATAAATATAGACTGTATGTAATTTTACATATATAGAGGACACTGAGCTTTAAAATAGAAAGCTCTAGTAGCTTAGTGGGCAAAGAGTTACACTGTCAAGCCAAAGGCAGGTGGTTTGAATACACCATCTGTTCCTGAGGCGAAATAAGGGAAATCTTCTCCCATGAAATTTATTGCCTCTGAAAACCTGCCGGAGGGGTCAGCTCCACAGCAATGATTTTGATTTTTTGAAGATTTACAATATAGGCTCTCCAAAATATATTCATCTTTTTTACATCAACATTTACATATTTACATATACACACTTTGTGAACTTAACAGGGAGAAAATGGCCTTTAAAGACAAAATAAAAATTTCCCCAAACAGACTTAGATTTTAATTTTCCTTGTCATAGAACACAATACCTCTTTTTTGATTTGTCTTAACCAAATTTACATATGTAAAAAAGATCCAGAAGTTAAAAACATAACACAGTTCTTAACTTTAGAAATATACTTTGAATACTATCTATTAGATACATATATGAGAGTTTTAAGCAAAATTGTTAAAATTTATACATGTATAAGAACTCTAGAAAGTTTCCTATATTTTAAGCTGATTCATATGCATTTAATAATAAGATTGTCTTTTCACTACTTATTTCTGATTTACACAGACCATTTCTATTACTATTGACCACCAGAGGTCTCCAAAAACAAGCTATCCAAGAGAGTAATGTCAAACAAGTGTATGAAAAAACCATTACGTATGGACCAAATATAAACTATGCCCTTTTTTTTTTTTATCAGAATGATAGCATTGTTTTTTTAGATTTCTTTGTTTTCTTTTTATAATGGCTTCTTTTGAATGGAAGAGACTTTACAAACAGAGAATTTACAGAATTAGAATTGTTGTTGTTGATTGCCTTCAAGTTGAGCATGACTCATAGCGACCCTATGAACTAAAGTCCTGAAGCCTTTCTAAAACTATCGACATTTATCAAAGTTCATAGTTTCCGAAGGCATGCTGTTTAGGAAATGGATATTTAATGAGTATGTAAATTACCAATGACTCTATCCTTAAACTACTACATGTGGAATTGAGATAAGGTTAGAAGGGGATAGGAAACAAATTCTTTTCTATATCACCTCTGGCTTTTTTTCTTCCTACCTCAATGGAAGAAGGGAGCTCTGGTGGATTAGTGGTAAGGAACTGGCCTGCCAACACAAAGGTATGCAGTTCGAACATACCAGTTGCTCCACAGGAGAAAGTTGGGCAATCAAATCCCATGTGATTTATCAGTT
The DNA here is from genome assembly GCF_000299155.1 of Elephantulus edwardii. Lineage (NCBI taxonomy): Eukaryota > Metazoa > Chordata > Mammalia > Macroscelidea > Macroscelididae > Elephantulus > Elephantulus edwardii. The sequence goes on along the minus strand of NW_006399753.1, from coordinate 32,867,430 downwards.
TAGAGACTAAGGTGTGCCTGATTCAAGCCATGGCCTCTTCAATCATCTGTTATGCATCAGAGACCTGGACAATTAATAAGGATGACAGAAGAATTGATGCCTTTAAGTTGTGGTGCTGGAGAAGAGTACTGATTATCCCGTGGACTTCCAAAAAACAAACAGATATGTCTTGGAAAAGGTGTAGCCACAGTGATCCTTGGAGGCAACGATAACGAAGCTTCGTCTTTCATCCTTTGGACATATAGCTAGGTAAGGCTATTTCTTGCAAAAGGACATCATGCTTGGAAAGATAGAGGGTCAGCAAAAGAGAAGACGACTTCCAAAGAAATGGGTGGCCTCAGCAATGCGCTCTAGTATGTCAGAGATGAAGAGGATGGGGTAGGGGTCAGTTGGCTCTTCCTAGGATCACTGTGAGTTATAATCGACTCTATGGCACATAACAACAACGGTAGGGAGTCATGCTACCAGCCAATATTCTCTTGTACATTTCAAAGCCTCTGAAAATCCACTACAAATCAATTCTGACTCTACGTAAATGAGCTTTTTAATCTTATACTGCTAATCCCTTCCCCTAGAGAATAACAGTCTTATGTATGTATTTTATGCCTTATAGGCTAACATTTTATTAATCTTCTTTTCAACCACAAAGATACTTCAAGCACAGTTGCCATTATCAGGTCAATTCAAACTCACGGTGACCCAGGGTGTGTCATAATAGAACTAGGGTTGATTGATTTTAAGGACTAGGGTATGATTGATTTTAAGAACTGTCTTTTGGAGTGCCTCTATATTTTAGTTAGAGTCCTTTGCACCAATCAGGGACTCCCTTTCACTCAAAGCTCTACTTACAATTAAACTTTACCATGTTTTCTCAAATTATGATAATATATAAAAGACAAAATTAAAAATAAAATAAAGACAGGGTTTTTTTTCTGTAAAAAATATAGCATGTGGGCTAACTAAATGTATAGGGTAGTTCATGGATATAATTATCTTACAAGACAGTCTCTTACAATAGCAGACCTATTATAGATACTCATAATGTACTTCCATCTGACATCAGCAATAATATCCCTGGTGCCACACCCTCTTCTAAATCCTGCTTTAATTTTTGGCATTTCCATATCTATGTACTATTGTAGACATTTTTTAATTATTTTCAGCAGTATTTTGCTTGCACGTGAAATTAGTGATATTGTTTGATAATTTCCACATTCTGTTTCTTTTTCTTGAAAATGAGAACAAATATGGACCTCTTCCAATCTGTTGGCCAAACAGCTGTTCACCAAATTTTCCAGCACAGACTGGTGAGAACATCCAAGATTGTATCCGCTAATTGAAACAAGTCAACTGGTATCCTACTGATTCCTGGGGCCTTATTTTTTTGCTAATGCCTTCAACACAGCTTCCACTTTCTCCTTCATTATCATTGCCTTGTGTTCACATGGTACTTCCTGAAATTTTTCAGTGTCAATAAGTTCTTTCTGGTTCATTGTTTCTGTACATTCCCCCCATCTTCTTTTGATGCTTTCTGGGTCCTTCACTATATTATTGCCATATTATCTTTCAATATTGCAACTTAAGGATTAAATTTGTTTTTCAGTTTTTTCAGTTTGAGCTATGCAGTGAACTCTTCCATTTTTACTCTCCAACTCCAGCTCTCTGAACATTCTATTATAATACTTTGCTTTGTCCCCTCCCAAACTGCCTTTTTAAATCTTTTGTTCAGCTCTTTTACTTCAGCATATTTTCCTTTTGTTTTGGCTACTCGACATTCCCATGCAATTTTTAGAGTCTCTTCTCATCCATCCATTTTTATTTTTTCTTTCACCTCTGTTTTTGTAATGACTTTTGATTTCTTCATGGATGATATCCTTGATATCATCCCACAACTCATCCGGTCTTTGATGATTGGTGTTCATTGCCTCAAACCTCTTCCCAAAATAATCTTGAAATTCAGATGGAATTGATTCAAGATCATATCTTGGTTTCTGTGAACTTATTGTATCTTTCTTCAGCCTCCATTTGAACCTGCATACGTAGAGAGTATCAGAGGAATATCTATTTGTGCTTTATTGACTATGCAAAGGTGTTTGACTGTGTTGATCATAACAAGCAGTGGCTGACACTGTGCTCATGCAAAACCTATACCTGGGAAAAGAGGATGTTGTGCGAACAGAGCACAGGGTACATTGTGAGGTTTAAAATTAGGAAGGGAATGCAATGGGGTTATATTCTCTCTTCATACCTATTTAATCAGTATGCTGAGAAAATTTTTCAAGAGGCTGGACTCCATGAAGAGGAGTGTGGCATCAGGATTGAAGGGAGACACGTCAATAACCTGTGTTATATAGGTCATACAACCTTGCTTGCTGAAAGTGAGGAGGACTTGAAACACGTGTTGAAGATGATCAAGGAATACAGCCTTTGGTATAAATTGCATCTCGATGTCAAGAAAACAGATTCTTACCACTCGACCGATAGGTACCATCATGATGGATAGAGAAGAGACTGAAACTGTCAACAACTTCATCCTACTTGGATCCAAAATTAACACTCTCAGTATCAGCAGTCAGGAAATAAGGAGACACATTGCACTGAGAAAATCTGCAATTAGGGACCTCTCCAAATTATTGAGGAGTAATGATGTTAGTTTGAGGACTACGATGCATCTGATGCAGGCCATGGTCTTTCCTATCACTTGCTTTGCATCTGAGAGCTGGACAATGGATAAGGATGATAGAAAAATAATTGACACCTCTGAGCTGCGGTGTTAGAGAAGAGCATTGAACATCCCATGGACTTCCAAAAGAACAAACAAATATATCTTTGACAGGATGCAGCCAGAGTGCTCTTTGGAGACAAGGATGATGAGGTTTACCCTTACATATACTTCAGGCATGTTGCTAAGAGGGGCTATTCCTTCGAGAGTGACATGATGCTAGAAAGGGTGAAGGGTCGGTGAAGACCCTCGACCAGGTGGATTAAGATGGTGACTGCCACAATGGGCTGTTATGTGTCAGAAAGTGAGGATAGCACAATAAAGAACAAGATTCAGTTCTTTTGTTCATAGGGTGGTTATGAGGCATACTCAACTTGACAGCACCTAACAACAACAATGTGTTTCTGAGATGAATCAGCTGATTGTGAAAACACTGAGGTTCAAAAGGAAAGGGTTTCATCACTGAAATTTTGAGGTCAGTACCTCGTGTCTCTTTGCACTTCGGTTGTGATTACATACCATAGTACTCCCAGCGTGACACAGGTGCCACAGCTATTCCACACTTGAAGACGCCACTTCCAGATCCCAGGACCATCGAGGTTACATACCCTCCATATGACTAAGGAACAGAAACCGTCATTTTGGTAACAGACATGTAGTAAGCAACTCATCGTTTCTAAACTTCTCACATCTTATTTGCTGTACCACTTTAGAGACAGAAAGCATAAAAGACCAGGTTTAAATTGGCATTAACTGGGCAGTCGAAAGCCTATACTTCAAATTCCGGATCCATTTTAAGAGTAGATAAAGGGGAAAATGAATGAAAAAGTTGCTGGCTTTCATAACTGGGTAGTGTCTATTAAATGAAAAAAATCAACACTAAATATTTTCCCACTTTACCAGCTAAGACTTCTGAGAGACATTCCCCTCCTTTCCTTCATCCCTCCCTTCACATCACAATAAACAAAGACATAAGCCTAGTGCAGTAGAGAGTCTAGCAGACCATTTCTCAGGGATCTCAGACATTTTATCTGGAACTTCTTAGTTTTAAAACATGATGCACACAATTTTCATCTCTGAATGTTTACATACAAAAGATAACATATCCTGCTCTGGGTTATATCCTCTAAGGAACACATACAGATTCACCAGCCAAACAAGCTACTCACCCAGCCCCAAATTGCAATCCGCTTGTCATCCACAAATTCCATTTTTGAAAATTGCCTAAAACACATGGAAGAAGTCCATGAATGAGTATAGAAAAGTAAGATTACTACACAAATGTGAAACCCTGCCATTTGTTCTTACTTCATTCTATTAAAAATGAGGACTAATTACTGCCAGCAGTCAAATCAACACCTGAGACAAATGTCTAAAATGTCTATCATTTTCACTTGAGGTCCAGATGAACACGGTTACTTTTTTTGGAGTCCATAATAATTTTGTCTGTGTGTGTGTATGTGTGTGTGTGTGTGATTCACAGAAAACAAATCCTGGCAGTTTTTTTTCACAGCTTTATATAAAAATTTGCAGCCCAGATGCACTTTTCTATACATAATTGAATTTAAATTTCTCCAGATGTTTTCAGTTCAAGAGAGTCTGCCCCTGCAGTGGAGAAATACAGGGGCACGGAGAACAGCTGGGTAGGGCTTAGTGTGGCTCTGGACCTCCTACCTGAGAATTTAAACACTATTCTCTAAATAAATCTCTTCTATGCTAAGTGTTGATTAGATACCTCCGCATCACTAAACAGAAAACAATTTTACTTTGAGGGATTATGGATTAACTAAACTGTGCTCTGAGTGCAATCTCTATTTAAAAAAAAAATAAGTAAAATGTTTCTGTACACCTATTGCAACCTTACATCAAAAGGCACTTTGCTCACTTAATTGTACATGTAAAAATGGTTGAAAAACCCTAAGGGATTTGTTGTTGTTGTTGTTGTTGTAAATCTAGCAAATGTGCCTTCATAGTAGAGAAGGGGAAGAAGGGGATTCTTGCACCAGCCAAGTGGAAAATATTTGTGTTATTAATTGATAATATATCTTTTCGGCTGCTCTGAGTGAAGCTATATTATGAGAAAATGTTAAATAAGTACTTTTCTACTGATCCTTTCAATGCAAACTTCTAAAAAATTAAAGAAAGCTATGAAAACCATGAAAACTATATGAGATCTTAAGTGTAAACTTGACACATCTTTATAAAGTGCAGATATCCTGGAAACCTAAACTTGTATCAAGATGGTGCGCACTGCAGGTAATCCCAGAAACTTCCCAACCACATTCTCATTTGTAAAATAACCAAAAGAAATGTTTTCTTTTATTGGAGTCCATAAAAGTTGTACCTGACTCTGTATGTGTGTGTACAAGTAATCACTAATCATTCTGATTAGATGATATTACCTGGTTTTGGACTTTAAACAAATAAACTGAATTATGCAAAATGTATGGTTTTTTTAGTCCAATTTCTTTCATTAAACAGTCTGCTCATAAGATTCAGTATGTTATTATGTAGAGTTCTTTCTTTGTTGCTGGAATAGCATTCCATTATAAGAATACACCACATCTCATTATATTTTTAAACTGGAATTGTATTTTCATGATACTCAGTTCTGTAATTTTAGGAGTTGCATTGATTATATTTGAGTGGCCCTGTAAACTATGTCCTATTTCTCAGAACCAGTCTGTATGGGTAAAAACTCATTTTTATAATATCACAGTCTTACCCTTAAACTAATTTGCCTGCTTTCTAAACTGTCTCTTTTTTAACTGTTAAAAAAAATAGATCATTATTTATGTATGAGAGACCTTAATCCACTCAGGGATACTTAAAAATAGTCTGTCATCTTCTCTTTGGTTATTCATTTTCTCAAAGGTGTCTTGTTAACCCATTAATTACTTATTAATCTTTCTGAATTTCTTAGTTATTTGTTTAACATTATCTTTAACCACCCCACTTATTATGCTTTCCCATATATCTCTACATTGGTTAATGAAACTCAAAAGTGTAAATTTCCCATTTACTTGCTGAATGCAATAGGATTTAAGCATTCCATCTAAATTCTGTCTAATTTGCAAGTTACCTACCTGGAAAGCCTCCATTTCTTTACCTGAAATGTGGGGATATGGATACCCACCTCCAAAGAGCTGCTGGGTGGTTTCAACAACAAGGCAATTAAAATACTTCCCTCATTATGTGCTCATTACATGAAACCCTTCATTAACAATTAAAATCTTTCTTAAGATAGATCACATTTATGAATAGTCCCTTAATTGGAAAATAGAGGATCAGATGTGATTCCTACTCAACCAAGTCTTTATAATTGTAACTTGTGATGATTGTGTTCTATAATTTTCTCACCCAAACTGTTTAAGCCACTTCTTGGACTCCACCACAGTCACTCCTCACTTATCCTTGCAACAGAATGGATTTGTCTTGTTGGTTAGATGTTTACTCAGCGGTACATTTAACTTCAGTGTGTCCACATATGTTTGATGAATTTGGAGTCTGTTTCTGTGTGATGGTAGCATATATCAACTATCTTTCTCGACTCACACAGAGAGGAATTTGGAAAATGCTTTTTTAAAAAGAACACTTGTATAAATCCATAATAATATATATTTTTATCTAAATGTGATAACCTTCACTAAAAATATAATCTAAAGATGAAAGGCTATAGATTTAACCAAAACAATCAATATTCTTTACAATTAATAATATGAAAATATGAACTGGTTAAAAAAAAAAAATCAGACGACCTTTGAATTTGAATCTTCCACTTACTCACCTGGCTGCTTCAATTTGATCTTCAACTTCAAATGTTCCCAGTCTTCTGTATATTGCATGCATGATCTTATCTCCTTGGTAACCACTTCCTCTGCCATCAAAGCTAGCTACTATAATATTTTCTGTGCTTGCAAGGTAAGTAGCCCAGTTGAGTCTGAAGGCAGCATCTGCTTTTTGGCTACAGGGGCCTGCATATCTGTGAAAGATTTCAAATCATTAGCTCATGGTTTTCCATCAAATGAAGAATATTTTCATTTCTCTTTTCTGATCATGAACCTGAAATTGTGCCAGCCACCAGGGTGTTCAGAATGGATCCTTTAAAACTTGGCAATTATCTTAATTGTCTAGTGCTGCTATTTCAGAAATGTCACATGTGGGTGGCTTTAACAAACAAAAATTTATTTTCTTACAAATTATGAGCCTAGAAGTCTGAATTCAGGGTTCTGGCCCTCAGAGAACGCTTTCTCAGTCAGCTGAGGAGTTAAGTCCTTGTCTTCTCTGAGCTTGGCTCCCTAGCAATCTCCAGGCAGGATAGCATCTCTCTTCTCTCTGCTTTAATATCTTTTATTTAAGAGAGACTGTATTGATTGACATAACAAAAGGCATTGGATTAATCCTATTCATTAACATAACAAAGACAATGCATCCTCAGGAAGAATTACAATGAAAATCAGGATTTGTAACACATTGGGGTAGGAGGGAAAAGACACCACAATTCAATCCATAACAGTATCTCAGCTCTAATGGCTGTGTGGTTCCTTCAACTAAAACCCAAACTCATTGTCATTGAATCAGAATTAACTCATAGCTAACTCATAGTGACTTTTTAGAGGCTGTGAATCAAACAGGAGGGATTGCCTCTCTTTCTCCCACATACCAGATGGTGGACTTGAACTACCTGCTTCTGGGTTGCCGGCAGAACTCTGTACCCACCAGGCCATCGGAGTTCCCTTCTTTTAAATAAGCCCAAGCTTTTCTCTTTGAAGATTCTTATCACTGGCAGACATTTTCTAAGTATCATACATTTTAGAAGCCAATGAAATTAATTCTCTAATAGTTTGGAGAGTGAAATCATTATGATGATAATGTTGACGACAATATATGCAGCCTTGAATATTATCTCTACATCTCAGTTAATAAAAACTTCCAGACTGCAGTTTATTTCTTAGGTTTTTACTTCTTTGAGACTCTGACTGCTGTATTATGTTTTCCATTTCCTACAATGTCCAGCACAACAGTACACACACTGTTGTTGTTAAGTGCTGAACAAAAGAGTAAAGTACAATCCCTAGGGACCCTATGAACAACAGATTTGAACCTGTCCTATCCTATGCCATCCTTATCATCTCCGACACACTGAAACCCCTTGCTGCAGTCATTGTGTCAATCCGTTTGTTGAGGTCCTTCTCTCTTTTGCTGACCCTCCACCATTTCAAGCATGATGTCCATTTCCAAGAAGTAGGCCAGAGTACTCCTTCACGGCAAGGATGGCAAAGCTTTGTCTCACAAACTCTGGGCTTATTGCACTCACTGTTGTGCTGTGTACTACAGAGTTAGAACCGACCCATAGGTGTCCCTCCAGTAGGTTTTCAGAGGTGGTTTATCACACAGGAGGAGATTGCCCATGGAATGGACACAATAGAAACAAGTGCTATAACTTAAAATTTCTGTTTCAAATAGCTAATCCTCAAAATGAAATTAAATTACTTTCGGTAATTAAAGTGAAAATTTAAACCTCTAAACAGAGGAAGAGGAGTCACAATCATGAGTCGCTGATGAGGCTACTTATGTCCAACCAAACACTTCAAGGGATTTGATTCCTTGGTTTGAAGGTTTAGGGTCAGTTTCATGAGACATTCAAATGGATTAGTAGTAAGGAGTTATGCTACCAACTCAAAGGCACACAATTCAAATCCACTAGCTGTTGCTCTAGAGAAGAAAGGTAGACAATCACCTCCTGTGCCATTTACAACCCCTGAAAGCCCAGTGGAGGATCAGCTATAACTCACTTTTGACTCAGTGCCATATAATAACTATCAACAATACCAATAACATGTTTAATGCTTCTGTTGTATCTTCTGTTTCAATGCATAGTGCCTTGGATCTCAAAAGTTTACAAATAGCCATCTAAGGCACAACAATTTGTTTCTATTACTAGAACAATGTTTTTTATTTCCTCACTGCTGGTGCTAAAAGTGTTGATTGTGGAGCCGAGTAAGTTGTAATTGCTAACAACCTCAATCTCTTCTCCATCTATTATGGTGCTGCCAGTTGGCCCAGGGATGAGAATCCTTGTCTTCTTGATGTTGAGCTTCAATCCATATTAAAGACTCTAGTCCTTGACCTTAGGCAGCAAGTGCTTCATGTCCTTGGTTTCAGTAAGCAAGGTTGTGTCATCTGCGTATCGATCAGTCTCCCTCTAATCCTAACTTCACATTCCCCCCAACCTCTCGAATGATCTTTTCTGCATACAGATTGAAAAGATAAAGAGGCAGGATGTATCCCTGACATACTCCCTTCTTGATTTTGAGCCAGGCAGTTTCCTTGCTCTATTCTGAGGACTGCTTCCTGGTCTACGTACAGGTTTCACACGAGCACAAGAAAGTATTCTAGGAGCCTCGTTCTTCTCAGAGTCAGCCACAATACAATCAAATGCCTCTGCATGGTCAATGAAACACTGACTTTCCTCTGGTATTCTTTGCTTTCAGCCAAGATCCCTCAGACACTGGCAATAATGTCTCTAGTGTCATGGCCTCTTCTAAACCCAACTTGTATTTTGCTAGCTTTCTGTCCATGTACTGTTCTGGTCATTTTTTGATAATTCTCAGCAGGATTGTACTTGCATGTGAGATTAATGATATTGTTTGATAATTTCCACACTCTGTTGGGTCTTTCTTTTTATGGGAATAAATATGGATTTCTTCTAGTCAGTTAGCCAGGTAGTTGTCCTCTAGATTTCTTGGCACAACCTGGTGAGCATCTCCAAAGAAGCATCTGTTTGCTTAAATATGTCAATTCATATACCATCAATTCTTGTGGCCTTGTTTTTTGCCAGTTCTTTCAGAGCACCTTGAACTTCCTCCTATATCACCATTGCCTCTTGATAATGTTATTTCATGAAATTCTTCTGTGTCATCCAACTATTTTTGATACAGTGACTCTGTATACCCCTTCTATCTCCTTTTAATGCTTCATTGGGGAGGTCTGCTGTCAGGGACCTCTTCAAAATCCTAAAGAGCAATAAGGTCAGTCTAGGGACTAAGGTGCAACTGATCCAGACGCTGGTCTTCATAATTACTTGCTATGCATCAGATAACTGAACAATGACTAAGGATGAGAGAAAAATTGATGCCTTTGTGTTGTGGTGCTGGAGTAGAGTATTGAACATACCATGGACTACCAAGAGAACAAAGAAGTCTCTCTTGGAAAGGGTGAAGCAAATTTCTCCTTGTAGGCAAGGATTTTAAAGCTCTGTCTCACATACTTTGGGCATATGGCCAGAAAGGACCAGTTCTTTGAGAAGGGCACCATGCTTGGAAAAGTGGAGGGACAATGCAGGAAGGAAGACCCTAGATAAGAGGGGCTGACACAGTATCTGGGGTAATGGGGGGACATAAGTCAGTCAGTGAGACTGGCTCAGGATAAGGCAGAGATCAGAACTAGTATACATAGAGTGGCTATGAGTCAAAAGAGTTTGATGGCAGAACAACAACAACCAGAAGAAAACAACATCTGGAGCAACAGAAGTAGAAGGAGCATGAGGGACAGGAGGAAGATATGAAATGTGTCACAAGTTGGCTGCAAAGGCAACTTGTCTCTTTCGTCATGAAACCAGAAGTAGAGAGTGCTTAATACTGTTATTAGATATTTGATTAAAGATTCCTTAAAGATTCTTGACCAAAAGAAGAAAAATGCAGAATATAATTTCACATTTTCTTGGGCTCCAGATTTCCTAGAGCTATCAAAGGCTAAATACAGAAACTATACCTTTGAGATAATACTTAAAATTTGTGAAGTTGTCTTAAAGCTACATAAAAGTTAGCCTAACTAGTAAAATATGTCTGATGTTAGCATTACACTGTCAAAAATTCTCATTATGAGATCATATAGAGAATTATGGAACTCTAGTGGCTTAGTGGTAAGGGATTGCACTGCCAACCCAAAGGTAACAGCTGCTCTGAAGGAGAAAACAATCTAATTCATGTCCTTTATTGCTTCTGAAAACCTGCTGGAGGGTCAGTTATGGGTTGTTCCAACTCATGTTACACAATGACTGTGTTGGATCAAAGTGTCAACAGCATTTCAGAAGATATGAGCATTCTTAGAGGGCAATGTACTTATGTTAATGGAAGAGCAACTCAGAAAATGAGGGTGAACACGGTTACAACGCAAAAGAATGTAATGGATGACACTGAATTATACATAAGAAAATAATTTAATTCGCATATATTTTTTGATGTGTCGTCTCAACAATAAAAATCTATGTTTTTAAAAAGAGGAAGATGAAAAATCATTGAACAGAAGTGGACACTTAAGTTTTCTTAAAATGATGTATATGTATATATTTTCATAACCAAGAGAAGGTCTAAGAATTACTAAGTAGGAAGTCAGGTAAGGAGCTGTAATAGCACAGTGTGTTAAACATAGCACTACTAACCAAAAGGCTAGTGGTTTGAACCCACCAGTCATGTCCCATGGGAGAAGGAGAAGGTAATCTGTTCTCATAAAAATTTATAAACTCAGTAACCCTACGGAACAGTTCTGTCCTGTCCTATTCCTCACTCACTGCCTTTGAGTTGGAATCAACTAATTCGTTGCTGACAATCTAGGAGGTTTTCAGAGGCTGTAAATCACAGGGGAGGATATTGGCTATCTTTCTTTCATAGAACAGCTAGAGGATTTGAACTGCCCACCTTTGGATTAGAAGCAAAACTCCTTACCCATTAGGCTACCAGAGCTCCCAACTGTGTCCCACAGGGCCACTTTATATTGGAATAACTCAACAACCATGAAATTGATTTGGGAAGTTAGGAAGGGCAAAAATATTACATTTATCATAGGGATTTTTTTTTAAATTGAGTCTAAAAAGCAAATTAGCATCTCTGTAGTCAATATCAGGTGTGTTATCTTAAAGAAAATCATGTCACTCATTAGGAGGTTTGAAATACCCGTATTTATGATTCGTCAACATTTTACGCTTCACTTTCATGGAATAGTAATCATTGTGGAGCAAGGTTGTATGTGATGCTAGCATCTGTGTCTTTTGCTAACAACAGAAAAGTGGTGTCTCGAGCTTCCGTTTCTCTTTAAAAATAAGTTCTGTAAAACCCACCAACAGGTTTGTTATGTGAATGAGATGAAATGAGTTATGCTAAACATCTGGCACAGGGCAGTTACCCAGAACACTTGTTAGTTTTATTTTGTTTTGATAAAGGAAATGAAGCCGACTAGGACAGGAAGTGGCATTGTGGCCTTATGAGTGAGGCCAGTTAATTTTTTAGACGATTAAATTAAAATACAGTCTTACTAATTATTAAAACAATATTTTTACAAAGTTGCTATATTGTAAAGTTCATGTGTTCTCGTGAACTGTTTCAATGCCTGTGATGTCAGAACTCCACAGAAAAGGATTGGGTAACACCAGGCAGTGGTATTCGAGGAGCTGAAAGAAGAGGTGGGAAATGTTTGGGCACATTTGGAGAGTAAAAAAATTCATTCTAAAACATATGCACAAAATAATTAAGAGGTTCTTTGCAGCATAAAAGAGTATCATTTCTTTGATAACTGCCTTAAGAGTTTCAGAAAATAAAATTCATATGGCGTGATGACAGAAAAGGTGTGTCTGCCTTGTCTCTAGGAAAATGGAAGAAACCACTTTTCCGGTTTGAGACGCTGGAGCTTTGAGAGCAAAGGGGAAGGAGAAAATGATAAAATGGCTTTACAATGACTCAGGAAGAGAGAAAGGATGCATTTTTGGCTCTACTTTTAGGAAACTGCACTGGGTTAAAATATATATATATATATATATATATATATATATATATGATGGTTAACTTCTAAATCATTCCCTTCTGTTGAATACTTACACATCTAAAAGTAAAGGATATTTCTTAGATCTATGAAAATGAGGAGGCAAGATCATCTGATACCAAAACTCTAAAAAAAAATAGAAAAGGTTAATTAGTAGAGTTATGAACAATATTCAGCACAAGATTTCCTTCCTTCTCTTTTGTCAGTGATTAAATCACATCTAGACAGTTTACTAAAGAAGATTAGAAAAAGGAAATAAGCTTGTATGCTTTTAAACTATGAAAACAACCTCTTCTACAGGAAAATAGTAGTTAATACTGAAACAATATTCACTTCTAATGTATCTATTTAATGCATAGGTGCCTCGTAAAAGAAAAGTGCATCTTAGAATTCCTGATATTTTGTTTTTAAAATTCTGCTCTTTGGCTCTTCTTATCTAGTTTTGTTTATGACTTATGTTCTAAGTTTTCCTCCAAAATGTTTTCCTCTTCTTGAATTTTCTTGAAGCTGTTTAGGCTTTTTAGTTGGCCCCAACTCTATTTTAAAATTCTGATTTAATAACATTCTTTTCTATCCTATTGCCATCCCAGACTGCAGTATTGAGCTCCCATTTTTAGCTATGTTTACAGAATAAAATCAGGTATACATAGAGTAAATGCTAGCAAATATTCTATATGACCTTCTGCTCATCTATTTCATTCCACTGTGCTTGGTTTTGACATCAGTTAAATAAAATTTGTTCCTAAATATCAGATCAGTTTCTGTTTCTCCCAAAATTAGATTTCAATTTAGGCTAATTCATCTTGTACTTCTTTTAAAAAAAAAAGAGTTGTTGCCTATTTTAATAAGGTTACTTCTAAATTCAGTAGATTTTACTGGCAAGGGGGAAGGACATTCTAAGCTCTGGAGCTGTTACTTCCATATATCTGTTTTATATTTTGTTTTCTGTTTGCTATAATTATTTAGTTGAGGAAAAAAGAAAAGTTTCAGAGTAGAATCTTTATATAATAGAATTCTCTTCAGTTTGTATTTTGCAAATTATTTTTATACTTTCTGATTAAGTGCGTTTATAGCCCATCACCATCTAGTCGATTCCAACTCTAAAAACACCAGAAACTCTATTTCCACTATAATTTTAATAGAATGCCAAACTATCAGTTGAACACGAATATTTATAAAGAGTGTGGGATGCTTCCCACTTGATTTTTCTGTTTTTCTTATTTAATTTGGCACTAGAGTTGAAGATTTTTTAGTTCTACCTTTTCTTTGGAATTGTTTCCTCACTTAATCCTTCTTCTCTTGCTCTTTCTCTTCTATCCTTCTTCAAGTCTTCTTTTCCAGTTTGAATTATTACAACCTCCCTGTCAACAAGATTCTCCCCCACCTAGCACCCCCATTCCACATTCCCCACAGAATTGTCTACCTAATCATGGTGCTCTCCTGACCCTGAAGTCTTCAGGGGCTCCCCATAGTGTCCCAAGAGAAATTAAATATTACATCTCAGCTTTCAACACTGTCAGCACCAGACAGTCTGAGCTCGCTTTAAGTGTGGGTCAACAGCCAGCAGCACTGATGCCAACTGGAAGTCCATTACAAATGCACACCCCTGGGCCTCTCTCGTCTGCGGGGAATCCAAATGTGCATGTTAACAAGGTCCTAGACCATTCATATGCACATTGATTTCTAAGCTATTCTTGAGAATTACTGTGCACTTTCCAGGTGTTTTTCCTGTCATTTCCTGAGTATTTCTTGCTTTTATCCTAAATTTAAAGTGTACTAAGCCCAGTTTTTTAAAATATATTGATTCCTGATAGATTCTCCACCCATAAATTGTTACTCCTAATATGAGAGAAAGACCAAAAGACTGATCAATTATTTCACTCAAGTAAATTCATTGTTTTTAGAGATTGCCAAATAGAATCCATTATAAGACAAAAAGCCATGAACTAGCTATATTACAGGGAGAGTGTTTTTAGAAAGAAATTAAGATTTCTTTCCTGAGACTGCAGTATAAATATTTTATAGCTAACCCTAAATTTTTCATACTGTCATTTCACAGATTTTCAGTCTTTTTAGATTGAAATTGTATTAGGATATCATAAAGTTAAAAGCACGATTAATATTTAACAATAGAAAAGTTACTAATATGTTACAACTGCATTAGCAATAATGTGTTTTCTCCAAATACCTTTTGTCTTGAAACATTTTTGCCTAGGATGTTATTCTATTTTAAGACCAAAGCATGCAAAATTAATAATTCTTGTGACAGTACATTTATTTCATGGAAACTTCCTAAACTAGATTTTTACATAGTATAAAAGTGAAAATTTTCTGATGAAGTGATCATATTTGGATGTATTTTATTGGTGTTTTTATAAGAAAAACTATACCAGGGGAAATTAATTATCTTTTCACTTACTTATCCCATTCAAAACAAGGGTACCCAGTTCTTTTGAGGGCATCTGCACATCCTCCAGCATGTTCCTCAAAGCTGAGTTGTCTTCCAAGACTCTCAGTTCTATTTAAATACAGGAGACAGCAGAGATTTGTCACAATGTGAAGAATTTTGATTATGTAATGCAGTAATAAACAATTAGGAGTCATTTAGACGATGTATATTTCAGGTCACAAGTCCCGTGTTCAAAGCATGATTAAGAGATTCAAAAGCCAAAGGAAATCACACTGTGCAAATATTCTACTGGTTCTATTCAGACAGGTTTTTAAAAGCAAATGAAGGGAGAAATATGATACAAATACCTTCATCAGTGCTACTGCGATGCAGAGTATAGCGTGGTAGATCAGGACCTGTTAAGATAATCAGAGAAAAAGATGTTTTGAATATTTTTTCAAAAGAAGAAAGATGGCATGCATTACGTTTCAAAAATAGAATTTGTTACCACTCTACTTTGTCAGAGCACATAATAAATATCATAGTGGGCTATCATAATATAAATATCATAAGGGGCTCAATGTTGGCTGATTATCCCTGTAATTTTTTTTTTCGTCCTTTGCTTAAAATAATTGCAATTCACGGTTAAGACTCTACAGGTTCGGGAATGGATTGGAAGTATTTGGATCACAATCACCTGGGCCCCTGACTACCTGTTCTGACAGCTGATACCTATGTTCTGGTTTTCTCCGCCCTGAGCTCTCTCTGGCCCCGCCCCCTTAGGGTGGAGCTCTGTTGCCCTCCACCCCTAGGAAGGGGGCGGGTTTCCCTCTGGCTGCCCATCTGCACCCACACCTGCACGGTGGTTAGTTTGGACAAGCAATTCTTTCCTGGCATGCGAAAGTGTTTTTCTCACAAGCATATATCTTCACTATCCCAACTGTGGTGATTGCAGCGATGAAGGTAACGGTACAGAAGAGATATTTTGTGACTTACTTGTTTTTTGATGCATTTAAATGTTAATATTCATTCTTTTACCTTTGGGGAGAGACACAGTAAAAAGCCAGACACAGCCTTGGTTTTGATACTTGGTTTACTTATGTGTGCGTGATTTTGGACAACAGTACAAAAACTTCCAGTTGACTAGTTTGGAGGTCTCATTTTGACAGTTTTCAAATTTGAAATTCATATGTTTTTATAAAATCCAGGTTCTTTCTCCCATTTTAAGAATCATTCTAGCACTGGGCTTAAGAGAGAGGGCTCTGGAAGTGAAGCCAGGTGTCTGGTTCCCATTCTACTTCTTACTACCTCTGTGGCCTTGTGTAAGTCACTATAACTCCTTGTCCAGGATTCTTCATTTATAATATTGTCGTTTTTGTTGTGTACCATCGAGTCAGAACTGACCCACAGCTGACCCTCTGGTGGGTTTTCACAGGTAGTTAATCTCATGGGAGGAGATTGCCCGTTTTTCTCCCATGGAGCAGCTGGTGAATTCATCCCACGTGCCTTTGGGATTGCCATGCAGCTTCCTACCACTAGGCTAAAAAAGGATTAACCACAGAAAATAGGGCAGAGTTTGTGAAACACATTATCTGCATATATATTCTCACTTAAACAGGCAAATGCATAAAATAATAAAGAATAACCATAATAAGTGCACATATAAGGATCAAGTATCTCTGTTACACATTAGTTCTGGAGTGTCTGTTTTCAGTCTAAAGCAAACTATGCCATTTTCTTGTTTAAAATGGGATGGAAAGGTGGTTAAACTTGTAGGTATGAGTTAAAAGATGGTTGCTGTTAGGTGTTCTTAAGTACGACCCATAGTGACCTTATAAACAACAGATCTGAACCCTGTCCTATCCTGTGCCATCCTCACAATCTTTGACATACTTGAGCCCATTGCTACAAGGCAGTGTCAATCCATCCAGTTGAAGGTCTTCCTCTCTTTTGAGGAAATGGGAACTTAAGAGATGGAGACTTATCCAATCCAAAAGCTCCTCAATTGAAGAGGAGAAAATTAGGCTGAGCAGAAAGAATGTATCTCAAGCTGGAGACAGGAAGGGAAACTACACGGATGGAGATAAAGAAGGTTAAACTATCAAGAGAGGAGGAGCATCAGGTGGGGAGCACAAAGAGAATTGATGAATTAAAGGTGAGGGGGAGGAAGGGGTCTGCTTCCAATAGACTGAGTGAGGGGAAAAAAGACGCAATTTCAGATAGATGGTTGTAAATGTGCCAGTCAGTACAAACTTACCTGAGTATATCAGCTGATAATACTTTGCCTCTTTACTAAATGATACAGAATAGTATTTACTTTCTTCTGGAACCAGCTTACAAGTAATGCATTCCACTTTTGTAGGATCATTAAGTTGGACTCTGTAAAACCAATGGAGAAAATTAAGTGCTTGATGAAGGAATAAATGACGGGAAGAAACAGAATGGCATAATCATTTCAAAAGATTTCAGAAAGCCAAACCGACTCTTAAAGGCCTTTTGTTTTTGAATGTGAAAAACCTAAAAAAAAACCAAAAAGAAACCAAACTCCTTTTTGTTGCACAATTAATCTGTAATAACCTTAAACATTCCACTGTTTGGCAATATTACAAAACACCTAATATGACATTTTCCTTTTTGTTGAATTGAAGATTAATGTATAAAAGAATAGAAACATTCAAGTGCAGAACAATTCTAGTTTAATCCTAGTTAAACCAAGTGTGGAAAACCCCCACCATTATTGTATAGTTGATAATGACTCATAGCAATCCTCCTTCAGGTTTCTGATGTAATAAATCTTCATGTGGATAAAGATTTCTCTCGTGGATGTTGGATTCTAACTGCTGGTTTCAGCTGGCAGGGCAACACATTATGCACTGTGCCACTGGAACTACTTTAATGCTAGTTAGGACAAGGAAATAAGAGCCCAGAAATTTTACATCAGCTAAAAAAGAGTCAAGAACAAGAGGGCTCTTACTTATACAGATTTCTTCCTCCTGGAATTCCATTATATTGATTGCTAATGTAGTATCTGTGAAGAAAACAAGTAAAATATATATTAATTATACAAATATATTTTTAAAAAACCAACTAAATGTATGTCATTTAATTCAAACATGAGCCATTGGCATATTTTTAAGGCATATATCTATCTCACATTCAGCCTTTGCTCTACCACCCTCCTCCCCAAGACAGAAGCCGAAAAGAATGAACTTTTCTTCATTGTCTCTATAGTGGGTATTCTTTTTCTTGACATTAAAACATATGAATGCAGGCATCTCTATGTTAACTACAATGACAGATTAAAAAACTCAAAATGGGTCTTTTGTCTGCAAACGTGATTGGAAAACTAATCTGAAATTTGGACCCCTTTTCTACATTATTTTCTTGATTCGTAATACAAATTCTTAGATGGTAGGAATCTGCTCCTCCTGCCAGGAGATGTGCCAGATCAAAAGAAGACCTGTAACTGGTCAGTGACAACATTCTGTTGTAAAACAAGAAAACTGTAACAGAACTAAAAAAAGCCCCAAGTCCTCTTTTATCATTGATGAAATGTAGTGGAAAGAAAGCCTCTGCAAAATATTTCCATTTCCCAAATGGTAAGGCTGAGACATAGATGGACAAACTAGCTTTCCCAAGACTTCTAAGAATTCTGTGACCCTAAATGCTAGTTCAGCATTTCCTAGTCAAGGAAAAGAGGCTGGAGCTCTTACAACGTAAAGCAGGTAAGAGCAAGAGGTAGAGCTGCTTGTGGCACGGTATCAACTCTGCGAAGCATATGTGAAAATCATTAAGGCTTCCGTATGTTAAAGAGAAAAAAGTACTGAACACATTCCAAACAGACTACTGTTTATTTGCGAGAGATTCTTCCCTACTGGGCGAAGAGGGCATGATTACGGCAAGAAGATTTATATCCTATCGGTTATTCAAAAACTCACAGGTGTTCGTTGGTAAGCACTTCGATCCTGATGACCTCCCAGGCTCCTTTTGTAATAAATGTACAGTGCTGGCAGGGTTTTTGAAAGAGAAATTTATTAGATTGCTTTTCTTATTAAAATTAGGTGAAGAAAGAGATTATTTTTATCAGGACTAATCTTGGGTTTCCCTGTTGAGTCTCTTTACCTCATCTCACCCCACTCCAGAAGCTACTCAGGAATTTTAATTAGTCCAATTATTTATATGCATTGATCAAATATAGTGGATGGTTTCCACTCAAGTTAGTTTCTGCAAAAGGAGACTTGAACGAATTTTTCCAAAATACTTACTTGATTATCTATTTGGAAACGGCAGATGTGTTTGTAGCCTTCTTCATTGCTTATGATTTTGTAGAACATATTACCATCTGATGTGAAGTGAGGTTCGGAAGGCCTAAACTGGAAAATAATGGAAAACCCAAAGAATACAACATGAAGTGAATCTCATCTCTACAGCAACTTGAGTTTCAGAAGGTCCTGTCCACATCAGAGCTTCGACCTGGTTCATTCCTTTTAGACCCTGAGCTCTCCTACTCAGAATTTGCACCCGAAGGTCACCTAGGGATTGGCTAAAATGTAGATTCTGATTCAGTATATCTGAGGTGAAAAGGCAAATGCTCAATAGGGGATCAAACCAGCATGAACTCTGTCCAAAACCCAGGCTTTATTTACTTGCCAAACTAAACAGAGTTTGAAAAAGAAAATGTTCTTTCTATTAAAAAGGAAAGTGGGGAGAAATCTAACTCAACAGGATTTTTCTGCTAGTAAACATGAAATACACATAAAGAGGCTCCCACAGGACACTCAGGAGGGAGAGGTCACTGCTGTAATTTCTGGACATTTTCTCATTTTAGAGGGGAACCCAGTGACTCCTATGTGAATTCCCTATGTGTAATGAAAACACACTACTTTTTAAAAAAAATTTTTTTTTAGCTTAGAGGTATTTTGTAATATGGGTGGGAGAATGGATTTTTAATTTCTGGGAGGGTGTTTTCTTTATATTAATTTCTTTTATTAAGAACTTTAGGCTGTTTCTGGACATTCCTGCAAGGAATATCTGTCATATCTTTCAAACTGAGATATCCACAGAGCCATAATTTTATCATAAGCCTCTTGCCTTTGCTAAACATACAAATACGCCCAGCAATTCATAAAAAAAAATATAGTTGTAAAGAAACAGAGAACAAAATCTCTACTTTATACAGTTCAGTGAGAGAGAGTGCTCAGAAGATTCTGTTGTTTAAGCAGAACGGTGCTTCTTCCCAGCCTGAAAGAAATATGTCGCTTTATGATTCCGACTTCCTTGCTACATCTGAGAGCAGGTAGGAGATGGTCTTTTAAAATTGTTGGTTCACTTCGCCCTCGATGTTTCCTCTCTCATCAAGCTCCCATTTTGGGAAAGAAGGAAAATGCTTCCCTCTTCTATTTAGTGATTCAAAGCGAATTCATTTATGGAGCAAGCTGAGGCGTGCAGTACACTTGGTGTTCTCATTACAGAGCTCTGAAACACATTCCCCTCTCTAGACCTGTGTTCACAGCCTTATCTTTTTAATACATTTCCCTGTTTCCCCTGGATGGAGTTGTGCCTACTAGAAATGTGTGAAAAGTGGCATCTGTCTGGTTAAATACAGAGAGGAAAAAACATATTTTTTTCAGAGAGTCGTGAGGAAGTGTAGCATGTCTCTTGCCATGGAGGAAACCACTTTTCATGTTGGCAAACCTCTCCCCTCTGCCCAATCAATGCCTAAAGAAAAAGGACGTGTAAATGCTATCGTCGCCCTGAGCCCAGCTGGAAGGGGTTGTGTTCTTGGACCAAGGGCCCCTCACTTCTGTGACTCAAGAGTTACATAAATCCCTGTATTTCTTTGTGCCATGTTCCCCACCCCCGCTGCCTTAAAGGGAGCTTAGTAAAAATTGTCATAAGGATTAGGTGAGATGTATGCTTCCTCTTTTACACACTGTGTGCGGTGATGGCTGGAATTCCTTCACTGGACTTGATTCTTTCCATGGTCTCGTAGCAACATGATTAGTTATTTTGCCCAATGTGTAACGCAACAGGAAGGGAACGCAGGAGAAATCTCTAAGGGTCACTGCGCCTTCTTGGATACAGTTCTGCCTCTGGGTGCCTGGAAAAGTGTGAACCCACAGGAGTGTAGTGTTTTCCAAAGGCAGTGGCATAGCCAGTGTTATGTGTTTGCCACGGATTTTCTGCTGGATGTGATCACATCTCCTCAGGCATTTGTACAGCCTGTGGGTGGAAGCTGTGTTTTCTGCTACTAAAGCACATAACTTCAAATATGAGGTCAATGAGCACATTCAGTTTCTTGGATGCCTTTCAGGAAAGGTTGCTTTTTAACTTACTAAGAACTATAATTTTCCTAGACTGTGTTTTGTTTTATTATTTGTCTTTTGATTTTTCACTGTCCCTTAAACTTTCCAACTAAAGATGTTACATATTCTCCATTAAAGGACACCTCTACAGGTAACCTTTAAATATTTTGAGAAAAAGGTTAACAATGTTTTTGTTAGCAACCACTATCATAGGGCCCTAAATGTGACCATCGACACATTGCGCAGTACTAAGCGTCTAATCCATGTTACATAAACTCCATATAACTTTAAACACTTACTCTTCCAACCCAGCCAGTGGTGCTCACTTCAATGTGTTGTCGTGCCTAGGAAGGGGAAAATTAAAAGTATTTCAGAAAAATGAGAGGATAAACACTATTCTTCAGCTACTATTTGTGGTGATATAAACAAACAAATAATAAAAGAATTGAGCACTACCCCCATTCACTTACTTTCATGAATATGATTTTGATGGAAGTACATTCGATTATTTACATCTTACAGTTGAGTCGAGGCCCATATCCTACACTGGTATTGGTACGATATCAGCTGAAAGGAGCCTCCATCCCAATCCCACAAACCTGCTCCTCTTACTCATTCCTGTTCTACCTGGTGACTTCTAAGCTACTAACACAGGACTCATTCTGGGCTCTCACTCTCTTCACAGTCATCTCTCAGCCCCAGTCACCTCCTTCCTTGACTGACTTGACTTGTCCCTTACTTCTGCTTCCTTTGTTCACATCCCCTCGAGTCTCCAGTGGCCCATTTGTCATATTCTCCTCATTACAGACTCTACTGCTATGCTCTCCACTCAGCTTCCCTACCCCAATCAGTACCCCAACTGACAACTGACAGAGATTTGGGTTTTTGTTGTTGTTTTTTAAAAGGCAAATTAAATGCCCTACTGTTTAAACCTTGGAAAAGCTCCCTGCTTTGTAAGTCCAAACTCCTCAGGATGGCACATAAACCTTCATCTGTAACTCAAACTTCAGTTCTTGTCATTCTCTCCTCCTCCAACCCCTAGTCGTATGTAGCTGTAGTCCCCTGCAGACTCCAAGCTATTTCCCATCACCTTGGCTGTACATATTAACCACCCACTTTCATGGTCTTTTTGTGCTTGTCTGCTTATCATGGTAGAATGTATCAGATGGCTTCATCTATCCCCTATCATTTCCCTGTTCCACTGCACCTGACTCAGTAGAGGTAGCCTCCTTTTTTCACCTTACATTCCCTATGTATCTTGCTTATACAATGCAGTGATACTCCAGAGATTTCACTGGCAAGAAGCAAAGAGCTTGGGTTTTTTTGTTTTTGTTTTTTTTTTTTATTTCTGACTGTGTTACATTACCTGAGCAAGCCACTTAATCTCACTGCCAACCTCCACTCAGTCTAGTATGTGGTGTGTTCAATATATGGCAAACGATAATTATTTTCATAATGACATTCCCAACTAGGAGATGAACATTTTGCACATAGGCATTCTAACTGATTTTTTTTTAAAAAAAAAAAACAAAAACATAAAACCTGTTGCTATAGGGTCGATCCTGTCTCATAGTGATATTCAGGACCCAGTAGAAGTGTTTCATGAGATTTTTCAAAGTTGTAGTCTTTACAGAAACACACTGTCACATCTTTCTCCCATGGAATGTCTGGTGAGTTTGAACTGCCAACATTATAATTATCAGCTAAACACTTAAGTACTGTGCCACAGGGCATTCAATAAGTGAATGACTGAATCAAATGAGAGAAGCTGAGAATCTGCCTTGTGATCAAGCAAGATAAGAGTAGGGAGGGGAGCTCCCTTTATTAGGAAAGGTATCTTGCAGAAGTGTTTTCACTATTTGCAACCTTCTACCAGGTTCTACCTCTCCTGAAGGAGCTGAAAGCCCAAAACTTACCCACAGGCTCCCACAGGGCCTTTATTCCAGCTCCAGAAGCCTGGCTGGACCGCCTAGACACCAGACAGAAATTGCTAGCACATCAAGTTTGTTTCCATGTTTTCCACCATCTGGAAACAGACTGGTGGTTATCAATGTAAGTCTTAACGCTATTCATTGCTTTGAATTAGTCACAGTATGGTAACGATTTATAGCCTCATCAGCAGCTCTTCCTCATCCCTTGTACTTTTTCTATAGAAATACTTATCATTGACCTGCAGTTCCTGGTCCTCTTTGACCTTCTGAATTTTGACATCAGATTCTACTTGCTGGGTTTTTAATCACCTCTTTTGCAGTACTAGCATCTTAACTAAAGGAGTATGACTCAATGAAGGAGAAAGAAGCATTACCACATACCAGATTGCCTAAAAATTAGTCATGACTCATGACTCCTTTGGGATCAGACACAGAGTCAGAAAGAATAGTGTCTCAAACTTCATTTCTTGATGCCCAACATTCATCTGCTTCCGGATCCCATCCTGGTAGCTTTAGAAGTAGAGCATTCCTGTTCAGTCTTACCACTGAGCATGTCCATCTCTCACTGGATTTGTCATAGTCACAGATATCCATCACAGAATAGTTCTGAATTCTCTTGAGCCACTGCAGAGAGATCCTTTCTGGGGTTGCCCACGTCACATCACACAAGTAATGTTCTCTGGAAGAGAAAGCGGGGAAAGGGGAAAGAAGCAGAGAGGAAGGAAGGGAAGAGAGAGAGAAAAGGGGAAAGGAAAGCAGGGGGGGAAGTTAAATTTTCTACTGGAACCTGTATAAACTTTCCTCTGCCACACGGAAATCTATTTTAATGGAAAGTACAATTTTAATCTGCCGTAGAAATAACTTAGTATCACAATATTCACCTTTCCTTAAAGCTTAAAGTGCAGTTCAACTTGGAATGGAAATAAAAAATAAATCTAACAGGAGAAAGAGTGGCTAGCATCCTATTTGTGACTCTAATCATGCATTAGGGTTTTCTCAAGCCCCTAACTTGGCCTTTACTGGGCCAGGGAGTGCGGGTGGTGTTTTTTCATCTTCTTCCTGCTATCTTAAAGGAGCAATGTGGTGAGGTCAAGGGCAGAAGCTGCAATTTGAGGATTTTCTGGTAATTTGACGTGCTTCTAAAGGAAAAATTTTCCTCTTCGGGTGAAACTACAGCTGACCTTTTTCTCAACTTCATTTTCAAATGGAGAAAAAGAATCCACTCATAACTCCACAGGTTTTGAAAAACAAAGAATTATGTTCTAAAATGCTATTTGTAAGAATCAAAACATGAACTGTGTGAAGAAATCAAAAGAACCTTGTGGTATTTGAACATAAGTTTACATAAGGAGAGCTATCTCCAGCACTTCCTCCAGCACATAACTTGAAAAAAATTTTTTTTTGTTGGTTTGGAGCCACTTTCTGATTTATAGCAAAATAGATGAAATTCATTATTTACTCTTCTGCTTGTGCCCCATGTTATTTGCTATGGATAGTTCTTTACGTTTGTCTCTTGCATAACTTTGAATGGTTATGGTTAAGTCACTCCTCTCCAATGATTACTTCAAGGCTTCCTCCCTTTCTTCAGAAGATTCCAAAGCAATCTTATTCCTTCTAGTTCCTGTTACCCTCCTCTTCAAAACCTTCCCTCCCTTCACACACACACACACACACACACACACACATTCTTCTCCAGCTTTGCTATTTCCTTCACAACCTGTGCTCCACCTTTCCACCTGTCATTGCCTGGCTGCAAGCTCTCTTACAACAGCGTCCACATCTGCCTTGTTCTTAGGGGTATCCCCAGGGAGAGGCAGACTGCTTCGCTTAAGTAGAGACTTATTCAATGTCTGTCGAATGCAGTATGGAAGGAAGGAGAAAACCTCTTCCTGACTGTTGTGTCCTAGGTAGCTCTGTGGAGTTCCCTAGAACTCACAGATGACTCCCTCTTCCTGCCATCTCTAAAGACATTAAATTATAAAACAGATTCTTGAATACTTGGGATGAATTAGGCTCCGGGACAATTACTGTAATCCTCTCTGACAACTTCACTACCTTCTCTGATAGCTGAGAGTACTGAATAGGTTAGATCAGTGGAGGTCTTGGGACACTAAGCCATTCTATAAATATGAATCCATGACCATTGCAGTCCTTTCCCCTATTTAGCACAGTATGTTAAGCATCAGGCTGCTAATCCAAAAGTTAGTGGTTCAAATCCAACATCTGTCCCAAGGGAGAAAGTTGACACAGTCTGCTTCCATAAATATTTACAGCCTTAAGATAGCTTTATTCTATCCTATAGGGTTGCTGTGAGTCAAAACCTACTTGATAGCAGTGAGTATAAATTGGTTCCTCCAAAAGAAGCTAAACATAGAATCACTATATGATCTGGTAATACCACTCCTACGTCTATAGCCCGAGAAAGGAAATGCACGAATGTAAGTATATTATAACTATATTCACCAAAGTGTTATTCATAAGAGCCCAGTAGTAGAAATGGCCCATGAAAGTTGGAAAAAAAATACAGCTGAGTATTACAGAGGCATAATGAAGTGCTCACATGTGCTACAGCATGGCTGGACACTGCCCATATTATGCTGAGCGACATAAGTCAGACAAAAAAGGACAAATACTTTATGGTCCCAATTACATAAAATACCTAGAATAGGCAAATTCATAGAAACAAAAGATGATTGGAGGAGGGGATTTATGGATTATTGGTCATTGAGTTGATGACAATTCATAGTAACCCTATGAATAATAACCCTGAACTCTCCCCTATTCTGAGCCAGTCTCACCATCTCTTGCCCACCTGTCCCCATTGCCACTGTCACGGTGTCAATCCATGTCATTCGGGGTCTTCCTTTCCTGCACTGACTTTTATAGATTAAAGGATATAAAAAGCATTCGGGAACAAAGAACAATGACAGTTGCACAGCACAGTAAATGCTATGAATGCCACTGAATTACACACTTGTGTTGTTGTTGTTATGTGCCATCGAGTCGTTTCTGACTCATAGCGACCCTATGCACAACAGCCCTAAACCCTGCTCTATCCTGCGCCAACCGCACTGCCTCTGACACACCCATCCCGATTACCCCAGTCACTGAATCAATCCATCTCATAGAGGGTCTTCCCCTCCTGCGCTGTACCTCCACCCTCCCAAGCATGATCCCCCTCTCCAAGGACCCGTCCCTCCTGGCAACATGTCCAAAGTATGTCAGATGAAGCCCCAGAATCCTTGCCTCCAAGGAGTAGCTTGGTTTAATCCTCTCCAAGATGAATCTGTTTGTTTTCCTGGCAGTCCAGGGTACATTCAGTACCCTTCTCCAGCACCACAGCTCAAAAGCATCCACTCTCCTTCTGTCCTCCCTAGTCATTGTCCAACTCTCTGACGCATAACAAGCGATTGCAAATACCATGACCTGTATCAGGCGCACCTTAGTCTCCAGAGAGACACTGTTGCTCCTGAGTACCTTTGAGAGGTCCCTAACAGCAGACTTTCCCATCGCGATATGCTTTTTGATTTCCTGACTGCTGGTACCAAGAGTGTTGACTGTGGAGCCGAGCAAACTGAAGCTGTGAACACTCTCAATCTCTTCGTCATCCATCCTGACGCTGCCAATTGGTCCAGTGGCGAGAATCTTTGTCTTCTTGACGTTGAGCCTTAGTCCATACTGAAGGCTACACACTTAGATGGTTAAATTATTAAAAACATTTTGTTGTATACATTTTACCACAATGAAACGAAAAATAACTGATGTGTTTCAATAGATACTAAACTTCAAAAACCCCATGAAGTTTCCCAGCATCATCCTTATCTTTGCCCTCCCCCCATCCAAAGTCTGAAACAACTACCACTCTTCAACCTTTGGGTTGTTTGTTTTGTTTTTTTTTTTTTTAATTTTCTTTTTAAAAATTGATATTTTAATGAAAGTTTACAGAAAACTTGGATTTTCATTCATTCATTCATTGTTGTACATTTTCCTCCTTACCCCACCAGTTTGCTTTTCTCTTTAAAAAGATTCTCTCATTGCAGCACAATTTCCTCCCTCCCTCCCACCCCCTAGTCTACTTTGCTGTACACCTCTTATTCTGGACTATCGTCATGCAGATAATACCTAATCATATATTTCTTTTAGACAGTTCTTTCCCTCATCTATTTAA
The DNA here is from genome assembly GCF_000299155.1 of Elephantulus edwardii. Taxonomy (NCBI): domain Eukaryota; kingdom Metazoa; phylum Chordata; class Mammalia; order Macroscelidea; family Macroscelididae; genus Elephantulus; species Elephantulus edwardii. Next base: position 32,840,099 of record NW_006399753.1, on the reverse strand, counting down.
ATGCAGCGTTCATTATCTATCCCCTCTTCTTAGTTTCCTCCAATGCCCATGTCAGTCCCGTTTTATAATAGTTGCATTATGCAGTATTTGTCCTTTTGTGACTGAGCTATTTCATTCAGCATAACGTCCTCCATGGTCACCCATTTTGTATAATATTTTATGATATCCTTATTTTTCAGTGCTGCACAGTATTCCATTGTGTGAATAGACCACAACTTCTCTGTCCAATCATTTGTTTATGGGTACTTGGATTGCTTCCATCTCTTTGCTATTGTGAAAAATGCAACAATACACATGGGTGTGAATGTATCCGTTTGGGTGGAAGTTCTGGTTTCTTTAGGGTTTATTCCTAGTAGTAGAATTGTTGGGTCAAATGGAAGTTCTATTCCCAACTTTTTGAGAAAGCACCATACTGCTTTGCAGAGTGGTTGCACCATTTTGCACTCCCACCAAAAGTGAATCTTAGCTCAAACATCCCTATGTTCATTGATGAGGTTCTGAAAGCACCGTCCTCCTGCACAACTGTCCCCTTTCACTTGGAGTTTATCACAAGCTGCCACTTCTCAGGGTCTGAGCATGGAATGTCTTTTTTTATGTGGCCAGGAGCAGAGGTGCACTCATCTCATTGAACCCAATGTCAAGTCAGTACATGAAATCTCAAGGCAAATAAGTCTTACCCAGGACAGACGATAAATACTTGCAAATGGGAATGGACATATGCAAAGGATGAATAGACAACAAAGCTTTTTCATTCATCTTCCAGACCAAGAACCCACAAACGTTTTCAATTAAGGTCCAGAAAGTAAATATTTTAGAGGAGACAAGTCTTTTTTTTCAGTCACAACTACTCAGCCCTGCCCTTGTAGCACAAAAGCAGCCTTCAGAGGGTGAGTGCACATATGTTACTGTGAAACACTGAGGTTTTAATTCCATGTTGTTTTCCCACATCATGAAATGCTATGGTTCTAATAACTGAGCCATTTACAACTGAAATGCAGGGTGTTTAAGTAACTTGTTCAAGATCTCACAACTGCTTTTACTGAGAACCACAGTGGAACAAGTGGCAAGCTGGGTAGGGTCCCTAGGCGTTGGTATATTTACCCTGTTCTCTACCAGTAGCTTTTCCCTGTTTGTTTCTTAAGATCCAATAAATTACGTACCTCTCTCTGGGAAGAGGAAAGGAAATTATGGGAGAAAGTAACAACAAATTGCTTCCCACACATGAACACAATGTTGAAGGGTTCCATGGACATAAGCTATAACCTTGGACTTCAGAGATATTTTCTTTCTTTTTTTTTTTTTTTTAAGTTTTCTAGTTGTGGGAACAGAGAAGTGGAAAGGGGAGGGGATCATTTAAAGTGATTTTAACATGGTTCACCAGTATTAAGTAGCTTTATGTTAAACTCTTTGCCATGGCATCGATGCTGATTAATAGAGACTTTACAAGGACAGAACAGACCTGCTCTGGAGGTTTTCCAAAGCTGTAAACCTTTACAGGAGCAGACTGCCATGTGTTTCTTCTGCAGAGTGATAGATGGGCTCAAAACTTTTAGCCCCTGCTGACATAGTCACTGCACCACCAGGGCTCCTTGCTTTATCTATTAAATACCATAAATTATACTCTAGGTTTAGATCCCAAGATAAACTAACTTTGCCCATTTGAAAACACTGAGTAATGGAATTTGGGAAGCTAGTCAAGACATTCACAGGCAGTACGTATCCTCCCTGCCCACTTCTAGATCAAAGGCTAATGAACTTGTATTCCCCACTACCTCTGTCAATCTCCCCAGCCCAGGGTGAACTGAACTATGCACCCTGCAAGTACTCAATAAAGGGAGGTGACTGATGGAATGACTAGTCACATTTGAAATGTTCTTTTCTTGAGCTGCTGCAGTATCCCCTAAGATTGAGGATGAAGGGGAGACAGAGTAGGGGTGCCTAACCCAGTCCTGAGCAGAGCTGTCAATGAGTGAAAAAGAAAACACAATAAAAACAAAAAGGAAATCAACAATTCATTTGTAATTATCACCAACATATTTAAGTCCCCACTTAAAACCAGAAAAAGCAGAAAGCAAAATTAGAAATATGCTTTGTACTACATGCCAGTTTTATTCTGCAAAAACAGAGAAGTAAATATTGAGTAGACTTTTGTTACATAACGACTGGGAGAGAGTGGGAGAGGAAGGGCATGCAGGCTGATCTCTGAGCTTTGTGACTGCTTTTTGCAAGTTAGACACAGTGATGCAACCACCAGCTTTTAGAACTGCTGGAATGGGACTAGTCCAAGGAGCTTCAGCGTGATTTATTTTAGTACTAAAGCAGTGGAGTAATTTCTGGACATAATTATAAGAATTCACACTTAGATGGAGCCTTGTGTGTGCCAGGAATGTTCTAAGTGCTTTCTAGAAAAGTTCACCACCACTCTAAGTGGCAGGTACTGTTATAGTATGCATTTTGCAGAGTAGGAAACTGAAGCACAAAGTTTAAATAACCTGCCCAAGGCCTCTCACTGGTGGGAGTTGAGTCAGCCTTCTCTCTGGCAGTTGCCTTCAGAATTAATGTTCTCAGTCACTATGTGATGCTCCCTCTGGAGAACCTCCACCCATCCCTTTGTTAACTAGCTTCATTCTTTTCCCTCTTTTAAGCATGGCATTCTTTGCTCAGTGAACTCTATTTATTCCTGGAGAGTTGTGTGTAAGCTGAATTTTATAAAGCACATTGTATTTAAATGCACTGACAGAGATTGTTTTTGAAAATGAAACTGGCAAATCCCTCTGTAAACTGCCTTGCCCACCTTAGAAAATGCATTGAGTGGTGGCCTTAATGCCCCTAATCAGTACAGAGTTGTATAAATGTTTTTTTTGGTACATTAAGGATCCTTTAAGTGAGGCATGTGTTTACCAACTAGAAAGCATATTAGAAATATGCTGTGAAGAGCACTTGCAGACCCTGGAGTGATTAATTCAGCGAATCACGGCGGGCAGAAGCGAGTGTACTGCCAATGCTGGTCTCAGGCTCTGTGCCACTCTCTGCTCTGATCTGAATGCCAATCCTTCGGGTCCCCTGACAGATAGCCAAGAGAGGAATGGCTGGGGTGATATGGAGCATATCTGAAGGCTGTAGCCCCCACAGCATTGAGAGCCTAATCTAACCTCCTTTCTTGCTACCCAGCAGGTGTCACTGACCTCCCAGGGTATTTCAATCTCATTTCTTTGTTTTCTGAGATACCCCAAACCACAATGTGCTTCCTTTCTATGCCAAACATCAACTTTTCAGAGACTTCAGTAATCTCTTTCTCTATTGTATACCTCCAAAAAGCTAGATGTCAGTGGCCCCTGGCCTTGGAGCATATAGTGGATGCGGTCACCTTAGCAGAACACACCCTTTCCAATCTTTAAGCATCAAGTTAAAGAATGAGGACATGGCTGAGAGGAGGAAAGAAAGAGGGATTGCTATGTAAGGTCATTTTGATGGTCATCTTTGGTACTGGCTGTGTGAAACTCTATTGCATATATACATACAATCCACCTGATCTATCCATGCATTCATTCATTGGTTGTCTATTAATGTACTCTACAAATATTGCTAGAGCAGATCTTATGTCAAGAATATTACCAGGAGCTTGTGATAAGTTTGGCCTCTACCTTGTAGAACTTGTCTTACTGAATGAAATCTTTCCGTAAGGAATGTGAAGTGACTGAAAGCAATTGTTCAAAGTAAAACAAGATATTTGATATTGTATTACATATGGTTTTTCCTTAATTACTTTGAATTTTCCATATTGCCATAAAAATAAAACCCCTACAACCCTTAAATTAATTCTGATTGTTAGCACCCCAATACTAGTGCAGTGAGTGCCCCATAGGGTTCCAAGTCTGTAAATCTTTATAGGAGCTGTTGTTGTTGTGTGTGATTCACGTGGAACTGACTCATAACTGACCCTCCAGTGGGTTTTTAGAGGCGGTAAATCTCATGAGAAGGCACTGTCCATCTTTCTCTTACAGAGCAACTGGTGACCTCAAAGAGTGAGCCTCTGTGTTTGCAATGCAACTTCTTACCACCAAGCCACCAGTGCTCTTGTAGAAAAACTGCCTTATTTTTGTCTTATAGAGTGCTTCTCCAACCATTCATACTGTCAACGTTTTGGTCAGCAGTCCAGCACTTAACCCATCTTGACTTTATTGTTGTGGTGGTGGTGTACTGTAAAGTAGCAACCAACTGACAGATTTTTAAGACACGGTTAGTTGAATGGTAGGAAATTACTTATCCTTCTCCTGTAAAGCAGCTGGTGGCCTCGAATCGCATGCCTTTTGGACTGTTTTTCACTTCTTTCAGCTTAAGAAAGGCTGAAGCAAGTTCTTCCCTTTTAATTCTCCAATTCTACCTCTCTGCACATTTCATTATCATACTTTGCTTTGTCTTTTCCAGCTGCTTTTTGATCTTCTACTTCAGCATCTCTTTTCTTTGTTTTGGCTTCTCAACATTTTAGTTTAATTTTCAGAATCTCTTCTGACATCCATTCCAGGTTTTTCTTCTTTCTCCTCTGTTCTTGTAAAGATCCTTTGCTCTCTTTGTAAATTATATTTTTTATGTTATTCCACAACTTAATTTGGTGTTTGTACTTCAAACCTATTGTTAAGATAATTTTTAAATTCAGGTGGGATTGACTCAAACATTTGTTCTCATGGACTTTTCTTCAGTCTCAGTTTGAACTTGTGTATGAGTAGTTGATGATCTGTTCCAGAGTTAGCACTTGGCCTGGATTTGACTGATGATATTGAGCTTCTCCAATGATTCCTTCCACAGATGTGGAATCTGATTCCTGTGCAGTCCGTCAGGTGAGGTCCATGGGTAAAGTCATCATTATTTTTTTTTTACGTGAATAAATCATTGAACGTACAGAATTTAACCATTCTATTTCTGTTCTTAGTTCTGTCATCCAGTCTGTGGTTTCCAGCTACCATCCCTTCTTCATTGCTTCCAACTTTTGCATTCTTGTCACCAGTTATCATTAATGCATCTTGATTGCATATTTGATCAATTTCAGACTGCCAAATTTGGTAAAACTCTTCAACTTCTTCTTTGGCTCTAGTTGTTGGTGCATCCTTGTATGCATATGGATAATATCCTATCTCTCACAACATTGTACTTCAGGATAGAACTTTATTCTCTGGTAGCTAATGACAATTTTGGAACGTAATGGCTGAGGGTGTAGTTGGCTATAATGAGTGGCGCTGCTGGCAAAGATCATTTGTTGGTTTTGGTAATGGCAATTTAAGGAGACCTAATGGCAAGACCAGGGTCTCTGTGGCAATGATGAATAAGTATAAATGAGAACTCAACAACAGGAAGAGTCTAGAGACAGACCTGGATCTGTGTGCTAATTTAGTCCAGGACAAGTCTGGCATTTTATATTATTGGGAAACAGAGGGGCCGTTCCATAAATGAACTAGATTAACTGAAGAGTCATTTAGGAAGACTTCAAGCTTTATCCCAACCTCACACCATGAATAAAAAATGTGCAGTCTAGTTGGATTGAAGATTTAAATGAAAAGACACAATGACAATAGAACTAGAGAATATGTTGCATTTTTATAATCTGAACTTCTCTCTACCTGACTAGAGTATACAGGAAAATACTGACTTAGTTCAGTCTGGTGTCTTGGAAACTGGACCACATTCCCTTTTCATTTTTTCTCAAAAGAGCAATGTTCACATAATGATCATGCAAAAATCAAACCAACCCAAATCCATGGTCTTTGAGTTGATTCTGACTCACAGTAATCCTCCATCAAGAGTTTTTGGGGTTTTTTAGGGAACTACTCAGGGTTTTTTTGTTAGGTTTTTTTTTAAAAATTATTTAATTTTTATTATTTGTGTGTGTGTGTGTGTGTGTGTACCGTCAAATCAGATTTGACTGGTACAGGAGATTTTTCCTCCTTCTCCAGCAAAGCATCTGGTGGATTTGAACCGCACACCTCTGGGATTGCAGTGCAGCTTCTTGCCACAATCCTCCATCAAGCTTTTGAGGAATAGATGTTCACACAGACTATACTGAAGACGGTCATCAAAGCTGTAAATCTTAAAGGGAGAGATTGCCTGCTTTTCTTTTGTGGAGCAGATGTGCATTGCAACAGAGGACTTTTCAGCAGCCTAACACTTGACCTGCTCACCAGGGCTCCCTTGCAGATGCTTTAAGGCTTTGGATTACCAGAAATAGGAGATTACCAAATTCTAGTGGTGTAGTATGAAGGAAGATGTGTGGCTAACACAAAGGCCATGTGGCTATGGAAGTTCAAATCCACTAGCAATTCCTGAGGAGAAAGATGGGCAATCTCTTCCAGTGCAATTTACAGCTTCAGAAAGCCAAGGAATATCAGTTATGTGTCAATTCCAACTTTATGGCAATTTAAAAAAAACACAACCCAAAACCCAAAAGAAAATCAACATGACAGAGAAAGCTGTCTATTTCTGGGTTAATTTGGCACTGCTGTGCTTTAGCATGTGACCAAAGATGGTTCTCCACAATCTTCTAGAACTTTCCACCAGAGGAATTAGAGCCTGGTTATGTAAAAGCTGCAACCTTGCTGATGCTAACAGAGACCAAGGTGGAATTTGAATACCTTACAGAGCACATTCTGATAGTGTGTCCAAAAGAGATTATTTGATAAAATACATTCAACACAGAGTAGACTTGGTGAAGGAAGCCACCTTCACCTTCACGTGCAAGGTAAAGAATCACAAAGAATGAAAATGCAATGATTAATTCAGATAGAGTGGAAAGCAATCCCTTAGACATATTTAAGATTCCTGAGCTTGGCACTTTACAACTTTCGTTTGCAAAGTGACTTTGAAGTGGAAAAGCTTTTGTTCCTTAGTCTGTAAAATGGCTATAAAATGGTCCAAAAGGGGTTATGGGGAATAAACAAGACCACACAAACAGAACACAAGGCAGGGGCCATGCCCACAATCAGCGCTCAAAATATAGGAAGTCTATTACTCAGATATTCTGGCCAGGTAGTCTCCAGGCCTCTCTCTGCTATTCCTCATTTCAATACTAACTTTCTGTGCGACCTAAAGTCATAGTTAATCTTGGTGTCACAGTAAAGGCTGTGGGTGTTCGTGAATGTAAATAATACATGCTGAACCAGTGTTCACTGACGAGATGGCTGGTAGTGGGGGTAAGCAGAACCACAGAGCAGATTTTAAAAATCTGAGTATGGGTTTTTTTTAATACTCTTGAGCAAATACAGGGAAAATGCAACAACAACAACCCAAACCCTTTAATTTTCTGATATTAATTTGTACCCTGGAATGAATAAGTAAATCTAGACATTTCTGGCCAAGTCAATGAATTCATAACCACAGAGTAAAGCTTACAGCATACCTGACACTCTGCAAAGGTAATGCAAGCCTAGGGAGAGAGGACACGTCCCCACAGGAGCTGTGGGTACTAGCAGCACTCACAAAGAGAGAGGCACAGTGCTTAATAGCTCGTACTCTCAAGTCAGAGAGACAGATTTCAGTTAAAGTTTCTATTTGGTCATTTTGTTAGTCTCTACTTTTTTTTATCTACATAATAGACACAGAGGAACAGTGGTTGTAAACAGTTATGTTAAACTTTAATATGATAAACCCTGTGCTTTAGATGAGGGCTCAATATGGGCTTAAAAACCCAAAACAACCCCAGTTTTTGTCAAATCAATCTCAACTCATGAAACCCATGTGTGTCATGGTAGAACTTTTAATGACTGATCTTTATGGAGTAGATTGACAGGTCTTTCTACTGAGGCATCTCTGCGTGGACTTGAGCCCCCACTGTGAACAGCCAAACACATTTGTGCAATCCAGGGACTCTCAAAGTGTGCTCAAGTCAAAGTTGTTGCCATGGAATTGGAACCAACTCACAGCTGACCCTCCAACACGTTTTCAAAGGCTATACATTGCATGAGAGAAGATTGCCCATCTACCCCTAGAACTCGTTACTTAAACGCAAAAGCAATATTTTTTATAACAGGCTACTGGAGGACCATATACTGCACCCAAAAGTCACCTTTACAGGAAAATCAGTTAGGGGTTGGAGGTGCTTAATGGAAAACTCTTAAGTTACTAATGGTTGTTAATATAGGGAGCTCTGGCGGCCTGGTGCATAAGAGGTTGCATTACCAACCCAAAAGTTGTTGTTGTTGTTGTTATGTGCCGTCGAGTTGCCTGCAACTCACAGCAAACCTGTCTACAACAGCCCCCTACACCCTGGTCTGGTCTGTGCTAATCTTACTGTCTCTGACACACTAACACCCATTACCCCAGTCACTAAATCAATGCATCTCATTGAGGGTCTTATTTTCCTGCGCTGTCCCTCCACCCTCCCAAGCGTGATGTCCCTCTCGCAGGATTGGTCCTTCCCTGCAACATGTCCAAAGTATGTCAGACAAAGCTTCAGAATCCTTGCCTCCAAGTAGCAGCCTGGTTTAACCCTCTCCAGGATGAACCTGTTCATTCTCTTAGCAGTCTGTGGTATGTTCAACACTTTTCTCCAACACCACAGCTCAAAGACATCAATTCTCCTTTTATCATTCCTAGTCATTGTCCATCTCTCTGATGCATGCCAAGTGATTGCAAAGACCATGGCCTGCATCAGGCGCACCTTAGTCTCCAGACTGACATCTTTGCTCTTCAGTACTCTGGAGAGATCTCTGAAAGCAGACTTAGCCAACGCAGTACGTTTTTTAATTTCCTGGTTGCTGGTGCCAAGAGTGTTGATAGTGGAGCCAAGCAAATGAAAGCTGTTTACAATCTCAATCTCTTCATCATCCACCATGATTCTGCCAGTTGGCCCAGTGGTGAGAATCTTTGTTTTCTTGATATTAAGCTGGCAATTTAAGATTTACCAGCTGCTTTGTGGAAGAAGGATGGGCAGTCTCTTCTGGTACAATGTATAGCTTCTGAAAACCTACTAGAGGTTCAGCTTTGAATTCATTCCAACTTAATGGCATATTTCCACTAGCACAATAATGATTTAGAGAGCAACTGCTACCACTACTGATTATTTAAGCAAGTGCCATTTGAAACACGGGTTTCCTATGCTTCCTGAAATGTAATCCATGGTTTTCTTGAATTTTTCTACATCTAATTATGGCAGAACTCCGTGGTCTGCTCCAGTCACCTGGGCCTTCTGGCTGGTACTTTGAAGTAACCAAACATCCTCTTCTGCCAAGTCTTTGCATTTCTCTTGCTCTTCCTTCCAGATATCCATTTGGATAGGTCCTTCCATATTCTTACAACTCTGTTCACATGTCACCTGAGCAGGCCTGACACTATCTAACCCTTTTTACCCTGCTGTCATGAATTAAATTGTGCCCCCCAAAATATGTGTCAAGTTGGTTGGGCCATCAGTCTCAGTGGTTTGATAGTCATGAAATAAATATAACTTGGCTTCTATGTAAAGATGCACATTCCCATGATGCAAATTGATGTGATCAGTCAATCGATATCAAAACTCTGACCTAAAGAAGGGCCAGTTTCCCCCCAGAGTGTGGACTGCCTCACTCTTTATCTTTCAATATATGAGAGGGAGAAGCAAAGAGATAAGGAGAAATCTAACTTCCTCCCATGAAAGAGGAACGGGGCATATCATGTCTTTTTGATCTGAGATTCCTATGCTGAGACCTTACTACACCCGCGAGAAGGTGAATGTCAAGACTAGTAGTTCTTTAAGGAACTCTGGTCTCCAGTTACTGAAAGGAGACAAGGACCTTCCCCTAGAATCAACAAAGACAAAGCCTTCCTCTAGAGCTGGTGCTTTGAATTTAGACGTCTAGACTCCTAAACTGTAAGAGGGTAAGTTTCTACTTGTTAAGGCATCCCATTTGTGGTATTTCCATTATAGCAGTTCTGTTGTTGTTATGTGCCTGTAACTCTATGTGTAATAGCTCTGAAAACTGTCCTATCCTGAGTCAATCTCACTGTTTCCAACACACCTACCCCCACTGCCCCAGGCACTGTGTCAATCCATCTCATCCAGAGTCTCCCTCTCTTGTGCTGTCCATCCATCTTTCCAAGCATGATGTTCTTCTCTTAGGGACTGGTCCCTTCTGGCAATATGCCCAAAGTATGTTAGCTGGGGCTTCACGATCTTTGCCTCCAAAGAGCAACTTGGTTTCACCCTCTCTAAAACAAAACTGTTTATTCTCTTGGCAGTCCATGGTATGTTCAAGACTCTTCTCCAGCACCACAACTCAAAGGCATCCTTAGTCATTGTTCAGCTCTCTGATGTATAACAAGTAATTGAGAAGACCATGGCCTTGATAAGGCGCATCTTAGTCTCTAGCCTGACATCATTATTGCCTTTCAATACTCTGGAGAGGTCCCTAAAAGCAGACTTTCCCAGTGCAATTTGTCTTTTTTTTTAATTTTGTTTTTATTGTATTATTTTTATGTGTACCGTCAAATCAGATCTGACTGGTACAGGAGGAGATTGCCTCCTCCTTCTTCAGCAAAGTAGCTGGTGGATTTGAATCGCGTGCCTCTGGGATTGCAGTGCAGCATCTTGCCACCAGGCCACCAGAGCTCCCTCAATTTGTCTTTTGATTTTCTGACTGCTAGTGCCAAGAGTGTTGATTGTGGAGCCCTGCAAGCTGACATTGTTAAAAATCTCGGTCTCTTCCCTATTTATCGTGGAATTGCCAATTGATCCAGAGGTGAGAATCTTTGTTTTCTTGATGCTGAGCTCCAATTCATATTGAAGACTTCTGTCCTTCACCTTCTGCAGTAAAAATTTCAGGTGCTCTTCAGTTTCAGCCAGCAAGGTTGTGTTATCTGCATAATGCAGGTTGTTGATAAGTCTTCTTCCAATCCTTCTCATAAAGTCCAGCCTTCTGAATCATCTGTTCCATATATAGATTGAAAAAGTAAAGTGACCAGATAAATCCCTGATGCCCTTTCCTGATCTTGAACCATGCCGTGTTTCCTTATTTTGTTCTAACTGCTTCTTGTCCAAGTATATAGATTTTGCATGAGCATAACCAGGCGTTCTGAAATTCTCACTCTTCTCAAGAGGTTAGTCACAATTTGTTATGATCCACACAGTCAAATGCCTTGGCATATTCAATGAAACACAGATAGACATTTCCCCAGTGTTCTCTTTCATCCAAGATACAACTGACATTGACTATGATGACTCTAGTGCCACAGCCTCTTTTAAACCCAGCTTGTATTTCTGGTAGTTTTCTGTCTATGTACTGTTCCAGTCATTTTTGGATCATCTTTAGCAAGATTTTGCTTGAATGCACAATTAGCATTAATGTTCAAAATTTCCACATTCTGTTGGATCATATACTTTTTTGAAATGGGAATAAATATGGATCTCTGCCAGTCAGTTGGCGAGGGAATTGTCCTCCAGTTTTTTGGCATAACCTAGTGAGCATGTCCAGAGCAGCATCTGTTTGTTGAAATGAATCAATTTGTATTCCATCAATTCCTGGAGCCTTGTTTTTTTGCCAGTTCTTTCAGAGAGGCTTGCACTTCCTCCTTCATCACTGTTGCCTCTTGATCATATGTTGTTCCATTAAATTCTAGTATGTCGCCCGGCTATTTCTGGTACAATGAGTCTGTGTACTCCTTCCATCTTTATTTGATGCTTCCTGGGTCATTCAATATTATGCCCATAGCATCCTTATATATTACAACTTGAGGGTTGAATTTAGATATTTAATAATGTGGCACCAAAAATGGAGTGCTGTACTAACAGATACTTAATATGTGGAACCATTTTTAGAATTAAGTAATGAGTACAGGCTGGAGAATTTTTGGATACTAATGATATTAAAACTGTTATTAATTAATAGTATTAAAACTATTATTTTAAAACTAGTATCCAAAAGGTGCTCTGGGGGCCTAGGTGCAAGAAGCTGTGCTGCCATCCTGAAAGCACATGGTTCAAAGCCACCAGCTGCTCTACGGAAGAAGGATGGACAACCTCCTCCTATGTGATTAACTGCATCAGAAAACCTGCTGGAGGGTCAGCAATGGGTTGGTTCTAACTCTATGGTACAACAACAATTACAGTAAAAATTTAGGAAACTCTGCTGGCTATTCTGTAGGGAGTTGCACTACTGACCCAAAGTCCATGTTTCTCTGGTGGTTCAAATTTGCCCTTGACTTTGTAGGAGAAAGATGAACAATCTCCTGCTCTGCAATTCATGACTTCCCCAAAACATGCTGGGTGGTCAGCTATGATTTGGTTCCTACTGATGGCAATGAGAGAGAAAAGTAAAAATCTAGATTGCCTTAAAGAGATTGTCAGTAGAGTTTGAATATCAAAGGTAGTACTGTTGAGGGCTCAGAGGTACTTGAAATAAGCAACACTGGAGGTGACTCAGATAGAGAGACACAGCAGCAGAGAAAGGATAAAAAGAGAACAAAAAGACCAGTTCAAAATAATGCAGCAGTCAACCCAGAAGCAAGAGAGAGGAGTGCTTTCAAGCAGGGGGCTTTCTGGTGGAATGAGGTGCCTCCGGGCACTTTTCACAGGAGCTAGGTTTGCCAATCCACAGAGCCAGAGAACTGAACACCTTCAGAGAGAGGCTTACGAGAATAGTAAGGTGCCTCTGGGCACTTCTCAGAAAGCTAGAGAGCTTATGGTATTTCTGTTACGGTAGCACCAGATAACTGAGACACCTGCTTTAATTTTTTTATAACATTTTTCACCATATGACATTTATATTTTTATTTCTGCATCTGATTACTGCCTGCCTCTTCATTTGAGCTTAGGCTCCATGGGATTGGATCTCGTCTGCTCTGTTCACTTAGAATCTGCATCACTAGAGCACATTGGCGTTAGTGCTCAACACAGAGTTGCTGAATGAAATAATGAATGACTGCTAGTAGAGGCTGACAGCCCTGGAGACTGTAATGAGTCTGCTACTCATGTTTGGAGTATTCTTCCTCAGTACTCTGAAACTATTTGCAGGCCAAGCATTCAGTGAAGATTCTTACCCTATCAATATGGAAGCAGGAGCCGTAATTTGTACAGAAGTTGCATTGGTGGTTCCGTTGAGGGATTCTGTATTTACAATAAAAAACTTTACAGTTGGATTCACAGCCCCAGCCTAGGAAAAAGTAATTTTACGATTAATGCTAATAAAATTATGGCAAAGTAATAATGTTGTGAATTATACTCATAAACTTTAGCAACAAGAGAAGTTAAACAATTTTTAAGAATCTAAACAAAATGCATATGAGAATGGAGAAATAAAATCTTTTCACACTCAGGAAGAAAAATACGTATTACTTAAAAGTGCAAACCATTCTTTTTTAAGTAATGAATGTTCATATTTTTGTACTTCACACAAACCTTGTGAAATAAATTCTATTATTTTTCAAGTATAGCAAATAAGAAGTCTTTGATGGCTGGTCACTCTGTCGAACCTTGGGTTCAGACCAGGTTACAATCTGCCAGGAAAATGAGTTTATCTGAACCAAAGATCAATGATTCTAGCTATGAAGTTGTAATTGTTACTCCAAGTTCAGGATCACCATGTTAGAGTTTTATAGTCAATGATACGACAAAATTCTGTCTGCAGCTTTAAAATCCTGCCTGAATGTGACTGAACATAAACCATCTATAAAAATCTTTAAAAGTATATATTTAATTTAATATGCAATAATTACTTTCTATTTTAAATTATATATAGTTAAAAGCGTTTTTTTCTAGATTTTTGTCATAGTAAATCTTCAAATGACAGATTAGTTTCAAACAATATGGTATTTTCAGTAGAACATTTTATGTGTTTTGTTTTGTTTTCTGCCAGTTTTACTCTTTAAGAAATACATTCCACTTACAAAACATATCCCCATATTTAGTCTGATTTTTTTTCACTTCCAATGTCTTCCTAAAATGGCAACTCCTCATAAAGCAAATTGAGTGAGTTGATAAAAAAAGATAGATTCTTCCTACTAACTTTCTTACAGCAAAAAACGTTTTATTATTATAGCGTTCATAGTATGCAACATATTGGGTTGTCAACTGAAAACTTGGGGGCTCACTTTGAGTCCACTAGCCGCTCCAGTGGAGAAAGACGGGAAGTCTCGTCCTACAAATATTTACAACCTCAGAAACCAGATGGAGGGTTGCTATGAGGGTCCCTCCAAAATATCTTTTTTGTCTGGCACTACTTAATGAAGCTCTTCAATTTTAAGAAATATGCACCCTTGATTTAGGAAATAGCCTCAAACATCAAGACATAACACTATTATTCCCTATGGAGGACCTAAAAAATTTACATTAGTGTTTATACAACTAATCCAGAGGGGTTTCCTCTTAGGCAATTCAAATTCACTAGAGGCTCTGGGGGAGAAAGACGGGCAACCACTTTTCATTTTCTTTGTTGTGGTTGTTATGTGCTGTCGAGTTGCCTGTGACTCATAGCGACCCTATGTACAACAGCCCTAAACTCTGCACTATCTTGTGCCAATCTCACCATCTCCGACACACCTACCCCCATTACCCCAGTCACTGAATCAATCCATCTCATCGAAGGTCTTCCTTTCCTGCGCTGTTCCTCCACCATCCCAAACATGGCGTCCCTCTCCAAGGACTGGTCCCTCCTTGCAACACGTCCAAAGTATGTCAGACGAAGCTTCAGAATCCTTGCCTCCGTTTTATTTATAGAGTACAAAAATTTGCTGGAGGGTCAGCTATCAATTGGTTCAGACTAGATGGCAGTGCTAATTAGCAATACAATCTGATTTACAACTAAGCTTTTCAACTTCATCTAGGGCACATTCCACCTAGTGCAAATGAGATGAGCTCCTGATTCAATTACAGCCTCTGTTTTCCTTCGTTCAAATATTTGTATTCCCCCTACCTCTTTCAAAAACATTTCTCCCATCTTTTTCTGCTTGTCATTCCTCAAAGTTTTTGGAGAAATTACAAAACCTTAAATCACACTCTTTCCTGGGATAATAAAAATACTTTAAAATTGCCAGATGCTGTTGACTTCAGCAAGAGTAATCACAGCAAGCTGTTGAAGAGAGACTGACAATATTTTCATTAGCAGAAAGGGTTTAAATGAAACCATTCTCCTCCCATCAAATCACTGAACCACTATGCACAGAGGAGCACAGACCTTTGGATATGGAATCTTCACCGTCTTTGGGTACTGCAGTGACTCATCAGAGTAGAAGGAGTATTCAATAAGCGGGACGCCTGTGTCGTTAAATTGGGCATATGCTAAAAAAGTGCCGTTTGGAGACCACCACAGAGCAGAGTAGGAACTGAAGACTTCCTCTGAAAAAAAAGACATAAATTGTTCTGTTACAAGAAGTAGCTGATAAATTGGCTTTGGCATTCAAAATATTGTTCTCATTAGCTTTAGTAATTATAGTAGAGTTCAACTAATGAACCACTTTGCATTTGCTGGGCTTCCAAATTCAGAGTAATACAAATGAATAAAAATAAAATCATCATGATTATATGTGGATTGTAAAAATAAGTAACCCGTTGAACCATTTTAGAATATTTTAGCACACAATATTTAATATATGCTCTACGTTTTTTTTTCTTTAGCTTATAATCCTCTAAATTTATTCCTCAAAACATACTAAAAGCAAATTTCACACAGGAGGCTGATTCTCCTTTCTAATTTTCAAATAGTCAACATGCCAGCACACTCTCCCCAACTGGGCTCAGTTTGTACTGAGCCCGCAGGGTACTGGTGGGTGGTGTGTAGCTCCAGGCTATCAAACCAATATGGTGCCCAGAGTTTACTACTGTTGGCACAAACAAGGTGTGGGAAGGATGGATTTAGTACAGCAAAGAACTCCACAAGACCCCTACTGAGAAACACCTCCTTTGCCCAGCCTAGAAGCTGAAAATTCCCTTGGAATAACACTCTTCTCTGATGTATATACTGATGGGTAAGAGAGGGTCAAAGAGAGAGGCAAAATGGAAGAAGTAGTCTTACTTTAATCCCTGACCTTGTTCTCAATCCCTGGCAAATGTAGCTCTTCCTTATGCTTTTGCAATAGGGGTCCCTGAGTGGTGCAAATGCTTAAAATACTTGCTTGCTAATGGAATGGCTAGTGGTTCAAATCCACCCAGTGATGCCTGGAAAGAAAAGATTGGTGATATACTTCTGAGAAATCAGCCAATGAGAAAATAATATGGAACAAAGATCTATTCAGACACATGGGGTCGTCATGAGTGGAAATTAAGTAGACAGCGATTAGTTATTGATTATACAAGCAATATCTACTCTTGGGCTCCTAAAATGTCAAAACCTCTTTTACCAACTGAGAATGAAAGATTCAGGTAAACAGACATTCAGGTAAAGAAAATATAGACTTAAAGTTATTAGTGCAGATTTATCCACAAATCTCATGCATTGGTTTGAATGTTAAATCAGAAACTAGAACCTTAGTGATAGGAAGTCACCTATTCCAATTATTGTTTTCGATGACTGAACCCTCTCCACGAGCTTTCTTTAAATAGTAATTTCAATCGTATAATGCTATCGTTGTTAGGTGCTGTTGAATACAACTCATAGCAACTCTGTGCACAGCCAGCCTGAACCCTGCCCTATCCTGTGCCATCCTCATCGTCTCTGACACATTTGAGCCCATTGCTAAAGCCACTCCATCTTGTTGGGGGGGGTGTCTTCTTTCCTTTTACTGACCCTCCATCTCTCCAAACATGATGCTCCTCATCTAGCCACATGTCCAAAGTATTAAAGATGAAGTTTTGTGAACTTTGTTTCCAAGATGCACTCTGGCTGCACTTTTTCCAAAACATCCGTTTATTCTTTGCCATTTCAACAGCTATTCAGTACTCTTCTCCAGCACCACAACTCAAAGGCGAAAATTCTTCTTCTGTCATCCTTATTAACTGTCCAGCTCTCTGATGCATAGCAAGTGACTGAAAAGACCATCGGTGGAATCAGGCATACCTTTGTCTTCAAACTGACATAGCACTGCTCTTCAGTATTATGGTGAGGTCCCTAACAGCAGACTTGCCCAATGCAACATGTCGCCTGATTTCCTGACTGCTGGTGCCAAAAGGGGTTGATGGTTGATTCAAGCAAGATGAAATCATTGACCTCTTCAGTCATTTCTCCACCTATCATAATGTTGACTGTTGGTCCTGTTGTGAGGACCTTTGTTTTCTTGATGATAAGATATAATCCAAACCGAAGGCTATAATCTTTGATCATCTTCTGCAAGTGTTTTCTCTTTACTTTCAGTGAGCAATGTCATGTCATCTGTATAATGCAGGTTGTTGATGAGTCGTCTTCCAATTCTCATGCCACATAATTCTTCGTAGAGTCTGGCTTCATGGATTCCTTGCTCAGTATGCAAAATGAATAGGTGTGGAGAAAGGATACAACCCTAACACACACCCTTTCTGATTTTAAACTATGTAGTATTCCCTCACTCAGTTCAGACAAGAGCTTCTTGGCCTAACTAAATTTTGTGCAAGTACAATTAAGTATTCTGAGATTCCCATTCTTCTCAATGTTAGCCATAACTGATTAAGTTGTCAAGTCAGAACTGTCCCATTGGTAACACTCCAGTAGGGTTTCAGAGGCTTTATCTTTTTTCTGTGGAGCTCCTAGGGGATTTGAACGACTTTTTGTTAACAGCACAACTCTTTATGGACTAGCCACCAGAGCTCCACACATATAAATAGTAGTAATTATCAGATGACCAGCTTATATTTAGTGAGTGTTGTTCTACTGGATAAAGAATTGTTCTGCTAATTCAAAGACAAGGGGTTTGAGTCCACCAGTTGCTCCGGAAGGGGAGTGAGCAATCTTCTCCCATGTATTTTACAGTCTCTGAAAACCTGCTGGAGGGTCAGCTATGAAATAGTTCCTACCTCAAGGCAATGAGTCAGTGTGACTTATTAGCCAGGTGACTCTAGGCAAAATACTTCCCCTCTTTAAACCTGCTTTGTCTGTATAATGACGTATTATGAAGAGTAGTTGAGAGAACAGGTTTCAGCCATGCCTGGTTCATTGTTGTTGTTGTGTGCTGTCTCTCCAGCAGGTTTGCAGAAGCTTTAAATCACATGGGAGGGGATTGTCTCTCTTTATCCTTCAGAGCGGCTGATGGATTCAAACTGCCTGCTTTTGACTTGGCAGCACAACTCTTTACCACATAGATCAGGCTGAGAAGTTGTTGTTATGTGGTGTCCAGTTGCCTGCAACTCATAGTGACATTATATACAACAGCTTTAAAGCCTGCCCTATCTTGAGCCAGTCTCATTGACTGTGACACACCTACCCCCATTGCCCCAGTTACTGTACCAAGCCATCCCATCCAGGGTCTTCCTCTCCTGCACTGTTCCTCCACCCTTCCAAGCATCATATCTTTCTCCAAGGACCAGTCTCTCTTGTCCATGTGCCCAAAACAAGTGAGATGGAGCTTCAAAATCCTAGCCTCCAAGAAGAAACTCCAAGACATACATATTTGTTTTCTTGACAGTCCATGGTATGTTCAAGTCTCTTCTCCAGCACTACAATTCAAAGACATCTATTATTCTTCTGCCATCCCTTGTCATTGTCCAGGTCTCTGATGCATTGCAAGTAATTGCAAAGACCAGGGCCTGGATTGGGTACACCTTAGTCTCTAGACTGACATCCTTGCTCATTAGCATTTTGGAGAGGTCCCTGACAACAGATTTCCCTAATGCAATTAATCTTTTGATTTCCTGACTGCTGAGCATGTTGATTGTAGAGCCCAACAAGGTAAAATTTTTAGCAACCTCAATCTCTTCTCCATCCATTGTGGTGCTGCCAGTTGACCCAGTGGTGAGAATCTTTGTCTTCTTGATCTTGCGCTTCAGTCCATATTTAAGACGACAGTCCTTAACAAGCACGTACTTCAAGTCCTCCTCAGTTTTGGCAAGCAAGGTTGTGTCATCTGCATAATGCAGATTGTTGAAGAGTCTTCCTCCGATCCTGATGCCACACTCCTCGTAAAATAAAGCCTCCAGAATTATTTGTTCTATGTGGAAATTATTGAACAATATCACTAATATCACACACTAACAAAATCCTGCTGAAGATTATCCAAAAAAGATTTGAACAGTGCATTGACAGAAAACTACCAGAAATACAAGCTGGGTTTAGAAGAGGTCGTGGCACTAGGGGCATTATTACCAATATCAGGTGTATCTTGTCAGAAAGTAGAGAGTACCAGAAGAATGCCTATCTGTTTTTCACAGACTATGCAAAGGCATTTGACATAAAATTGTGGATAACCTTGAGGAAAATGGGAATCTCAGAACACTTGGTCATGCTTATACAAAACCTATACTTGGGCCAAGAAGCAGTCCTCAGAACAGAACAAGGAATCACTGCATGGTTCAAATTCAGGAAAGAAGCATGCCAAAAATGCATCCTGTCCCCAGACCTTTTCAATCTGTATGCAGAATAGATCATTTGGGAAGCAGGGCTCTATGAGGAAGAGTGTGGCATCAAGATTGGAGGAAGACTCATTAACAACGTACAATATACACAGATGACACAACCTTGCTTGCTAAAACTGAAGAAGCCCTGAAACACTTGCTGCAAAAGGTCAAGGACTGCAGCCTTCAATATGGATTGAGGCTCAACATCAAGAAGACAAAGATTCTCACCACTGGGCCAATTGGCAGCACCATGATAGATACCGAAGAGATTGAGGTTGTTAGCAACTAGAGCTTGCTCAGAGTCAACACTCTTAACATCAGCAGTCAGGAAATCAGTAGGTGAATTGCACTGGGAAAATATCCTCTCCATAGGGCTAAAGAGCAACTATGTCAGTTTAGATACAAAGGTGCACCTAATCCAGGCTACGGTCTTCTCAATTACTCGTTATGTATTCTTCAGAGAGTTGGACAATGACTATGGATGACAGAAGAAGAATAGATGCTTTCGAGTTGTGGTGCTGGAGAAGAGTCTTGAACATACCATGTACTGCCAAGGAAACAAACAGATCTGTCTTGGAGAGGGTGAAACCAAGTCTCTCCTTTGAGGTTAGGATTTTGAAGCTCTGCCTCACTTTGGGCATGTGGCCAGGACAGATTGGTCTTTGGAGAAGGACATCATGCTCAGAATGGTGGACAGACAGTGCAGGAGAGGGAGACCCTGGATGAGATGGATTGATATAGTAACTGGGGAAATGGAGGTTAGTGTGTCAGAATTAGTGAGACTGGCTCAGGACAGGGAAGGATTTAGAGCTACTGGACAGAGGGTCGCTATACATCACAGGTGGCTCAATAGCACATAACAACAATAACATACTATCACAGGTTTTGAGGCAGGAGTGGCATCCACTTCCTAAATAAGATGCCTCCTGAAACTCTGTGAACTTTGATAAATATCTATAGTTGTAGAGGTGCATCAGGCCTTTTGTTCATATGGTCACAATGAGTTGTACTCAACTCACAGGCAATCAACAACAACAACAGATTAAAAAAGTTTGGAGACAGGATGCATTCTTGGCACACTCCCTTCCTGATTTTGAACCATGCAGTGTTTCCTTGCTTTGTTCTAAAGACGGTTTCCTGGTCCAAGTATAGGTTTTGCATGAGCACAATTAAGTGTCTGGGATTCCCATTCTTCTCAAAGTTAGCCACAATTTGTTGTGATCTTCACAGTCAAATAAATGCCTTTGCACATTTAATGAAACACAGATAGACATTTCTCTAGTACTTTGTGCTGTTAGCCAAGACCCATCTGACATTGGCGATAATGACTCTAATGCCACAGCCTCTCCTAAATCCAATTTGTACATTTCTAGTAGTTCTCTGCCACTGTACTGTTCCAGTTGTTTTTGGTTAATCTTCAGAAGGATTTTGCTTCTGTGTGATATTAGTGATATTGTTCAATAATTTCTATCCTCTCCTGGGTCACATTTTTGGGCTAGGAATAAATATGGATTTCTTCCAGTTGGCCATGGAGTTGTCCTCCATATTTCTTGGCACAATGTGGTGAGCATGTCCAGGGCAGCATTGTTTGTTGAAATATGTCACTTGATATTCCATTAATTCCTGGGGCCTAATTTGTTTATCCAGCTTCTTGAAATCCCTTCTTCATCACCATTGCCTCTTGATCCTATGTTGTTTCCTGAAATTCGTCTGTGTCAGCCAATTCTTTTTGGTACAGTGACTCTGTATATTCCTTCCATCTTCTTTTAATGATTCCTGGATCAATCAATATTCTGCCTATAGCATCCTTACATATTGCAACTAGTGCCTTGAATTTGTTCTTCAGTTCCTTCAGCTTAAGAAATGCTGAGTTCATTTCTTTTGTTTTTCTGACTCTAGCTCTTTGCACATTTCATTATAATACTTTGCATTATCTTCCTGTGCTTGCTTTTGAAATCTTCTGTACAGCTCCTTAACTTCATGCTTTCTTCCTTTTGCTTTGACTTGATTGCTTTGCTTTGCTTTGGTTTTGCTTAGACTAGTAAGTAGTAGAGTTAACAACAGTAAACGCAGATCCATCGGAATCGGAAAATCCATGCTATACTATCTATTTTAAACTCTATTGTAAGACTCTTTCTCTAAAGGGAATAAAAATTAATAGATACGTGAGAAGTGTGAATAGATAGGTGAGAAGTGACCCTCAATACACAATAAGGGGTCCATTAGACATTGTCATTAATTCATAATTAGTAATTAATGTTATAAAACAAAATGTCTATGAATCATTGTATGAAAAACCAGTATGATTTATAAACCTTAACATGGGAGATGACTGTCCATCTTTCCTTTAGAATCATAGGTAGATTCAAACTACTAGAAAGGCTCAGCCTTTGGGTTACCAGCACAACTTCCTCCTGACTACAGCACTAGAGCTCCTTATTTTAAAAGAGTTGTGTGTACCACTGACTTGGAACCAACCCATAGTTGACCTTCCAGCGCATTTTCACAGGCAGTAAATCTCACAGGAGGAGATTGTTCATCTTTCTCTAACGGAGCAGCTGGTGGATTCAAACCACATATCTTTGGAATGACATTTCAGCTTGCAAAGGGAGCTCTAGTGGCCTACTGGCAAGAAGTTGCCCTACAATCCCAAAAACATGCAGTTTGAGGTCTTAAACTACTCCAAGGCAGAAGGATGGGCAATCTCCTCCTGAGTGATTACTGACTCTGAAAACCCACCAGAAGATCAGCTGTGGGTTTCTGACTCTGTGGTATGCAACAGCAACAAGTAACCAAACACCCACTGCTTAGGAAGGCAGCCTACTTCTCCTTTCTTATTTACTATTTAGATTGACTGCCATGGAAATCTATTCATAAGCCATTTTACAGAGACAGAAAGATTAGAAAGATTGATCAAATTGTTTGGAATAAAAACTGGAACCTAGACCTTGTGATTTCAAATCAAGTGGGTTCCAGTAAGAACTTTTTCATAAGCTCCCTTGATATTTCATCCCCTGTAGCTTCTACCCACTGATTCCAGCCCATGCCAAGGGGGCACTTGCATAATATAAACCAATGACAGCAAATTTTGAGAGTTTTGAGTGACTTTTAGACAGAAGAAACTGAGCGTAGTCTGTGGTTTTAAGTAAGTGGCTGTGTGGAATAACAGAACATATTTTGTCACATCAGAAAAACAGTTGTTAAAAATTACTTCTTATCAAATTCAAAGTCCTAGTAGTGAGGGGATCACTGATACTGTATTTTCACCTATTTAAAAACATAAAGAGGAAAGAAGGACAAGGAAGGAAAAGCTCCTTAGTCCCTTTCTGACTCAGAACTGGCTGCAGGTACAGGTATCTCTGGCATTCTTCTCTGTACATGTGCTGCTCCTTGTCCTGCCACTCAGGTCTTCCTCACACCCTCTGGAACCAGTGCTCTTTGTTGGCATCTTTGTTCCCTCCTGGGGGGTGAACTTCCTGAGAGGAGCAGCAGCAACTGGTGGTGTTCGTTTTTCTCCACCACACAAGGAAGTGCTCTGGATTGCCCCAAGGCAATTGCCAGCATTAATTCATTAAAGGGATAGAAAGTGCCCTGTCTTAGAAAATTATATATTTCTTTTTTATCCTTATCTTTTCTCTCACCAAAAAGTCTCCTTTCAGCAGTCAAAAGACCACAACTCTCTAGCAGTTCAAATCCACCAGTAATTCCACGAGTTCTGGGAAATCTCCTCTTGTGGGATTTACAGTCTCCAGAAGCCAGCTAGAGGATCAGCTATGAGTAGATTACAATTTGATTGCAATGACTTTGCCTTTGGTGAGGAGATTAATTACAAAATAGTTGTATTACTAAATATGAATGTAAAACAGTTGATTTTATACTGAGATATAAAGAATTATTTCAAAAAAGAAGGCACTAATAAGGTAAAGTAAAAACAGAGAGGTGGTAATGTTGTTGTTATGTACCATTGGGTCACCTGTGACTCATTGCCACTCTGTGTATCTCTGAACCCTGTCCTACCCTGGGTCAGTCTCACTGTCTCCCACATACCTAACCCTGTTACCCGAGTTCCATCTCATCTGGGACCATCTTCTCTTGAGCTGTCCCTCCACCCTTCCAAACATGATATCCTTTTCCAAGTGTTGGTCCCTCTCCTCACAATATACCCAAAATATGTCAGACAGAGTTTCAAAATTCTTGCCTTCAAGGAGCAACTTGGTTTCACCCTCTCTAGGACTGATCTGTTTGTTCTCTTGGCAGTCCATGGTTTGTTCAGTGCTCTACTCCAGCACACTCAAAGGCCTCAGTTCTTCTATCATCCTTGATATTTAGGACATGAGGTTGAGTCCAGGCCCATGTGCCAGCAGGTGGGTACTCTTGTGACTATCCCTCCACAGCTGTCCATCAGACCCTGTTCCTGGCCTTATCATCTTGTTTCTTTTTTAATTTTTAAATTTTCCTTTACAACCTCAAAAGCCCACTGGAAGGTAAACTATGAGTAGGTTCTGACTCAACTGCAATGAGTTCTACAAATTCTTAAAACCTACTCTCCTTCATTTCTAGCAAGTGTCATGGCCACAGCAGAGAAGATGCCTCCAGTTGGAGAGTAGACCCCTATAATGTGGCTTTTTTGTCTAATTACAGATCATTTTTAAATGCACAAAACCAATAAGAACTTTCCTATAGAGGTTGTGTATGGGTTTAAAATCAGAGGCACTTGGTTTATGTGTAAATAGCGCAGACTGAAAACAGAGACTTAACTCCATTTTAAAGTCTTGAGTTTGGAATCCCAATTGGAGTTTTAAAAGCTGCCTTTCCCATTAACCTTGGTGCTGCCTTGACCATTTACCCTAAAGCCAACATTCCTTTTCTCTGAGGTATTGCAAGTATAGGATATTGTAAATATATTCCCAAAGGATCTACTTCATTACCGTCAAAGGGATGCAAGATAATGCAAGCTCTTGCCAAGAGGGTCTTGGTAAACAGAATTATCAACATACCTTTATAGTGGACTCCCAGAAACAGACATGATGTGAAGAAGCAATTTTACTAATAGGCTACCAGTAAAACCTGTTTTGTCACTATCCAGGGACCACCCAGTAGTAAATTGAAAGGCATATACCTTTGACCAATCATGTAATTCCACTTAGTGTTGCAGATCCTATGCTGCCAAAATCTGGGTTTGAGATATCCTGCCTTTAACTGCCCGGATGGTCTGCCAGACAATTATTAATTCTGTAACCTTTAGGTCCTGTTCCAGTAGTACTATGTAAGAGTAGCCCCTTTTACTCTGTGACAACAGACATTGTCTATCGCTCAGTAAAATTAACTTACTTGTTGTATTTAAAGTGACTCCATGATATTTCTCTACCTGAGGCTGAGGCTCATTTTTAGAGTAAGGCCCACATTGGAGCTGTGAAGCCTTGCACAGGAATGGCTTAGTCCTCAAAAGGTAAAATGAGATACCTCCACCTAATCTCTAACTGAGAAAGGAGGTTAATGTTCTCTGAATATCACAAGCCTTGGAAGAGACTTTACCCAGTTCAAACTGGTGATCCTGGACACTGTGCTTGTTGTCCTCCAGGTGTAAAAGATTTATTTTATTTTTTATAATCTCTGGAAGACTTGTTGTTGTTGTTTTGTATCACTGAGTCAGAACCCATATGTAGCTAACCCTCTAGGAGTTTTCAGAGGCAGTAAATTATACGGGATAGTTCGCCCCTTGTTCTTCCTCTGAGCAGCTGGTAGACTTGAATTGTGTACTTCTCTGGTGTAGCACAGTTCTTTTAGTGTTACTAAATTTCATTATATATATATATTTTTATCAAATAATAATTTCTAAGACCTCAGAACTTATTTACTTTTAGTTTGTTTAGATTTTCCTTTATTATCAAACTTCAGTTGGGTAAGAGCTAAAATTAAATCATGCAGAAAGATGATTGTCTTAACTATGGAGAAGAAATAATAGGATAAAATAAAGGTTAGACTCTCTGATTCACATGAAGCAAACCTTATGACTGGTTTGAACTTGAACTGCTGCAATGAGGCCTTTTACCTTAGCAACTATAAATATATAAAAATGCCTATCTAGTATTTCTTTAAAAAATTCTAAACTGTTTTCTAATACTTCCCAAAGATGTTTATATTAATGTAGGGAATATCCCTTTAAAATTTATAGTATTTAAAACACACTTTTCCCAAGCCTTTCTAATTATTTTCTTTTTTTAAAATGGTTTGCCCAAGTCCAAATGCCTAAAATTCTTCTATGAAAAATGCATTTTTCTCTCTTTACTTTCCCACCTTCCTACAATATTTTGTCATCTTTTGCAGTGTGATGGGAGTATTTAGATTTTATTCATAATTTCTGGGCTAGGTAGATCTGTTTGAAAAAAACATCTGATGTTAATCTGGATGCTTTTTTACGCCCCAGTAAAGCAGAAAAGCTACCTACACAGAAAGGCCTTTTGTTGCAGCAAAACCAAAGACAAGAGGAGTATTGTGAAACATTGAGGACATACGCCTCTCTCCCAACTGTTAAGAATGTCTTCATCTCAGAGACACCTGAAGCTGTGCTGCAAGCTCTAAAAAAGAGTGATGGCTGGTTTGCAATGCAACTTACCTCCAATAACACTGACTGCATCGAATTGAAAAGAAAATGTTAACTCCTTTTTAAAAAAATTAAACACTTTGAAAATTTGAACTGTGTTCTGATTTGAAAAGCATATAACGTCTCTACCTTCATAAACCCAGTCCGTGAGTCCATTAAATATTACATCTTCTTCTCCAGTCCATGTGATCCTCTGACTTGGCAAATATGGTTCACTTTTAACATAAATATCATTGTCCCAAACATATGCCTATAAATATATGCATATATAAAAGGTTAGTATCAATTATAATGTGTATTAACATACACATACTGAAAGCATCTGTCAATCATTTTATCCTAAAAAATTAATGCAAGTAGAATCATTACTATAGGTCAGATATTAAATTCAAGTCTAATGAAGGAATTCACTCCCCTTAACAATTCTATGATTCTTAAATTACTATTTTACATATTATGTTGTTGTTATTGCTATGTGTCATGGAGTCAACCACAATTCGTAGCGACCTTATGTACAATAGCTCTGAACCTTGCTCCATCCTGGGCCAATATCACGGTCTCTGACATACCTACTCTCATTATGATGGAAAATAATCTTAAAAACATGTTTGTTGTTGTTGTTGTTGTTGTTATATACCATTGAGTTGGAACTGGCCCACAGCTGACCCTCCAGCATATTTTTCAGAGGAGATTGCCCATCCTTTTCTCACGGATCAGCGGGTGGATTTAAACCATGTGATTTTGGGATTGCAGCGCAGCTCCTTGCCACTAGGCCACCAGAGCTCAGGATGTTAAAACAATAACGACAACAATAAACAACACACAGCAAAAACCCTTGAAGCTATAATTATTTGGACACTAAAGTATGTGAGAATATCTAGAAGATGGAACACAAGACAAAGTTCTTGTTAGCTGTTTAGTGAAGTCCAATTTATGATGATGACTTTGTGAAGAATAGAACTGAATTCTTAAGGTTTTTAAGTCTATGACCTTTTAGAAACAGATCTTCAGGGCTGTCTAGCCAGGTACTGCCGAGTGAGTTTGAGCTACCAATTTGTTATCTAGTAGTTGAGAATTAACTGTTTATGCCACTGTGCACTTAGCTGTTCTTTCTAGGTGAAGATGAACGGGGGCAGTACTATTGCCTGCTGAAAGGAGAATATCAATGGCAGAGACACATCATCTATGTTATCAAAAGCAGTACTCCTTACTGCTAAACCCTGTTAGATTTGTTCAGGCTTTCAATATTCTCTTAGCACTAGAGAGGTAGGAAGAGCTATCTATACAGAGAAGATCACAGAACTAGCAGAAGGCAGGTGTGAATTAATGATATCTAAGGGACCAGTCCTTGGAGAGGAATGTCAAACTTGGGAGGGTAGAGGGACAGCACAGGAGGGGAAGACCCTCGATGAGATGGATTGATTCAGTGACTGGGGTGAAAGGGGTAGGTGTATCGGAGACAGTGAGATTGGCACAGGACAGAGAAGGGTTTAGGGCTGTTGTACATAGATTCGCTATGAGTTGCAAGCGACTCAATGGCAATAACAACAACAACAACAAGCACAATAGCTTACTAGACTTTAAGAGTTTAATAAGCAGTTTCTCAGTGAATAAACAATTTCTAAATGGTCGATGAGAAACTTTCAGAAGTTATATTAATTGTTAGAATAATATGAAATTATCTTGAGCAATAACTGTATTTTATAGTGAATTACTGGCATCCTACAATCACAGTTTGGTATCAGGTCTACAAGTTTCCACATATGAAATATCTGACAACAGTAAATATTCACTAACCAATTTATGGCCCACTGGTGACCACGTGATCCACTGTGTGTTGTTTGGAATTCTCGCATCTGTAATCAGTTGCCTGGAAAAAAGATGAAAGAAAAGGAACATTACTAAAAGAATAAATCATTGTGACATTTTCCTTTTTATAAATGTTGATAAATGTCAATAGTTACAGAAAGGCTTCAGGCCTTTTGTTCATAGGGTCACTATGAGTCATGCTCAACTTGAAGGCAATCAACAACATTATATGAAAAAAACCTAATAGAATTTATGAGGAAGTCACTGACCTTTGATTCATATCATAAATGTCGTATGAAGCTGTATAAGAATGCCTCCATCGCTGTAAAAGAAAACAGATTCTTTTAGGCTTCTGTGACTCTTAAAACATTGCTGGTAAGCAACTTGTATGGATTAGGTGATATTTTACTGTGTAAATTTCAAATCTTACCATGTTACTATTTCCTATCTGGAATGCTACAATGCTTGTGTGAGGAGGTATCTTAGGGACCATATAGTACAAACTCTAGACTGATCTATAAACCAAACTCAAGACTCTGACTCAATGCTGTCAAGTCAGAACAGACTCTGATCTGAACTGATCCTCCAGAGAGTTTTTGGGAGTCTGTAAATTGCCAAGAGGGGTCAAGTGGGTGAAGGAGGGAGATTGCCCACCTTTCTCCTATGGAGCTGTAAATTGATTCTAATCACTAGAGAAGTGCTGCCTTCGGGTTAACAGTGCAACTTTCCACAGGCTATGCCACCAGAACTTCATATAGTCATAGAATACTTATATAATACACTGCTACAGCCTACAACATGTTCTTGTTGTTATGTGCCGTTGAGTCGCCTGCAACTCATAGCAACCCTATGTACAACAGCCCTAAACTCCACTCTGTCCTGTGCCAATCCCAGTCACTGAATCAATCCACCTCATAGAGGTCCTTCCTCTCCTGCGCTGTCCCTCCACCCTCCCAAGCATGATGTCCCTCTCTAAGGACCGGTCTCTCCTCACAACATGTCCAAAGTATGTTAGACGGAGCCTCAGAATCCTTGCCTCCAAGGAGCCACCTGGTTTAACCCTTTCCAGGACAAATCTGTTTGTTTTCCTAGCAGCCCATGGTATTCTCAGTACTCTTCTCCAGCACCACAGCTCAAAGGCATCTCCTTCTATCCTCCTTGGTCATTGTCCAACTCTCTGATGCATAACAGGTGATTGCGAAGACCATGGCCTGTATCAGATGCACCTTAGTCTCCAAAGAGGCACCATTGCTCTTCAGCACTTTGGAGAGGTCCCTAACAGCAGACTTTCCACATAGTGAATGTTAAAAAAATATAATGCAATATTTACAGCTACTGAAAAATAGAACTATACTAGATGAGTGTTGTTGGCTAAGAAAAACAGTTTAAGATGTATTATATAAATATGAAGGGGAGAGGTGGGGGCAGGGGAGTCTGAGAGCGAGAGAATCATGAGGCTGCAGAGTAAGCTGTGTGTAGGGAAAGAGGAACGCACTTAGGAAAGATCCAGTGTGACCTGGAAAGAGGGGGTGATAATGGGTGAAGATCAATGGTGACGGGCTTTATACAATGTATGGAAATGATCATATGAAACACAAAGTGAACGAAGGAATGAGTAAAACACAATGTGTATGAATTCTGTATTCAAACCGTTATAAAAGAAAATAAACATATATCTTTAAAAATAAACCAAAACAAACAATATGAGTCTTTTTTTAAAGAAAAAAATAACATCTAAAAAGAATCCTTATACATGTTATATAGCTATATGAATAAAAAGGGAAGTATAAAAAAAGGAGTACACAGAAGACTATTAACACAGGATGGCAGAGATACAGATGAGAAAAAGAAAGCCAAGCAAAAAGAGAGAAAACTAGAAATTTTTTTAAAAAAATATAAAATGGATAATTTCATTACAAAAAAAATCTTTGGATGTAAATGCATGTATAAACTAAATAAAAATACTTGAAAAGAAATTGTGTGGTGTCTCTTTTCCATCTTATATAGTATTTCAAACTTCTTGTTGTTAAGTGCCATCAACTTACAGAAGTAAAATAGTGTTTTATTTCCCTTTAACTACTGGTCCGAACAAAGGACAGCCAAGACCATTAAGAAATGAACCAAATTAAAGAAAATTTCAAATTTCTATTTTTATTTACCAACAGTGATGAAACAGATATCCCAAATTATCCATCTCTGAAATTAAAGCACTGAGACACAAAGTCAACCTTTGTAACACTGAAGAATCTTTCTACTGACTCTTTCGTACCTTCCTACCTTCTCATGTCATCACATATTTATTAAGCTCTCAGTTTTTTGAAGACCACAGATTTCATCTGGATTCCTGGATTATCCTAATACCCCATGCTATTATTAGACAACTTTGAGCTGGACTAGAGCCCAAAGGTGTGGTGAAAGTTAAGTCTGTAAACAGACTTAAGAAGGACTGAAATTCCTTTAGGATAATAAAGCTGCAATGAGTTATTAAAAATCCCCATGGTATTTGTTATGTGTGCTTCATCTTTTGAGGAAGATTATTTGGTCTTTCAACATTAGCAGCTATCGTATATCAGACATCACTGATTAAAGCAAGTGCTCTCTTTGAGGAACTTACAGTTGGAAAAGAGATATGGACAAGTAAACAAGGAGAGTCAAAATAGTATGTGCCAAAAAATATAATAAAGATGGGTGGGAAGAGATCAAACTTAAAGCCAAACCCATTTCCATATTAGACAATACCCACTTAGAGCTACCTGGTAGGCCAGAGGAGGAGAACTTCACAGATGTCCAAGGCTGAAAGTCTTTACTAAAGCAGATTGCCTCATTGAGGTGCCCCATTGTAACTGGTGAGTTTGAAACACTGACCTTTTGGTTAGCATTAACCACAGTGCCACTGGGGCTCTTTGTGAGATGAAGCAGGGATTATGAACTAATTGGAAAGGGAGAAAAGTTTTAAGAAAAAATATTATTATTGACCTGAGTTTACGTACCAGATGACAGGGCAGAGAAATCATTGTAGTAGAAAGAAATATAAAAGTAAGAAAGATTATATCTAAGAAAATAATTTTTGGAGTCCCAGAACCTAGATTCGAGTCTCCATTGTGTCATGTAAAGGCAATATTCTTTATAAGTTTTTATTTCCTTCTCAGGAGAAGTAATAAAAGTAGCAGTCTTGAGTTCATAAAAAAGCATGTAAAATGCTTAAGAGGACATTTTACTCATGTAATAGATGATAATATCATTATTATTATCATTGTTATCTTTAGAGCATTTGGCAGTGGATGGCAATGCTAGGAAAACATTCATACCAGATTACATGATAGTAATTCACTTATTTCTTCACTCACTCTTGATTTGTAACCTCACCTCAGAAGTAACCCCTGATTATTTTGAGTTTACTAACTCAATCATTG
This sequence comes from Elephantulus edwardii, assembly GCF_000299155.1. NCBI lineage: Eukaryota > Metazoa > Chordata > Mammalia > Macroscelidea > Macroscelididae > Elephantulus > Elephantulus edwardii. The sequence continues at coordinate 32,808,862 of NW_006399753.1, read as the reverse complement.
AGAAGTCATGTTATAGGATCTATAGAACAATGGACAGTGGACTTTATGTTGCTTTTTCATTTTTTTCTAGATGTAGTTTTTGAGAGTTGATTATTTCACATATTTATGCTACACAGACACTGAGAGGTAAAAAGGATAATAGAAGACACAGTTCTTTATTTCAATAATTATATGATCTAATTATAGCTGATGTTAGATGGATCTTGATTGAAAGCAGGAAGTATCAGTTTGTGTTTCATTGATTATGAAGAGGCGTTTGACTGTGTGGATCACAACAAACTGTGGCTGACTCTGAGAAGAATGGGAATCCTAGAACACTTGATCATGCTGATGCAAAACCTATACTTGGACTAGGAGGCAGTCTTAAGAACAGAGCAAGAAAATACTGCATGGTTCAAAATTGGGAAGGGTGTACGCCAGGGATGTGTCTGATATCCATACCGTCTCAATCTGTATGCAAAACAGACCATCCAGGAAGCTGGGCTGTATAAGGAGAAATGTGGCATCAGGATTGAAGGAAGACTTAACAATCTGTGTCATGCAAATGATACAACCTTGCTTGCTAAAACTGAGGAGGACCTGAGGAGCTTGCTGCAGAAGGTCAAGGACTGCAGCCTTCAATATGCACTGAGGCTCAATATCAAGAAAACAAAGATTCTCACCACTGGGCCAATTGGCAGCATCATGATAGATGGTGAAGAGATTGAGATTGTTAGCAGCTTTAGTTCGTTTGGCTCCACAGCCAGGAAATTGAAAGACTTATTGCGTTGGGAAAGTCTGCTATTAGAGCCCTCTCCAAAATTCTGAAGAGCAGTGATGTCACTCTGGAGACTAAGGAGCACCTGATACAGGTCATGGTCTTTGCAATCATTTGTTATGCATCAGTGAGCTGGACAATGACTAGGGATGATAGAAGGAGAATTGATGCCTTTGAGCTGTGGTGTTGGAGAATAGTTTTGAATACACCATGGACTGCTAAGAAAATGAACAGGTTCAACCTAGAGAGGTTTAAACCAGGCTGCTCCTTGGAGGCAAGGATTCTGAAGCTTTGTCCGACATACTTTGGACCATGGTACAAGGAGGGACCAGTCCTTGGAGAGGGACATCATACTTGGGAGGGTGGAGGGACAGTGCAGGAGAGGAAGACCCTCCATGAGATGAATTGACTCAGTGACTGGAGTAATAAGGTAGGTGTGTCAGAGACAGTGAGTTTGGTACTCAATAGAGCAGGGTTTAGGGCTATTGTACATAGGGCCACTATGAGTTGCAGATGACTCAATGGCACATAACAACAACAACAACAACAATGTTTTATGAGGGAGCACTGGTGGCCTAGTGGCAAGAAGCTGTGCTGTAATCTCAAAGGCAAGTGGTTCAAGGCCACCACCTGCTCCACAGAAGGATGGGAAGTCTCCTCCCATCCAATTAACTGTCTCTAGAAACTCTCTGGAGGGTCAGGTGTGGGTTGTTTCCAACTCTACAGCACACAACAACAACGTTTTATTCTAACGCTTGTATGAATTTTATAGTTACCCCAAAATGTCTGTACTTGAATTAATAGAAAGAGGAGAGTCTTGTTAAAATAAAAGGAAGAAGGTACCAGAAAGATGCAATCACTGACTCATTGCCTTTGGGAATGAGAATGATGCTTTAAGGGAAAGACAGGCAATGCCTCAATCTTAGAGACACCGACTTACCTTGAAGCTGTATATGCCTGTGCTTGGATCCTAATTATAGTTGTACTGAATTAATTACTTCTGTAGATGACATTCATCTGTACTTTTTAAATACCCCCCTCAAATAATTCAACGGGAGGCAAGGATGAAAGCCACTGGTCCAACACAGTGATTCAGAGGGGCAAAGTAGGATCCAATTGCACAGGCCTCCAAGTAGGCCACAGTTAGAGTCTGTATTTATTCTAAGTAAACTACTGGCGGATTTAAGTATACAAATGATATAACTTAAACAAGGCTCTACAAGGATTGTAAGACATAGTTTGGAGCCACACCCTTGTCCATAATTTCAATTCACTGAAGATAATGATGATTGAACTTCAACACTGGGGATTTTTTTAACTCCTCAATCATTTTAATCTATAGACAGCATAGAGAGTCACTGAATTAAACAAGTATTTATTATAGGAACAGATATGAAAGCAGATCTAGAATTCTGAACTGTTGATAATTTATGATGTATTAGTTTGGTGAACATGGTCAGTGAGTCTTCACATCCAGAAGGTAGAATCCAGCACAGTGAATTCAAGGCAAAGATTATGATTGAGCATTACTATCTAAAGACGGCAAAGATGGATTGGGTTGCTTGGCTTAGATGCAGCAGTATTAGTGTAGGATAAGGCCATTTAATATTATCCATCTTAAAAAAAGCCAGCAGTGGAAGTCACCAGCTTTATATTTTGTTTTCAATGCAGAACAACTCTATAAGATTGTTTTATCTCTCGTACATTTTTCAACTTTTTAAGACCGTTATTAAGCTTATAAAAATAACCCTCAACTTGCAGTTAAAGTTACTGGAGATTCACATATATCCTAAATATGAAGAATATGTGTGATTAAACTGCAATCTTTTCCTAGATGTGTGACAATTTGATGTTGGGCTGAATGACCGGGTGAAGATGAGGGGTTTCTGGAGGACTGTGGTGACACTAGTACTGAGACTCGTCTCTGTAGACTGACAGGATCTGAAGACAGGAGGATGGTCAGGTCACCTTACAGAGCCTCTTTTGGAGAATGGAAAGTTTAACTCTTTGCGAAACAAATACTTACTGAGAATCTTACTATATATGAAGAGGGAGCTCTGGTGATCTAGTGAGTAAGGAGTTGCACTGTCAACCCAAAAGTAGGCAGTTCAAATTCACCAGCTGCCCCATAGGATGAGCAATGTCACCCCATGTTATTTACAGCTTTTGAAAACCCACTGCAGAGTCAGCAGCTCTCATTCAATGGCAATGAAAGAGATAAAAGTTATGTATAAAGCAAAAAAAAAAAAGTTATGTATAAAGCAGAGACAAAGAAAGTGAGTGATAATAGCAATGGGCATAGAAATCTGATACCTGAACTTATTCTAAGGTTATAAGAGCCTATTGAAAATGTTATTATTGACTTACATCATTAGTACTTAGGATACGATGTTAATGATACTTTTCAGTATTTCAAAGTACTGAAAATTCATTTATTTGAAAACATCCTTTCAGCTTGACTTTCAGAGGAAGAATGGCTGTTCATCTTTCAGATGCTGAATTAATGCATTTTTAGTACACAAAACTTTGTCTAAAATGAGTTTTAGTGCACAAAACACCAACATGCTCTGACAGCCTAGTGGCAAGAAGCTACACTGCAATCTCGAATCTACTAGCTGCTCTGCAGAAGGATGGGCAATCTCCTTCCTTGCAATTTCCTGCCTCTGAAAACCACTGAATGGTCCGCTATGAGTCAGTTTGACTCAGTAGTACACAACAACAACAGTATTACTTAAAAGTAATACTTTAAAAAAGTAAAAGTATTACTTAAAAGCCAACATTAAATATCCATAGCCTTGAATCCAGTTATAAGACAACATCTTTATGCAATTCATTAAAGGTTGTAAGAAAGCATTCCTTTACCTTCACGTAGTTGTACTCTAAGAGAACAAACTGTCCATCAGGAGACACTGAGTAATCATGTGTAGAATATCCAAATTGATCCTGTCAATCAAAGAGGGAAAGAAAGAACAACTGAAAACTCAACTGATACCTTTAAGAACTTACTGTGTGGAGGGTTCTGTTCCAGACACGTGATTCATGTCTTGGAAATGCTTAGTCTACAGGAGTCCCAGTCACTCACACAAATCACCATGATGCCATGCTGATGTTGGTCAGTGTTGGTGATCCAGAGGGAAGGACAGATTCTAATTGAGGAATGACAGCCATGAGGATGAGAGCTGGTGATAGAGAGGACTTTCTTAAGAGGAAAAGGCACTAGCAAAAACCACAGGAAAAGACATGCTTGTTCAGAGAATGGTTGAGGGTTATGTGCTACCTGCATATAAGGTGTGTTGGATGAAATGGAAGGTAAATGGACAAAAAAAAAAAGGAACAATAGCTAAGACATAGATAGGAGTAGAGAGATTAATTCTTTTTTTTGTGCATGGAAGTGAAAGAATGTGTTCTATCTGATGGCGATGCTACAGTGACACAGTAGCTGAATTGAGCAGAGGAGTTACCATTTGCCCTGGGCTTATTCAGTGCAGTGATCCTGATGTACAGAAGTGAGATAGAGACACAGGGGAGAGCACTGACTACTCTAAGATTAGACAAGACTTTGGAGAAGGACTATGCAGCGAAAATGGAATGCAGAGATGCCTGGCATGGCAGAGATGGACTACCTGGGACTGTCAGGTAGCTACACATAGGAGCTGACAGAGAGGGAGTGAAAAATGGTCTGAGCATTCTAGCTTGACTGTCTTGGAGAAGAATACTGTTTATCAAGACTGGGGACTCAGGAAGAGTAATAAGGTGCTTTGGGCTTGTCAGGAAAGGAAAGGAGACCACGAGTTTAGCTAGGGATACTGAGTATAACTAACTGAAGGCTATCCACATGCAAGCAGCTATCGGAAATGGAGGTTTAGATGTAGGGAGGAGGACGGTCGTGTTAAAAGTGCATATATGGAATCAAAGGCATAAAAGCAAATGTTGTGGGAATGAGTGAAAGCCAGTGAATGAAAGCATGCAAAGCGAAAAGAAAAAAAGTGAGTTAGGGAGGACTGAGCCCTGAGCAGCACTTACATTTAAGAGTATGAACAGAGAAGGACTTATTGAAGAGGATGGAAGAGCAGCCAAAGCAGGGAACATTTCAAGGAGAGAAAGATCCTCTGTGCCATATGCTAAAGAGAGAGTCCAACAAGATGAGTCCTCATGATTTGAAAAGGTTATGAGAAAAATTCCCAGTATTTCCCCAAAGCATGAATTAATTATGTGATGAGACATACAAATGTACTGTTCTCCAAGAAAACGGAGCTGTTTCCATATTCTGCATTGAAGAGCAGTATATTATTATCTTGTTTGTAGAGGTACTCATGATCTAAAGAAAGAAAAGGGCCAGGTCAATATTGTGAGTTGCATTTAAGTATCTCCTAAAAGTAAATTATATGCTATAAAAAAATTAGATGTAAGTTCTCAGAAATATCAAATAAACACTTCTAAAATTAAAAAAACCACCAACCAAAACATTAGTGATAGATGAGTATTACACTGATGTACATTCATTTCTCCTTCATTGCTATGGTTTTAATTCACATTTAAGGTTTTATTTACTTATAAAAGAAATAGGAGCCTAGTTGGCATATAGTTCAGTGCTCAATTACTAACGAAACAATTGATAGCTGGTATCTCTACCTCAAAGAAGTTTCAAATCTGTCACACAGAGTTGTTGAGTGAAACTAGCAACATAAAAGACTAAGATTTCTTTCTGACTTCTCTCACTTGTTCTTTTTTTTCACATTTTTAAAAATGTTATACTGGTTTGCATACAAAATTCATATGCACTGTGTTTTATTCATGCATGTTGCATTTCATCCATTCCTGCATTCACACTGTGTTTCATATAATCATTCCCATACATTGTGTTTTATAAGGTTCTTAAACAGAGATAATCTCCCATGAGCTCTTAAAGAATGAGTAATATATCTTCTGATACCATACAAATTCCCATAATTAAACTAGAGTGAACACAATCATAAAGATCTGCACCACCCCCCAATTACCTGAAATCCACCGTAGGGAGTAGTATTTCATTCTAAAAGTATTTTTTAAATAATCAGTTAAAGTATAAGTTCTGCGACTGTCAGCATCTGCAAGTTGAAAAAAAAAAACACACACAACACAACACTAGAAACGAAATGTTCAGTAAATTTCAGACAAAATAAACAAATAGATTTCTACAGCACTTACTGATCACAGAATGCAAGGCATATACCTTGAAAGATTTCAGACTAAACATATGGAGGGGGAAAATACATTTAACTGGTAAAATATAATCATGTGTGTTTTATACCATCGTGTTAGTGATATATTAAAACCAGTTCCAATTTTGATCAAAGATTCTATAGAAATATAGTAATCAAAAGGTTGAAAATACAGAATAGACTTTCAAATTCCCAAGGATTCCAGACTTTCTGAAACCTTATGAGAAGAACAACAAAAACAGCATTGCACAGGGTAAAATAGCCTATACGGATTTGAAAGCTGTAAATTCTTAAAGAAGCAAATTGCTACACCTCACTTCCTGCATTGTGACTAGAGGGCTAGAACCCTTACCTCTCAGAAGTACTGAACCACTGAGCCCCAGGACTCCTTATAAAGTGAGTACTACTTGGTACATTTTGGAGAAATGGCCTATCTCACTCTCTGGGATTCATTTTTTCCTAATCAAGCTGCCGTTACTTTTATTGTAAGGAAAAAAAATAGAGTGCTACTTGAAAAATATCATTGAGATTATATATAAATCTCCTACTACTAAGAATTTTAAATCTAGTAAAGACATAAAACACATCCCAAAATTTAAGTTGAAGAATAAATGGTATACACACCCACAATCCTAATATCTGATGACAAAATAATGTACATGCTTTCATCAAACTCATTCCATCTATGTACTAAGCAAATAATCCAAGAAACCTGACTATAAAAAAACAGCATTAGGATTAAAGAAAGCAATAAAAAAAGAGATGACATGAAGCACACACTTAATTACTTACATCTCAACATGAAGAAACCAAAAATATTCACAACTGGACCAGTAAATAACACAATAAAGAGGGAAAAGGTTGAATTGTGAAGGGTTTTGTTTTATTTAGATCGACAATCAACACCAGAGGAAGCAGTAGTCAAAAACTCTAATAACGTATTGCACTGGGAAAATCTGCTGCTTTAATGTGTTCGAAAGAAATCATTTTGAGAACTAACCTGAATGCTCCTTAGAATGAGGATAATGAGTCTTGTGTTACTTAAAAAAAAAAAGAAAAAAGAAAGCAATAGGAAGCCCCTCAATGAGATAGATGGTTCCAGTGGCTTCAGCAATGGGCTCAAACATAGAAACAGCAACAGTTTTAAAGATGGTTCAGAAATGGACAACAATTCATTTGTTTGTGCTTTGGGTCTCTATGAATTGGAATCTATTTGACAAGAGACCCACAGAGAGAGACAAACAACAGTTACATATATAAATGAGTCCTAGTGGCTCTATAAGTTATTCTTGGGCTGCTAACCTAAAGGCTGGGAGTTTGAACTGGCTAGTATTTCCATAGAAAAGGTGACGCAGAATCTGTCCATTAAACTTCAGAAACTGATGTAACCGGTTCAAATCAATTCTACAGCAGTAGCTCTGGTTTGGGGGATGTATCACGCTGCTAGCTCAATGAATGCATTTCTCTGGTGAGAGCAGCTCTGCCAGAGAAAGACGGACAATCCTTTGCCATGTATTTTACATCCTCAGAACTCAGTGGAGGGTCAAGTATGAGTCACTTCAAAATCGGAGTCATGTGGTTTGAGGCCACCATCTGTTCCATGGGGGAAGGATGGGCAATCTCCTCCTGTGAGATTTACTGCCTCTGAAAACCTGCTGGACAATCAGCCATGCATTGGGGTCGGTTCTGACTCTATGGTACACAACAACAACAACAACTCTGTGTCTGTGTGTGTGTGTGTGGTCTGTCATGTGTTACAGTGCTAACACAAAGGGCTTGCATCTCCAGAGGTTCAAATCTACCACCAAAGAGATGTGTGATCTACTTACATAATGATTATAATCAATCTTGGAAAGCCTATGGGGTGATTATACTCTGCCCTCTATGATTGTTATTAGTCAAGATCAATCTAATAGCAACTCATACTGTTGTCAAGCCAGCTAATAGCTGACCATTCCTTGGGTTTCTCAGGTTGTAAATCACATAAGTGGAGTTTACTTATCTTTTTGCTGTGGATCAGCTGATGAATATGACTCAACTCCCTACAGACGACGCCACCAGAGCTCCCTCTTGATAGCAAAGAATTATCTCTGTCCTTTCTCTAGTCTCAGTTTGTATGCTGAGTGAATTATTTAGTACTACAGAAGAATATGACAACAGGATGGGAGGAAGACTCATCAACAACCTATGTTATGAAGGTGACACAACCTTGCTTGCTGTAAGTGAAGAGATTTGAAGTACTTGTTGCATATCAAAGACTACAGCCTTCACTGTGCATTGCATTTCAACAGTAAGAAAAAAAATAATTCTCACCACTGGACCAGTAGACATGATGATAAATGGAGAAAAAATTAAAAAGTTGTTAAGGATATCCTTTTATTATAATCCACAACCAGTATCTGTGATAATAGAAGTCAAGAAATAAAAAAAAATGTGTTGCATTGGGAAAATAAGCTGTCAGAAATCTCCCTAAAGTTCTAATAAGCAAGGACATCAGTTTAAAGACTAAGGTGAACCCAATACAAGCCATACCATTTTCAATTGCTTCCTATTTATCTGAAAGATGGACAATGAATAAGGATGATGTAAGAAGAACTGATGCCTTAGAATTGTGATACTGGTGAGGAGTGTTGATTATACCATGGTTTGCTAAAAGAATAAACAAGTCTGTCTTGGAAGAAATGCAACCAGTGTATTCCTTAGAGGCAAGGATAATAAAATAGTCACACATACATTTGGCATGTTGTCAAGAGGGATTAGTCCTTGGAAAATTATGCCATTCTGGGAAAGGTAGAGGGTCAGAGAGAGAGAAAATATATCTAAATCTAAATCTACACATGTTGTTTTTATTGTTAAGTGCCATCGAGTCATAGACGACTCTTAGTGACCCTATGAATGAAAGACCTAAACATTTGTATAACTTTCATAGTTTCTCCACCTTCATAAATTTTCTAGAGGCATGCTATTTTGGAAGTAGATGCCACTCCTGCTTCCAAGCTTGTTTTAATCAGGGAGCTCCACCAAACATTGTCCACCATGAGTAACCATTATCACACTTGACACATCAGTGTCGCCGTGTTCAGCATCACAGCAATCACAAGTAAAATGAGACCTGAGTGCGGGAGGGTAAGAAAACGCGCGCACACACACACACACACGTGTGTATGTGTGTGTGCTTGTGTATGTGGAGGGACAGCTCAAGAGATAAAGACCCTAGATAAGATGGATTGATTCAGTGACTGAGGTAATGGGGGTAGGTGTATTGGAGACAGTAAGATTGGCATAGGATGGAGCAGGGTTTAGGGCTGTTGTACATAGGGTCATTATGAATCTTAGGTGACTCGATGGCACTTAACAACAACATGGATAGATTAGATAGATAGATAGATAGATAGATAGATAGATAGATAGATAGATAGATAGATAGATGGATGATAGAGCATGCAAAATATCAACATCTATCACTGACTCTTGCTTTTGTAAGAAGGGAACTAAGTGCCTGCAATAAGCACATAGACACAGTATTATGTCATTTAGATTCTGTCTCAGTAAATTTTTTCAGGATAGCTCACTAACAGCAGAACATTGAAACCTACTTCTCTGTGGTGTTTCAGTAGCCACAGTGCTGTACTTCTTTCTGGGTCAGAATGTGTGTCTTGCTGAGAATTCATAACTCTACTAACTTCTTCAGACATTGCTGGGTCTATTGTTTTCCCAGATGAGTTATCTTTGCCATGTACAGTGGACTCCCTTCTTCTCATGATGGACTTTGTGTAAATTTGACTAAAGAATTAATGCCTATGAACTGTGGTGTTAGTGAAGGATATTATTACAATAGGAACCGGCAAAAGAACAGAGAGATCTGTCTGGGAAAAGTGTAGCCAGGCTGCTCCCTGGAGATGAGTATGGTGACACTTCATCTCACACACATTGGGCATGTTTTCAGGAGGGACAAGTCCTCGGAAAAGGATGTCATGCTTGTAACATGAGAAAGTCAGCAAAGGAAAAGAAAATGCTCAAAGAGGTAGGTTGACACAGCGATTGCAAAAATGGAGATTGTGGGAATAATGTCGAATCAGATTTTCTTATCTGGTGTGCATAAGGTCACTGAGAGTTGGAAACAACTTGAGAGAACCTAATAACACCACCTGATGGTCCAGACACCTAAGTTGATGTCACATTCTTGCTCCGATCCCTTACATCCTTGGTAAGGCCCACTCCTACCATGTCTTGAGTCAGGCTTATTTAGCTTCCTCATAATGACCTGCAATCCTATTTCTTTCTATGCACTGGCCACCCAGTCCAAGAGCAGCCTGCTAAATTGCAGTAAAGTGTAACAAATGTTTCTTGTTTTCTTGCTTTGCTATTTGATAAGCAGGGCACATTGGAAGACACTTTTAAAACATCTAGATAAGCGAGTTTTGTGACATGTGAGTGCCAAGTCCAGGTTTTGACCTTTAGCAAGTCTGTACTTTGCTGCCAAGTTACATCCTCTTCTGTCAAACTCTTATAGGACACGCTCGCATTTCTTCTTCCTTGTGTAATTGCTCACTGACAGGGCACTGCTGCGGCAACAGATGAAGGTCTTTGGCTGCTCGTCGGTTCTCCTGGTGCGGCCTGGGACATATCGTTCATTTGACTTATCAGTTCAAAGCAGTGCGCTAGCCAAGTAAAGCAGCTAATCATATGTTACTCATCAGCTTATACAGAAACTCTCATGTTTAAGCCTTCTTTAATTTGATTTTTAAAACCACAATAAAAGTTAATGGCCTTATATATTATTTCTTTGGTGAGAGGCACTGTTAGCCCAGACAATCTGAAAATAATATTCTTCTAGTAAAAAATAGAAAATGTTTTACAATTTGAGCTGAAAATAGTTGCATCAAATAATAAATTATCGTCAAAGTCTTTAGGGTATTTTAATGATTCTTGCTGGAGAATCATTTCTGGATAATAGGAATTCCAGAATATTAAGATCCAAATAAGAGTAATGTTGTTGTTGTTGTCCATATAGTTGACCCTCCAGTAAGTTTTCAGAGGCAGTCAATTGTACAGGAGGAGATTGCCCATCCTTCTCCCACAGAGCAGAGGGTGGCCTTGAACCTCATGCCTTTGAGATTTCAATGCAGCTTTTTGCCACATACTTTGGCCAAGTGTTGCTCTATAACTACAGATATTTTGAATTTTTTTCTTTTTCATTCATAATAAAATTTCTTGGGCTATATTAAATTCTAATATATCACGTTGTCCTTTCAGGAAAATAAATTACTTTTGAAATGCAGCTTAAAACCAAACATGGTTTTTACTTCTCATAAACTCATAACAGTTTTACACACAGAACAGAGATGTAGTTATAAAGTACTGCTAACAATAAGCCCAGACGTTTGGACTCACCAGGTGGTCTGTGGGATAGAGACATGGCAGTCTGTTTCTGTAAAGATTTAGAGTTTTGGAAGCCCTGTGGGGAAGTTCCGGTTTGTTCCGTGAGATCATATGACTCAGAACTGACTCAAAAGCAATGGATTTAGTTAGTATTTGGATTATAAAGTTTCTGTGTTCCATATAGCAATCAAGAATTTTTTTTCTACTGATGCTTGTATTTATTATTTGTGTAAAGGAATAAAAGTATTATTTCAGAATTTATTCTAATAAAACAGCAGACTTGATAAGAAGTAGAGGCAGAAAAATCAAGGATACAGATGAAGAAATTAAAGAAATAGCATAAACAGGCCTTTAGTCATCTATATGGTACTCTGGTAAGATTATCCCTAAAGATAATCTGTAAGATTATCAACTACTAGTTGATTTTGACTCAATGGCAACAAATTTAGATAGCTCTGTATTCTATAAATAGTAGGTAAATAAGACCTGATACTGGATGTTCCAGCCTCATATTAAAAACACTGTTGCTGTTGAGTCAAAACTGATCCATAGCTGACCTTTCAGCAAGTTTTCAAAGGCTGTAAATCTCATAGGAGGAGACTCTTTATCTCTTATCCATGGAACAGCTAGTGAATTTGAACCGCCTACCTTTGGGTTGGGAGAACAACTCTCTATCCACTGTGCCACCAAAGTTCCATTTAACAATATAAGAATTTAAATGAGAATTAAAGCAACATTAAAAATTCCCATCAGTAATACTTTCGTTTGGAAGCAGGAGTGGCATCCACTTCCATATACAGCTTGCCTCAGGAAACCCTACGAACACGGAGAAAGGATGAAAGCCACGCAACTGTTGAAGACTTTTGTTCATAAGGTCACTATGAGTCGCCTACGACTCGATGTCACTTAACAACAGAGAGAGAGAGAGACCAATTGGCCTATTGGACTGAACGTGATGCTACCAAGCCACAGGTGGGTGACTCTGATCTGTGGCCCTAAGGCCTGTCTTTAATTGTTTTGGTGAAACATTTTTCTAGGCCGTATAGCCCTGGTGTGTCCACTTGCCATACAGAGGTAACTTGTGGTCGCTGTGAATCTGAACACTGTGACACTGGCGTGTCAAATGCGATAATGGTTACCCATGGTCGACAGTGTTTGGTGGTGCTTCCCGGCTAAAATAAGCTTGGAAGCAGGAGTGGAATCTACTTACATAAACAGCTTGCCTCGGGAAACCCTATGAACATGGAGAAAGGATGAAAGTCACGCAACTGTCAAGGACTTTTCATTCATAGGGTCGCTATGAGTCATGTATGACTTGATTGGACTTAACAACAATAACAACAATGATACTTTCTTAGGGAGCTTTGGCGGCCTATTGGTAAGAAGCTGTGCTGCAATCCCAAAGGCACACAGTTCAAATCCACCAGCTTCTCCATGGGAGAAGGATGGGCAATCTCCTCCCATGCAATTAACTGCCTCTGAAAACCCACTAGAGGGTTAGCTCTGGGTCAGTTCCAACACGATGGCCACAACACCACCAGTACTTTCGTACATGAGCTCTAGTATTCACTTTATTGATGACGCTCCAAGAGTATAGTTTTCAGTATGGATTGTACCTCAGCATAAAGAAGATTGAACCAGTAAACAGTATGATGCATTAAGGAAATGGTGGGATTGTCAAAGTTTTCATTTTATTTGGATCCAGAATCTGCATCCATAGAAGCAGCAGTCAAGAAATCAAATGGCATATTGCAATAGACAAATCTGCTGCCAAGGACCTCACTGTGCTAAAGAGCAAGGAAGTCACTTTGACGACTAAGGTGCACCTACCTAAAAGAATGAGGTTTTCAATAGCTTTATATGCATGAGAAATCCAGATTATCAATAAGGAAGATGGAAGAATCAATGCTTTTGATTAAGGTGTTGGCAAAGAATATTGAATACACTAAATATAGACTGACAAAAACCCAAACTGTTTCAGAAGAAGAGCCAAAGGCAAGGATGGTAAAACATACCATGATATCAGATGAGGTCGGTCCTTGACAAAAGACATCATATTTGGAAATGTAGTGTATTGATCAAAGATAGGACGACTCTAAACAAGATGGATTGACACAGTGGTTGCAGCAATGGGTTTTAAGAACAGCAGAGGTGGTTCTTCACAATCGGGTACTAGATTGGGCATGGCTTTGCTCTGCTGTACATGAGGTCACTATGAGTTGCAGCTTGATAGCACCTAACAGTGACAACAGATTTTAGGGGCTAAAGAGCCTCAGGAGATGTGAAATGATACACTGAGATCCTGATTATATAACCAAGAGAAACATTCACTAAGCATCTGTGCATATGCACCTAGAATTTAAGAATGTTTCATATGTGTGGATATGAAATGGAATTATCAGGTACTAGGTGGTATTTCTACTCATGGAAGTGGATGAGATTACCTTGTGTAAAGACAGAAGAGATCTTAGAACGGAGACCTGGAGTAAGCCAAGGTGGGATGTTAGAAACTTGAGGAAGGGATAGTAAGAAACCTGAGAAGGGGTATACAAGATGATAGAAAAATTGGAAAGAATGACAACTCAGAGGAGATAAACAGAAGATTAAAGGATGTCTTAGTGCCAGGCAGAATTAAGACAGGGCTTGCGAGACACAGAGTGATCACTAAATCCTGGATTTAGCAGCAAGCACACAAGTGAAGGATCTTTACCAGAATGGAGCAGTTTGGGTGGTATGGTAGGGATAAAGCCTTATTCCTGTGGGTTTAATAGAATGGACAGAGGAATTGTAGAAATAATATAAAAACTCTTTAAGAAGTTTTGCAATAACAAGAGCAGAAAACCAAGTTTTACTTGGGTAAAGTTGTGAAATCAAGAGTGCTTAATTGCCTTTTTTTTTTGTGAGAAGTTTCAGCCTTCTTATGGTATGATAAAAACTCAAACTTGTTGCTGTCGAGTTGGAACCAACTCACAGCTGACCCTCTAGACAGTTTTCAGAGGTTGTAAATGGCACTGAAGAAGACTGCCTATCTTTATCCAGGGTGGATTTGAACTATCAGAGACGTGCCACTTTTGGATTAGTGCGGTATCTCTCCTACAGATTATGCTGCCAGAGCTCCCTTCTGTTATAATAGACAAGGGTGAACTAATGACATGACAAGAAAAAAGGAAGAGTTGAAGTGATGTCATGGAGTAAGCAAAGGGAGACGGCTTTCCGTGTATAAACGAAGGGGCTGGTCTTAGACGCGAGAATGTTTCTATCATCCTGGGAAGGGGCAGATGGAAGTGCATGCGCAGATGAGCTGGTGACATTTGAGGTAATCCTCTCTTAGTGGCACTCGTTTTCTCATTAAAATAGGAAGTAAGGCTATAAGTTAAGGATAAGCATGGTGAGAAGACGTTAGACATTTGAGGAGAGGAGGTGTACGAGGAAAGCATTGAAAGTAAGGGAGTGGGCAAATGTGGATGACTGCCAGACAGAACTAAGGAGTCACTTGATACTGGGTTCTGGATTTTCTCTTCAGTGTAGTCAAATCTTTCTCAAATGCGTGAAATTGTTTTCATGCAGACAGCTTTATATATATTTATATATATATATATATTTATCATTATATAAATAACTTTATATATCTTAACAACAGAGATGATTCATCAGTGAGAATACTTTTATCCATCTCAAAGAAATTACAGCTTCTAGACATTGTGAGGCCATTTTGTTTATTTCTTTATTTTGTTTTTTATGGCCATTAAATATTTTAAATCCTGTTTTCTTGAATTAATTTTTGCAGATTACATTCTGCCATGAGTAGTTTTAGCTTTTAACCATCTCGCCTATTTAAAAAAATTTATAAAATAAGGTAGTTTACATGAATTTTATGAGCAAATTAATAGCAATTTCCCTCAGATGTTTCAGACTTGCTCTATTGTCTCATATTTATACTTGCATGTTGAGAATTCACATATTCCTCCTCTTGATCATTTTAATTAGCAAAGAGGAAATAAGTGCTGGGGATCAAAAAGATGGCATCAAAACAACATGCTTTATAATAAACTGAGGCTGTTAGGAAAGAAAAGAAGAAGAAAGGAAAAAGACATCATCAGAGTTTTTGGATGTTGGAGCTGACTTGATGTTTATCTTTCCAATATAACTGAAAGAAAGCTAAGTAACTACAGTGACCTAGTAGAGAGTTACACTACCAACCCAAAGGCAGTGTGTTCAAATCCACCAGTTGCTAAGATGGGCAACCTTCTCCAATGCAATTTTTAAACTCTAAAAACCCAGTTCCTACTCAATGGCAATGAGTGTGAGGTACACACACACACATGCACATACACACATTGTTGAAGATCAGCAATCAGGAGATGTATTGCACTGAGAAAGTCTGCAGTCAGGGATATCTCCAAATTATTGAGGAGTGATGATGTCACTTTGAGGACTAAGGTTCATCTGACTCAGGCCATGGTCTTTTCAGTCACTTGCTATGCATCTGAGAGCTGGGCAATTAATAAGGGTGACAGAAGAAAAATTGATACCTTTGAGTTGTGTTGAAGAAGAGTACTGAATTTGCTATGGACTGCCAAAAAGAACAAGCTGATATGTCTTGGGGAAAGTGCAGCTAGAGTACTGCTTAGAGGCAAAGATGAGAAAGTTATTGTCTCATACAGTTTGGGCATGTTGTTAGGAGAGGCTATTCCTTTGAGAGGGCCATCATGCTTGGGAAGGTGGGGGATCAGCAAAAGAGAGAAAGACCCTTAACCAGATCGATTGACACAGTGACTGCCAAGTATGTCAAAAGTTGTAAGGGTGAAAGGGTATGACAAATATGACAGGGTTGGGTTGCAGAGTGGAGTGTATTTGGGGTCGGGATGGGGGTGTGTGGGGGGATTGTATACCAATGAAGGCGTTTTGCTTTTCAAGGAGAGAGGAGGGGAGTGGGTGGCGAGAAAAGTGCAACAATGAAAGAATGGAATTCCAAAATCTCTGTAGATGTTCACTGAAATTAATAAAAAAACGAAAAAATATGACAGGGTTAATAACTGTTGTTCGTATGGCTTCTATGGGTTGTACTTGACTAGACAGAACCTAACAACAACACTGTGTACACACACACACACACACACACACACACACACACACACATTTATGACATGCCTTCACAGACCCTTCCATTACCTTACAGAATTCTACTTAGGAGGTGTTGTTTACCCTTCCTCTTCCATGTGCTAAAAAAGGTTCCTTATTCCTAGATGGGTAAGGCAATTCCAGTCATGCTTATTCCAGCCCTCGTGTTGATGATTAACTCAGAAATGAGCAAGTGGCACAAATCTAACCATTATGACAATTAGGGTATTCTGCCAGTGGGGAGCAACTTGAAACTTCTGGAAATGAATTTTCTTTTTTATATACAAGTTCTTGAATGAAGAACCACATCTACCTCACTAAACAACGAGGTAAGCAAATAACTTATAGAGCTGCAGACCGCCATTCTCAAACATGAGAGGCCAGGCTCAGGAACAAGTCAACAGGCTGAGGATGGCAGTGGTGAAAGATGGGGAGAATACAATGTTGTTGGGCCACTACTTAACCAACTCTAAAACTACTTGACTTCTGGACTCTAAATTACAGAAAACAGTACCAGGTGATGTGGGTAGTACTTAGATACTGCCTGAAAGTCAGGTAGGTAGTTCAAGTACATGGCTGGAAAACCAGACACTCGGATCTTTATGAAAAGCAGTTCCCTCTGACACACACAGTCATTATGAATTTAAAAATTTATTAAATGGCAACTTTTTCCCTTTCCTTTTACTACTTTTGATCAGAACAACATTCTGTTACCTACAGCCAGAAGCACTATATTTGATAAAATTCTCATGTAAAATAAAGAAGACTAGAAAATTTTCTTATACATACACACATAAAGAGAGATATATAGCCTACTTGTAAGAAGGTGTGCTGTCACATCAAAGGCACATGGTTCAAATTCTCCAGGTGCTCCACAAGAGAAAGTGGGCAATCTATTCCCACGTGATTACTGCCTCTGAAAACTTGCGACTCCATAGTACCTAGCAAGAACAATACGTAATGTCCAAGGATAGCTCGGGTGTGTGTGTGTGTGTGTGTGTGTGTGTGTGTGTGTTTAATTTCAAGTATAAACTTTTTTTTTTTTAAATTTCAAGTATAAACTTTTAGGACTGAATATAGAGGTGAACTGCATGCCTGGGGAATGAAGAACTGAGAGAACTGTATTTAGGCCCATTAATTATTAATCCTTTACAGTGGTTGTTTTCTATGCAGATTTCCCTGGGCAGCATTTGTCATTTTCTCTTTAGCAAATCTATAGCACTTTGATCATTTACTAGGACACTTAGACTTTTGCTTGTAATTAATACGCATCCTTCCTTATTTGAAGATAAGAACAGTTATCTAACATTTTTATAACCTTATATCCAACTTCCCCTTGGAGATAGAAAATGTCCAGAAAGTATTTGCTGAATTAGTGACTTACCAAGTGCTGAGTGTGTATGAGCTCAAGGAACTTCCTTGGAAAGGGAGAGGCCAACCCGTAGGAGCATGAGGGAGGAAATTAAACCAGAAGAAGTACCTCACAATAGCTTTTGTGGGAAGAAATAGCCACAAGGGAGAAAGAGAAAAATCTTACTATCCGCTGTTCAAGGCGTTTGTCTGCTTTCCTACTTGTACTTTTCCGTTTCCATACAGTGTTTAAAATCCAATACATCCCACATTTTCCACTTATTTTCACCTCTTATGCTAAATACTCTTGTCCCAGGTGGTATTATCTCTCACCTGGTCAAGCTATTAACCTCTCTCCACAGAAATATTCTCCACATACAAATCAGAGAAATGTTATCACAATGCAAGTAAGATCATGCCACACTCATACTTAAACTCTCCAGTGGTTTAACATCATACTTGGAGAAAGATATTCATTCTATGTCTCTCAGTACCCTCTATCACATTTTAATTTTGCCATGGCATTTCTTACCATGTGACATCATTTATGTACTTGTTTCCTGTCTGCTCCATGCTCCATGGAATGTAAGAGAGAGCAAGACCCTCATGTAAATCAGATAGAGCCATATCCCTTGTACCAACAGAAATACTCTTGTTACCAGTATGCACTGGGCCAATTGACAGCATTATGACTGATGGTGAAGAGATTGAGATTGCTAACAGCTTTAGTTTACTTGGCTTCACAATCAACACTCTTGGTGACAGCAGCCAGGATATCAAAAGACAAATTGCATTGGGAAAGGTGGCTGTCAGGGGCCTCTCCAGAGTACTGAAGAGCAATGATGTCAGTCTGGAGACTAAGGTGTGCCTGATTCACGCAGCAAAGGACTTACAACTGACCCTCCACTGGTTTTCTGAAGTTGTAAATTGCACATCACGATTTTGTCCATCTTTCTCCCAGGAAGCCACTGGTGAATTCCAGCCACAAGAGAAGATTGGCCTTTGAGTTTGCACCTTAACTCCCTATGGATTACACCACCAAAACACGCTCAATGCTCTCTTTCTCTCTCATTGCCCAATCGACTCATAGCTGGTCTTCCATTAGGGTGCTGAGGCTGTAAATTGTGCTGCAGGAGATCTGCTCATCTTTCTAGTAGATTCAAATCTTGAGACAGTTATTACCTTTGGGTTAGTAGCTCAATACGCTAGAGATTGTAACACCAGAGTACTAGAGAAACTTAATACTAGAGGAGATTTAAATCTAACCCTAAAAGTTTCCTGCTGGGGTAAAAGAATATAGCAGAGAAATAAGAATCATCCATGACACTCTTTTATCTGAAAGGAATAATTTGAGCTTTAAAGCAGCAGAGGAAAACCAGGAAGGGTCCCAACCTCACAGAGATGATACTGAGCCTTTTGGACCATCTAATTTGATTAGGGGGTTTAATGTAAAAGACAGGATAAAAATAGAGCAGTGCCCCGTACTCTTTTGATAGGAGCCTTCTCCTCCCTCTGCCTCCACTGGCATACATACACCTGAGCTGTGATGCCCTAGGAAATGAAAGGGACAAACACCCTGTCAGCTTGAGCCTTACCTTAAATTACCTGTGTTTCTTAAGCCTTAGATGCTGGATTAGATGAATTTGAAGAGTCTTTTAAACTCATGGGTCTATTTACTTCACCAGTTAATGAAATAGTGAAGAAATGTCCCTATTAACACACAACCATTAACTAGAGCAAATGGTTTATGCTAAAGTTTTTCTAAAACCTTCCTAGAAAATTACCATTTTGAAGAACAGCATGAAAGTGCAAACACAGCACTTGGCAAATAATAAAACAGTTAACTTTGAAATTCTAATTTTTTGGGTTCAGATTACTCTCAATTTGAGAAACACACCCTCTTTAGGAGGCCAAAATTATCTATGAAGACTAAAGATAAAAATATTTATAAGATATTGATTTACAACTAAGAAAGGACTAGCATCAAGCCATAAAGTAATGATTAAATATTAACTTGTAAAATCTCCTATCAAGGCACTTCTTTAAAAGAGTTGTTTATAGGAATCAGCAGACTCAGGACGACAGAAGTCAGAAGATTTAGATTTCCAAGTTGCAAAGCTTTCTAGCAAGGTCTTAACTTTGAATGCCTCTGTTTCATATGTTTTAATTGTGGTTAAAAGATACCTAATTTTAAAAAATTGTCTTTTCTACTTTTCATGGGTATTATTCATTGAAATGAATGACATTCACCATGTGTACAACCACTGCTAATTATTCTTTTCCTATTACTCTCAATATATTTTGCATAGGGCTTTTGAAGGCCTGTTGTTTTAGGAGTGGATGGCCAATCCTTCTCCCTAGTCTGCCTTAATTTAGGTGCTGAGCTTTAGAGCCATATCTGGCAGTCAAAGACTTTACCCAGAAAAGCAGAAAGAAGAAAGACATTTCCTGTTGTTGTTCTTGTTGTTATGTGCCGTAGAGTCGCTTGCGACTCATAGCGACCCCATGTACAACAGCCCTAAACTCCGCTCTGTCCTGTGCCAATCGCACTGTCTCCAACACTCCCATCCCAATTATCCCATTCACTGAATCAATCCACCTCATAGAGGGCCTTCTTCTCCTGCGCTGTCCCTCCACCCTCCCAAGCATGATGTCCCTCTCTAAGGACCGGTCTCTCCTCACAACATGTCCAAAGTATGTTAGATGGAGCCTCAGAATCCTTGCCTCCAAGGAGCCACCCAGTTTAACCCTTTCCAGGACAAATCTGTTTGTTTTCCTAGCAGCCCATGGTATTCTCAGTACTCTTCTCCAGCACCACAGCTCAAAGGCATCAATTCTCCTTCTATCCTCCTTGGTCATTGTACGAAAGTAATAATATTGATCTCCTCCCCCAACTTTGGCACCTATGATTTGGTTCTGTCTACCACTCTGTTCTTCAGTACTCACTTCCTCCTTTCCCGTTCCCACCACTGCCTCACTTGGCTAGCACGACCCTCTCCCCACACTCCAGCCAACCCTAGATATGGTGGCTTAGGCCTCCAGTCACTTCTGTGATGCTGGTCTCTCCCAACTGCTGCTCCCCTCTCTCTCCACTGCCTCACTATCATTGCCACCCCCCTCTCTCACAGCTATAAATCAGTTCCGACTTGATGGCAATGAGTTAAGTTTTAACAAAGGTTCAAGACCCCTTCAGTAATAACTCCCACTTCATTTCATGCCTAATTTTTTTCAAGTATAAAAGTCAAGATATTATTATTATCTTTCTCTGACATGAAATGTTTGTGATCCCTTTTGATCAAATATAATAATATAAATTACATAAAAACAAATCAAAATTTAGTGTAAGCAATAAATATGGACTTAGTACTATACCTCCTCACACTATTAACAGTACCAGTCAAGACCAGTCAAAAGATATCAGTGTTGGTTGAGATGATATATGTGTGTGTGTTTATATGCATGTATATGTGTGTATGTGTATGTATATATATTGTTTTTATGTACTGTCAAGTCATAGCAACCCTAGAAACAACAGATATGAACCCTATCCTATTCTGTGCCATCTTCATCATCTCTGACACACTTGAGCCCATAGCTGTCATCACTGTGTCAATCCTTCTCATTGAGGGTTTCACCTTTGAAGTATGATGGCCCCTTCCAAGAAATGTCTACTCTGGTGAAATCTGACTGCATAAATGACAATAGAAAGTGCTTTTTTGTTTTGTTTTGGTCTGTTTTTTAAAGATAAAACTATTTTGTATCTATGACTTCCCATGATATTTCATCTACATCATTCTCTTGGTTCATTCATCCTAAGAGAAGCTCGCTGCCATGCCATCCTGTGGAGAGGGCAGCACAGTGGGAAAAGAACACTTCTGAACATCTGCCAGGGGAGCGTAGGTGGCAGAGTTCATGCGGAACTGCTCTCACAGGTGGTGCTTCTCTGGAAGTTCAAATTCTCCAGTAACTCCTTGTGAGAAAGATAGGCAATTTCTTCTCATAAACTTATATCCTTGGAAAACCAGGTGGAGGGTCAGCTGTGAGTGGACCATAAGTTAAGACAGAACATCAGACACAGGAGTGAGCTTGGAGGTGGACACTCCTGCTCTAGGCAAGTTTTCAGACAGCACCTTGATTGCAACATTATGAAAACATCAGCTAATCCACAGCCATTTGAGTCAATTCTGACTCATATTGATTCTGTAAGAGTAAATAGAATTACCCATGGGGTTTCCAAGGCTTATTTTATTTATGGTTGTTGTTATGTGCTGTCGAGTCACTTGTGACTCATAGCCACCCTATGTACAACAGCCCTAAACCCTGCTCTGTCTCATGCCGATCACACTGTCCCAGACACACATACCCCCACTGCCCCAGTCACTGAATCAATCCACCTCATAGAGGGTCTTCCTCTCCTGCACTGTCCCTCCACCCTCCCAAGCATAACATCCTTCTCAAAGGACTGGTCCCTTTTTGCAACATGTCCAAAGTATGTCAGACGAAGCCTCAGAATTCTTGCCTCCAGGAGCAGCCTGGTTTAACCCACTCTAGGATGAACCTGTTTGTTTTCTTTATGGTGGCTTTATCTTCTGATGAAAGTCTGATGGGTTTAAACTATTGACATTTTGGTTAACAGCCAGTCCCTTTAACCACCAGGGATCCTTTTTACCCAGCTAAACCACTTGCAAAATTCCTGACCCAAAGAATTGAAAGGAATAGCTTTGTTTGATTTTGTTTTATGTCAGTTTGGTTTGACTTAATCTATCACACAACAATAAATAAATAAAACATCCTCTCAAAATTTCTGTAAAACTATGTTAAAAAATCAAGTTAACAGTATCATCCTCAAAGGGCAGTTTTAAGGATTAAATGCCCAATATCTAGTGCACAGTAAATGGATCTTGGCTCTTCCTATGGGTTCACAAGTGTCACTTCTACAAACAAGGTATTTTTGCATCCTATCTACAGTCACATTCCATGTCAGCATCAGTACTTTGTTAAGTCATAAACTTTCAAGCTCACTAATTCAGCTCTTGTCAGTTTCTTCTGCTGTCTTTCTTTAACCGTCAATTAGGTAAATAAGCCTCCTTTTTTTCTCTCTGGATCTCCTTAGAGGAGAGAAGCACAGATTTCTAAGATAGAGACATTGAAAGCATATGCTATAGCCAGAGAACTGAAAGCCCAAATAGCTGGCCTGAGAAAAGACAACCCACTGACCTCAGGAGCACTTGAACAGAGTTGACAATAGTTAACTAAGCCAGCCTGAGATCAACTCAAGCTTTTATAGAGCACACCGTTTAGAAATTGTCCTCTGAAACATACAAAACTTTCATTCAGACTAATTTATATGCTCTTAAACCTGGAATAGATCCTAGACTACCTCAGGTAAACTTCACAGATGTTATCTTTTCTTTCTTTGATTATGTCCGTCTTCTTCACATTGTGCTGTCTTTTATTACCAGTGAGCAGGGGAACAGCCACATGTCCTATGCATTGAAAGGGGGTATTGAGGAAATTTACAGCTAAAAGTGAAAAGAACAGATACATAGGTGCATCCCATAATAAAAAAAAATCACAATACCTATTTGACAATAGAATATTTAAAAAATTCACAAAGTAAGAGTATAAAAGGAGTAAAAAGGAGATCACAAATACTTAGTGGAATCTTTTTGTTATACCAAGGCAGGGCTCTGGTGGTCTAAAGGTAAGAAGCTGTACTGTAATCTCAAAGGCACATGGTTCAAATCCACCTGCTGCTCTGAGGGAGAAGGATGGGTAGTCTCCTCCTATGGGATTAACTGACTATGAAAACGTGCTGGAGTGTCAAGTATGGGCCAGTTCTGACTCTATGGTAAACAATAAAAATGAGGTATGGTTGGGCAGGGTTTATTCTGCTGTGGATACAATCACTAATAGTTGGAGACCACTCAATGGCACCTAACAATAACAACAAAATCAGAAATATTTTAAAAATAATTACATATGAGTAAAGTTTTTTTATTCATTATTGCTAATTCTCTGCAAAATTGAATGCTTACACATGCACTATCCTATAACAGGATAATTGTGAGATCTGAAACAAGATGAAATCCTTTCTTTCTCTCTCTCTCTGTTTCTGTCTCTCTAGCTACATTTGTTGATTTGATATGTACAACTAAGTCAGACCTGACCTTCCAGTAGGTTTTCAGAGGCAGTTAACTGCACTGGAAGAGATTGCTCATTTTTCCCCCAGGGCACAGGTGGTGGATTTGAATGGTGTGCATTTGGGATTGCAGTAAAGCTTACAATATTTTTGAGGTTTGAGTGAAAATGTACATAGAAATTAGTTTCCCAACTAATAATAATAATTCTCCCAGCATTATAATATTTATACACCTTTTTTCCACATCAGTTGAGATCCATTCAATGTAACAGCATTCTTCACATACCCTTCCTTGATCCTCTGTTTTTGTTTGTCCCTTTTTGCCTTTGAAATTTACTTTTTAGAAAATGCTGCTTGTGGACCTCCTATGCTTGACTGTTCTGAGGAGCACATTATTTAAGGGTATTACTGTTCAATTTATAGAGCTCTGGTGGCCTAATGATAAGAAGCTGTGCTGCAACCCCAAAGGCATGTGGTTTCAGCCCACCAGCTGTTGTACAGCTTACTTTCTTTACTCTGACGCATTGAACTTTTAATTTCACTTGGTGAAACCCTTGACCTCAAGGAATTTTTATTCTATGAAATATGGCAATGGTATCCAGTCCATGTTATTAAAAAGCTCTTTCTCTTTGCTGTGGGTGGGTCTAGTTTTGAAGTCAAAGCTTCTTGCACTTAACCTTCTCTTAAACAAATCTCTTGGGGATAAATTGTATTTGCTTATTTCTTCTTCCTTCCTTTTGGCTGTTGGCTTCTTTGCCTTACGCATAATTTTGTTCTTTGTTTTCTCTCTAAAAATCTCTCCCTTCCCTTCACTATTTTTCTTTATTTCCTTCTTCCCTCTCCTTCCCCTGTATTAGCTTGACTTTAAACCTATCTTGAGAAATGGAAGATTATTTTGAGTGACCTGGACTCTTTTGTCCCTTTATTGTAAGGATATTGGAATTGTATTGGGTTGCTAATCCAAAAGCCAGTGGTTAAAATTCACAATCTCTGAGAGAAAGATGAGAAATCTCTGCCTGTAAATATGTGCTGCTTTGGAAGCCTGATGAAGAGTCACCATGAAGACAATGGGCTTTTTTGGGAGGTAGAGGTGGAGTAAAGAATTCCTTCTTGTGGCTGAGCCCAGGAAGGAAGAGGGTTGTTGACTTAACGAAATGCTGCATTCCCAAGCTTTCATTTCTGTACTTTAAGGCAGAAGCTGAAACAAGATGATTTCCCTTTTCTCCTCAAATATACATCAATTAAGAAATTACTTGAGTGATAAGTATAAGTAAAATGTGAAATGAATCTTGGGGGACACTAAAGTCAACTGGCATAAAATCAGGGAAAGAAAATATGCCTCAGTGTCCTATCTTTTCACCTTATTTATTCAATCTTAGTTTTGGACAAATAACACTAATGCTGAGTAGGGCTAAAAAAGATTAGAGCATTAAGACTGAAGATTCTTTAAGGACCTGCGATTTGTAGAGAAAACAACTTTGCTTGCTGAAAAAGACTTGAAACACTGATAAAGTCCAAGACTAAGCCTTTAATAACAAGTATTGTAACTCAGCAATATTATTGTGTGCTGTTGAATTGGAACTGACCAATAGCTTACCCTCCAGTGGGCTTTTGGAGGTAGTAAATCCTTCTGCTGTGGAACAGCTGGTAGCTTTGAAACACAGGCCTTGGGGACTGAAGAACAGCTTCATATACTAGGCCACCAGAGCTGAGTTAATCATTAAGACATTATGAAAACAAAAACCTTGTAATGAACCAATAAACAATATCATTATAAACAAGAGAGAAGATTAAAGTTGTCAATGCTTTTACTTTACCTGGATTCATAAGCAGAAGCTGTCAGGAAGTTAAAAGATTTATTACAATGCGGATATCTGTTGCAAATGACCTCTCTAAAGTGCTAAAAAGCAGAGTATGGATATCTTGTTAAGGACTGAGGTACAATTGATCCAGGCCATGGTGTTTTTAATTACCTTATGTATGAGGAGGAATATGGCATCAAGATTGGTGGAAGATTTATCAACAGCCTGTGTAATGCAGATGACACAACCTTGCTTGCTGAAACTGAAGAGGACCTGAAGCACTTTCTGCAGAAGGTCAAGGACTGCAGCCTTCAATACATATTGAAGCTCAACATCAAGAAAACAAATATTCTCACCACTAGGCCAATTGGCAGCATCAGTATGGATGGTGAAGAGGTTGAGATAGATAACAGTGTTAGTTTGCTTGGCTCCACAGTCAACATTCTTGGTACTATCAGCCAGGAAATCAAAAGGAAAACTGCACTGGGAAAGTCAGCTGTCAAAGAACCTCTCCAGACTACTGAAGAGCAACAACATCAGACTGGAGACTAAGGTTCACCTGATCCAGGCTATGTTGTTGTTGTTGCTGTTATATGCCGTCGAGTTGCTTGCGACTCATAGTAACCCTACGTACAACAGCCCTAAAACCCTGCTCTATCCTGTGCCAGTTGCATTGCCTCTGACACTCCCATCCCAATTACCCCAGTCACTGAATCAATCCACCTCATAGAGGGTCTTCCCCTCCTGCGCTGTCCCTCCACCATACCAAGCATGATGTCCCTCTCCAAGGACCTGTCTCTCCTTACAACATGTCCAAAGTCTGTCAGAAGAAGCCCCAGAATCCTTGCCTCCAAGGAGTAGCCTGGTTTAACCCTCTCTACAATGAATCTGTTTGTTTTTTTGGAAGTCCATGGTACATTCAGCACTCTTCTCCAGCACCACAGCTCAAAGGCTTCAATTCTCCTTATATTCTTCCTAGTCATTGTCCAACTCTCTGATGCATAACAAGCGATTGCAAAGACCATGGCCTGTATCAGGCGCACCTTAGTCTCCAGAGAGACACTGTTGCTCTTGAGTACTTTAGAGAGGTCCCTAACAGCAGACTTTCCCATCGCGATAAGCTTTTTTTATTTTCTGACTGCTGGTACCAAGAGTGTTGACTGTGGAGCTGAGCAAACTGAAGCTGTGAGCAATCTCAATCTCTTCGCCATCCATCCTGATGCTACCAATTGGTCCAGTGGTGAGAATCTTTGTCTTCTTGACATTGAACCTCAGTCCATACTGAAGGCTGCAGTCCTTGACCCTCTGCAGCAAGTGCATGAGGTCCTTCTCAGTTTTGGCAAGCAAGGTTGTGTCATCTGCATAACGCAGATTGTTAATACATCTTCCACCAATCCTGATGCCACACTTCTCCTCACAGAGCCCAGCCTCTCGGATAATCTCCTCTGCATACAGGTTGAAAAGGTGTGAAGATAGGACACATCCCTTGCGTACACCCTTCCCAATTTTGAAGCATGCAGTGTTACCCTACTCTGTTCTGACTACTGCCCCTTGGTCCAAGTATAGGTTTCGCATTAGCATGATTAAATGTTCTGGGATCCAGGCTATAGTCTTTGCAATTTTGTGCTATGTATTGGAGAGCTGGACAGTGACTAGTGATTATAGAAAGAAAATTGATGCCTTGAGCTGTGGTGCTGGAGAAGAGTGTTTAATATACCATGGGCTGCTAGGAGAACAAAGAGGTTTGTCCTGGAGAGGGTGAAGCCTGGCTGCTCCTTGGAGGCAATGATTTTGAAGCTCTGTCTGACATACTTTGGGCATGTTGCAAGGAAGGACTGGTCCTTGTAGAGGGACATCATGTTTGGGAGGGTGGAGGGAAAATGCAGGAGAGGAAGATCCTCGATGATATGGATAGATGCAGTGATTGGGGTGGTGGGAGTAGGTGTGTCGGAGACAGTGAGATTGGCACAGGATAGAGCAGAGTTTAGGGCTGTTGTACATAGGGTCACTATGAGTTGCAAGTGACTCAACTGCACGTAACAACAACTTGCATAGGGGTAAATTAGACAATGAATAACGAAGGCTGAATAACTGATGTCTTTGAACTCTAGTGTCGGTCAAGAAGATGGAATATATAATAGACTGCCAAGAGACCAAAAAATCTATATTAGAAGTGCAGCCAGAATGTGCCTTAGAGTTGAGAATGAGGAAACTTCCTTTCACGTACTTTGGGCCTGTTATCAGGAAAGGATAATTCCTGGAGTAAGACAGCACACTTGATAGAAGGTCAGTGAAAAAGACAAAGAGCCTCAAAGAGATGGATTGACAGTGGCTATAACAATGGGCTTAAATAAAGCCTATTCGATATTGTGCAGATGGCACAGGATTGAGGCATGTTTTGCTCTGTTGCTTGCAGGCTGAGGATGCAGTGATGAAAGATGAATTCACATTGTTGGGCCACTAAGTTAACCAACTCTAAAACGTCTTGATTTCTGGACTCCAAATTATAGAAAACATTAATAATATCAGTCTGTCATTTCAGTGAAGTACGAGGTGATGTGAGTAGTACAAAGATACTACCTGAAAGACAGGTAGGTAGTTCAAGTGCACGGCTGGAAAACCAGCCCCTAGGATCTCTATGAAGAGCAATTCCCTTCCGACACACACGGAGTCGTTATTAGTTTAAAAATCTATTAAATGGCAACTCTTTATTTCTTTTTTTCACTACTTAAACTTTCTGTCAGGTCCACATTGTTACCTACAGCCAAAAACATTGTATCAGATAAAATTTTCAGGTAAAATAATGCAGGAGACCAGAAATTTTTCTTATACATATCTGGCCTACTTGTAATTAGTCTACAATACCTAACAGGAACAACAGTCTACCAAGATAATGCCAAGTATTCTACTTTGGCAAAAGTTAACTGGGTGTCAAGTTTGTGAGTGGCCATCTAAGGCAGAACTGTTTCTCTCTCTTCATGTGTAGCGGAGAAGAGTGAAGGACAAATAAGAGACTGTCAGTCCAAAGGACTATGTGAACTTCAGTATCTGTGACACTGGGACCAGGCAAACTAGATGGTGCCCTGTAACTACCATCAACCACTCTGAAAAGGATCACAGCAGAAAGTTCTGGAGCATGGGAGAAAAGCATGAAACAAACCCAAAAAAGTATGCAAAACAAATTAGAGTTACTGGTCTGGCAGAGACTAGTTGAAACCCTGAAAATATGGCCCTTAGAGCCCTTCGAGCCAGGAGCTGAAATCACGCTGTGACTCAACCTTCAGCTAAGCAAAAGACAGGCTCATATAGTGATCAATAACACAGGGAGGAATGCACTCCGTAGAACAATCAACTCAACTATACAAAAATCAAAAGGGTGGAATGCGCCCAGGAATAAAGCTAGGAGGCAGGAAGGGATAGGCAGAAGGACGAATGGAAACAGGAAGCACGGAGGAAGTGGAAAGAATTGCTGTGTGTATTGTAATCAATGTCACAAAACAATGTGCATGAATTATTGAATGGAAAAAGAATTTGTTCTTATAAACATTCCCCCAAATGACAATAAAAAAGTTAAAAGAAGCCAAACACCCATATAACGTCACCCACAACAGGCATCCTTAGCCACCCTGTCTCTTCTTTCTTATGCTTAGTAAGTTACCAAAGTCTTCTGTAACATGTCTGAATAATTCTCAAATCAAATCCATCTACTTCAAATTCTGATCTGCACCATCAAGTTCCTGGATCACTTTCCTTTATCTCTCCTCTCACCTTACTCCTCATCAATCACTTTGTCAGTGTCATGTCCAACAGTTTGAGTATGATGCCCCCTGCTCCAAACTCCCCAGCAGTCCTCCATCATCTATGGGCAAAACCCGAATTCCTTTTCTTTTTGTCCATGTCATCTTCTGGTCTGGGATCCTCTTACAATCCCAAAATAAAAGGTGCAATCTTCCACTTCTATAAAGACACACAAGGGAATAATTTTCTGGAAATCTCAATTCTCAATTCTAGAAAATGGTGTTAATTATTATACCTTTCCCAGAGAAACAGAAACAAACAAACAAACAAACACTGTCATGAAATAGATTCCAACTAATGGTGACCCAGTAGATCTGTCTCATGGGGCTTCCCAGGCTGTTATCTTTATGGATGTAGACTGCCTCACTCGTTTCCTGTAGAGGAGCTGATAGATTTGAGCCCCAGACCTTTTAGTTAGCAGCCAAAGGCTTCAGTCTATGTGCAACCAGGTATTTCCATTACGAGAAGTCCTCTCTGACTTTCCCTGAGGATCTTAAGTGCTCTTTGTAAAGGCCAGAGAAGTTTTGTTCAAGATCCCCTAAATTATCTTATTAAATTATAATAGCAATTGGATGGTGACAAATCCTTAAGTAATGGAAAAGAATGGAAGTGTTGGTGGTTCAAGATCTCTCAGAGGGTCTTAAAAATAAAGGCCTGGTGATCTACTTTAACATATCAGTCATGGGAAATACTGTGGAGTAGAGTTCTACTCTGGCACATAAGAGGCTGCAATGAGTCAGAACCAATTGAAAGGGTAATTGGTACCAGTGGATGGAGACATAACTAGTTTGAGTTTGAACCAATTTGATGCCACCTAACAAGAGTCATACTTTACTTGAAAGCATATAACAATACCAACCAACAATAAACTTCAGATAGTCCCCTGAGAATCAGCTGTGTGCACTAGACACACAGGCTATTTGGTTATTTCAAGTAGTTTATCAAAGTACACTATCCTTCTGACTCTTCTTAAGGGACATTCTGATAATTCGCTCAACACATCTTGGCAGGGAAGCTAAGTTTTCTATGAGGTTTTAGAGATGCCCCACTACTGGGCTATCTACTTTACTTAGGTTTGTAGATCTTATTTCTCATTATGTTACAAATTTCTTGGTATCAGGGGCACTTATATTTATAAAATTTGATATTTGTATTTGCAGCAATTAGCACAGTGCCTGGCAAATGATCTGTTGACTATTTTTTTGAATGAATGAATGAATGGCTCAGGTTTTATTTCTACAACTGGACTTTGTGTGTGTCACTGTTTTAGTAAACAAGTATGGCCTTACCAAAAAAAAAAGCCCTATTTCAACAGCGTACATGAAGTGTGCTGTTAGGGACACCTCTCCAAAGTACTCAAGAGCAACGGTATCTCTCTGGAGACTAAGGTGTACCTGATACAGGCCATGGTTTCTGCAATCACTTGTTATGCATCAGAGAGTTGGACAATGACTAGGGAGGACAGAAGGAGAATTGATGCCTTTGAGCTGTGGTGCTGGAGAAGAGTATTGAATGTACCATGGACTGCCAAGAAAACAAACAGATTCATCCTGGAGAGGGTTAAATCAAGCTACTCCTTGGAGTCAAGGATTCTGGGGCTTCATCTGACATACTTTGGGCATGTTGCAAGGAGGGACAGTTTCATGAAGAGGGACATCATGCTTGGGAGGGTGGAGGGATGGCGCAAGAGGGGAAGACCCTCTATGAGGTGGATTGATTCAGTGACTGGGGTAATCGGGATGGGTATGTCAGAGGCAGTGTGATTGGCGCAGGATAGAGCAGGGTTTAGGGCAGTTGTACTTAGGGTCGCTATGATTTGCAAGTGATTCGATGGCACATAACAATAACAACAGCATGAAGGAATAAAATAAAAAGGAGGTGATGTATACTTTTCATAATCTAACTTGGTAGCAGGCACTTTCTTAATTAATTATATGTAATTATCAACAGACCAACCCACTCCATTCTTTAACTCTTGACAGCTTTATTCTCTCTCTGAAATTTCAGGGTAAACAGGGATGGCTATAATTCTCCCAAGGAATATGTATGGTTACAGTCTTTGGCTGTTACCTGAAACGTTGTAGGCATGAATCCACCCAGAGGTGACACAGAAGATAGTTCTGTCAGTCTACTTATGAAAAAATTAAATCTTGACAGTTTTAGGAAGCTCAGTTCTATTTGACACCTGTGGAGTCACCATGAGTAGGAATCAATCTGCAACTGGTTGTTGATTACAAGGAAAAATGGAACTAATTTTGAATTTTCACCTGAAAAGCTGGAAAAGACTCCCTCTGGGAAGAGCTGTCTATACAATTCTTCACTGATTGGATATGCTAAGCATTCAGACAGAATAAAATGCTTCAGTTCACTGACTAGAGTGCTAACAGGGAAATGAAAGTACAAACATAAAAAGAGGGCCAAAAGAAGCCCAAACCAGTATTCTCATTGAGTTGCATTAAATAGTGTGCATTCAATTACCCGAATGTTTTCTATTAAGAACTAGAGCTAAACTGCAACATTTAGGCACAGTAAATTACATGAAGTTTTTTTAAGGGGGGATAAAAATCTACCAAAGCGCCTTCGCCATAAACCAAAAAATCTTGTTGAGAATTCTGACTCAAATAAACCCCAGGGTTTCAGAGACTGTCTCTTGTCCCTCTCGTGGACACACACTGCCCAGTACCAAACCTAATAACCCAGAGGGAGCTCTGGTGGCTCTGATGATAAGGAGTTGGTTTGCCAACCCAAAGATGGACACTTGAAATTTGCCAGCTGCTCCACTGGGAGAAGGATGTTCAATCTCCTGCACGGTTTACTGCTTCTGAAAATGAGCTGGAGGGTCAGCTAGGGGTCAATTCCTACTCAACTGAACATAACAAGGACAGCTATCTAACTCCCTCTGAGCTTTATCCTACACGCCAACTTTCTGGTTTATCTCCCTGCATCCTAACTTTACAAATGGTGCATTCCCATCACATCAGAAGAAAAACAATCAGATTTCCGGATTCTTTTCTCACGTATTACTTTAGTGCTTTCTTCATCATCTCTTTCTCCACTTAAAGGGCTCCTCCCTGGCAAGCTGGGAGGTATGTAAATGTCGTTTCTTTTCTTTCAGTGATCACAACTACAAAAGTGACTTTTAAACGTAATAAAAAGACTTCCTCCTAATTTCAGGAAGCATACATGTTACACATATGAAAACGTGGCGGTTTGCAGAGTTCACAGCCCAAATACTGGAGTCACGGCAAAGTTAATGCAGCCTCCCAACAAGGAGCAAGCAGTTAGAACCCTGCGCTGGTCCAAGCGCCCCTCAAAGTCCCTAAACCCCTGGCGTCCAACTTTAAAAAAAAAAGTTTCAAACTTACTCTCTTTGTTCAGCAAAACCACGGGCACAGTGATGACGGTGATGAGCGCAGCAGCACCCAGGAGTCCCAAGAGGACCTTCCACAGTGTCTACAAACAAGTCAGATCAAGTGCAGTCAGAGGGAAGCACTTGCCCCCAGTCTGAGTATGAGGGTGGGGCCTGAGGAGTGGGATTGCAAGTGGGAGAACAAGGGAAGAAGGATTTAGGGGGGCTGGGAAGCTTTAGCAGGCTCCTGCTTGCTTTTGCATGAGCAAAAGCGCCCTTGAACTTGCGGCCTCAGGGCCTTTTTTTTCTACCCATTGTCACTTGGAGAGAAGTGTGTATTCTGCTGGCGTTTTGTGGGCGTCTGTCGTTTCTCCTGGGCTGGTCCCAGAAGAAACCGTGAAAGTCCCTGAGAAAAAGAGCCCTGGGACGTTCCTTCACCTGTCAGTGGGTGGCCCTGGGGCTTCTGGCATTTGGGAGTCCGAGATCATTCTGCGAGCTTCTGGTGCAGTATAAGGAGAATTTGGGGAAGGGAGGATCCTCAGCCCCCTCCCAGTCGACCCCGAGGCGACCCTGTGGCGGGAGAAGTGTGAGAGGCGCCACTCACTTACCATCATGTCGGAGTCTCAGCGGAACTGCGCTTCCTCCAAAGCAGCTCCGGCAGAAGGCAGGGCGATCAGCAGGCGCCGCCAAGTCACTCAGCGCTCCCAACTTTCCTCCCAGAGTTAAACATTAGTGAGCGGCCAGCCCGCTCGGTATAAAGGTTCCACGGGCCCCGGGGCGGCTGCCGGCGAAGGTGCGAAGGTGCGTGGGGCCTTGGACACAGGCATCTCTGCGCCCCGGGGTGCCCTAGGGCGCCTCCCCCGGGCAGTGCGGTGCGGGGCGCAGGGCGCAGCCCAGGGAGCGCAAGTGGCGGCGGCTGGGTAACCAGAAGAGGAGGTGAATGCCGGGCTGGGGATGTGAATGAAGCCTTGGAGTCTGGGAAAGGCTCCCTCCAGCCCTAAAGAAGCGTTCATTCTCAGAATCGCCAGCCTTGAAGGTCCAATAGCCTCAGTGGCCTGAGGCTCAGAGAGGGTATGGAGTTTGACAAACGCACTTAGTTTTGACAGAATTTGACGAACACACTGTTGGCTTCTGGAATAAAATCCAATGAAGAGGTATGATGGGGAAGAGGTGGAAGAGGAGGGCAAAACCAGAAAAGATGCTCACTTTTTGAAAGACGCTTAGACTGTAACCATCAGAATTTACTGTCTTTTCAGGAAGTTTCTCCGCCCGTCACCTTCCTATCAATATGCCAAAAATAATAATACCGACACTTATGTGGTAAGAAGCTACACTGCAATCCCGAAGGCGTATAGTTCAAATCCACCTGTTCCGGGAAAAAAGGTTAGGCAATCCACTCTCCTGAGACATACCACCACTGAAAACCTGCTGGAGGATCAGCTGTGTCAGTTCTAGTTCCTGTTCGGACTCCACCAACAGCAAATTTTTGCCACGGTGCTCCCTTGAGCATTAACTTTTTCTTTTACAGGCCAGAAACCTAGGCACTCAGAGATTAAGCCCAGCAGCTAGGCAGTGCTAGAGCTTGAATTCAGAAAGCATGTATTTAAAAAGTCACTGTTCTGTGGGCACCCAGTTTGAATTTACAAGCTGATCTTCAGAAGGATGTATTCCTTGATATTCTAACGCAAGCTTTTTTAGCCCTCCTCACTTTCAGCAAACAAGGTTGCATCATCTGCATAATGTACGTTGTTGAGGAGTCTTCCTGAGATCCTTATGTTATATTCCTTTCCATGGAGTCTGGCTTCAAGAATTGCTCTGCTACAGATTGAACAGGTATAGAGGAGATACAGCCCTGATGCATGCCCTTCCTAATTTTAAACCATGCAGTGTTCCCTTGCTCTTTTTGGACAACAGCTTCTTTATCTGTATAACGATTTTGCATGAGCACAAATATGTGTCCTGGGATTCCCATTTATCTCAATGTCAGTTTGTTATGTTCCCACACAGTCAAATGTCTGCACAGTCGATAAAGCATAAATAAGTACATGTTCTGCTGGTATACTTTGCTTTCAGCCAGGATCCAGTTGACATCAGCAATGATGTCCCTGATGCCACCAAATCTTCTAACCCAGCTGCAGCTAGAACTTCTGGTAGTTCTCTGTCAATGTACTCTTCCAACCATTTTTGAATGATTATCAACTTTATTTTACTTGTATGTGATATAACAAGGTATGCGAACTTTGTAAATCAGTATAAAATTTTTAAAGAGTAAAAAAAAAATACTATTCTATAATTTCCACATTCTGTTGAGTCACCATTCTTAAGAAAGGGAACAAGTATGGATCTCTTCTATTCAGTCGACCAGACAGCTGTCCTATAAATTTCCTAGTATATACTGGTGAGCATGCACAAGGCTGTATGTATGTATTGGTTAAAACATGTCAATTGAAATCTCATCAATTCCTAAGGCCTTATTTTTGCCAATGCCTTCAGTGCAACTTGAACTTCATCCTTGAAATGCTAATTGTAGAGAATCAAGAGCTACAGTTTTCCATACGGATTATATGTCAACATCAAGAAAACAAAGTTCCTCACCACAGAGCCAACAGACGACGTCATGATAGTTGGAGAAAGGATAGAAGTCACCAATGATTTCATCTTGCTTGGATCAACAATCAACGTTCTTGTTCGTAGCAGTCAGGATATGAGGAGGTATACTGCCCTGGACAAGTCCACTGTTAGGGACTTCTCCAAAATACTTACAAGCAATGATGCCTGTTGGAGGACTAAGGTGCACCTGATTCAAGCCATAGTCTTTTCAATCACCTGTTAAGCATCTGAGAGATAGACAATAAATAAGGATGAATGAAGAATAATTGAGTTGTGGTGTTGGACAAAATTACTGGATATCCCATGGGCTGTCAAAAGAATAAACAGATATGTCTTGGGAAAAATGCAACCAGACTGCTTGCTGGAGGCAAACATGACAAAGTTTTATCTCCTGTATTTTGGACATGTTGCTAAGAGAGGCTAATCCTTGAAAAGGGACATCATTTGTGAAAAGAGACATCATTCTTGGAAAGATATACGTTCAGTGAAGAAGAAGAAGACCCTCAGTGAGATGGATCGACACAGTGACTTCAGCATTGAGCTCAGGTCTGTCAGAGATGGTGAGGAAAGCACAGGATAGGACAGAGTTCAGGTCACCTCAGGAGAAAGATGAAGCCACCTCTAATTAAGATTGACATCTTTGGAAACCTGATAGGGACTTCCAGTAATTGGAATTGATCCAATAGTAATGGGATTAATTTCTGTTATGATACCACACTGACTAAAGATGACAGAAGAGTAGACCCGCAGTCTAGGAGAAGAGTACTGACTAGCCTATGGATTGCCAAGAGAACAGACAAGTACATCTTAGATAAAGTACAGCCAGGGTGATTCTTTTTTTTTCCTAATTAAAAAAGTTTATTTCGAGTTCGAACCAGGGCTCCCATGTGCTGACACAGCAGCATCCAGCCGAGAGCCAGGGTGCTTCTTAAGGCAACAATGGTAATGCTTCATAGAACACCTCACCTTCTCTAGGACGTATCTGTTTATACTCTTGCCAATCCGTGTTCGATACTTTTGTCCAGCACTGCACTCAAAGGCATAGATTCTTCTTCTGTCATCTTTAGTTCAACTCTCAGAGGCATAGCAAGTAATTGAGAAGACCATGGGTTGGATCAGACTCACCTTAGTCTCTAGACTAATATTATTTCTCCTTAGCCTTCTGGAGAGGTCTCTAATAGCATATGTCCCAAAGCAATGCATCTTTTTATTTCCTTACTGCTGGTGCCAAGAGTGTTGATTATGGACCCAGGCAAGATGAAATTGTTAGTGATCTCAATCTCTTCTCCAGCTATCATGGTGCTGCTAATTGACCCAATGATGGGCATCTGTTTTCTTAATGTTGAGCTTCAATCTACATTGACAACTCTAGACCTTTATTTTCTGCAGCAAACACTTCAGATCCTTATTAGTTTTGGTGAATAAAGGTAGTGTCTTCTGCATAACACAAGTCATTGATGAGCCTTCCTCCAATTCTGATGTGTCATTCTCCTTCACAGAGTACAGCCTCCTGAATGATCTATTCTGCATACAGTTTGAAAAGGTATGGAGAAAGGAGACATTCCTACTCCTATTCCCTAAAAGTTCTCTTCAGTTTATTTATTACTGAAGACCTTCACCCTGAAACCCACAGCGTCCCTTTTCAGCAGGAAGTAGCTAAGAGAATACGCCATCCCCTTTTCCTTATGAATCAGGGTGAAGTCTCTCTCAGGGAGGAGTGATAGGGAATGGCAAGGGACACACTGACAAAGGAGATTAATCAGAACTGGCTTTGACAAGCACTGTGGCAATTGGACAATTAAAACAGACATCCGGGGGGAAGAAGAACAAACTGGGGAGGAGGGTGGAGAAAACAGTGCAACAATGAATGAATGAATGAATGAATGAAAACCCAAAATCCCTGTAAATGTTCATTAAAACTAATAAAATTTAATAATAAAAAATGTTGTTGTTGTTGTTGTTATGTGCCGTCGAGTCACTTGCGACTCATAGTAACCCTATGTACAACAGCCCTAAAGTGTGTTCTGTCCTGTGCCAATCTCATTTTCTCCAACTCACTCATCCTGATTACCTCAGTCACCGAATCAGTCCACCTCCTAGAGGGCCTTCCCCTCCTGCTCCTGCCCTCCACCCTCCCAAGCATGTTCTCATTACAACATGACCAAAGTATGTCAGATGAAGTCTCAGAATCCTTGCCTCCAAGGAGCAGCCCAGTTTAACCCTATCCAGGATGAATCTGTTTGTTTTCATAGCAGTCCATGGTACCCTCACTACTCTTCTCCAACACCAAAGCTCAAAGGCATCAATTCTCCTTCTATCCTTGCTAGTCATTGTCCAACTCTCTAACACATAACAAGTGATTACAAAGACCATGGCCTGTATCAGATGCACCTTAGTATCCAGAGAGACACCGTTGCTCTTCAGTACTTTAGAGAAGTCCCTAACAGCAGACTTTGCCATCACAATACTTCTTTTCATTTCCTGGCTGCTGGTGAAAAGAGTGTTGATTGTGGAGCCAAGCAGACTAAAGCTGTGAACAATCTCAATCTCTTCACCATCCAGATTGATGCTGCCAATTGATCCAGTGGTGAGAATCTTTGTCTTCTTGGCATTGAGCCTCAATCCATATTGGAGGCTGCAGTCCTTGACCCTCTACAGCAAGGGCTTCAGGTCCTCCTCAGTTTCAGCAAGCAGGGTTGTGTCATCTGCATAAAGCAGATTGTTGATAGATCTTCCACCAATCCTGATGCCACATTTCTCCTCATAGAGCCCAGCCTCTCAGATAATCTGTTCTGCATCCAGGTTGAAAAGGTATGTAGACAGGACACATCCCTGGCATACACTCTTCCCACTTTTGAACCATGCAGTGTTTCCTTGCTCGGTTCTGATGACTGCCTCTTGGTTCAAGTATAGGTTTGGCATTAGCACAATCAAGTGTTTGGGATTCCTGTTCTTTTCAGAGTCAGACACAGTTTGTTATGATCCACACAGTCAAACGCCTTTACATAATCAATGAAGCACAAATAGACATTCTTTGGTACTCCCTGCCTTCAGCCAAGATCCATCTAACATTAGCTACAATAACCCTATTACCACAACCCCTTCTAAACTCATCCTGTACACTCTTCTTGGATGATACCCTTGATATCCTCCCACAACTCATATGGTCTTCTCTCATTTGTGTTCAAGGCCTCAAACCTGTTCCTGAAATGGTTCTGAAATTCAGGTGAGATAGACTCAAAGTTATATTTTGGCCCTTGGATTCTGTTTAATTTTTCTCAGCTTCAGCTTGAACTTGCATATGAGTAGTTGGTGGTCTATTCCACAATCAGCACCTGGCCTAGTTTTCACAGCTGATATTGAGCTTCTCCAGCAGTTCTTTCTGCAGATGTAATCAATCTGATTCCTATGCATACCATCAGGTGTGATCCATGTGTACAGACTGTGTTTATGTCTCTTAAAAAATGTGAAATGTGTTTGAGGGGAGCTCTGGTGGCCTAGTGGCAAGGAGCTGCAACTACAATCCCAGAGGCACAGGGTTCAAATCCACCAGATGCTCTGCCGGGAAAAGGAGGGACAATCTCCTCCTGTATCAGTCAGATCTGATTTGACGGTACACTCACACAAAATTTAAAAAAAAAGTGTTTGCGATGAATAAGCATTGATTGTGCAAAATTCAATCATTCTATCTCCAGCTCCATTTCTGTCACTGAGTCCATGTTTTCTGACTGCTGATTCTTCTTCTCTGTTCCCAATTTTTGCATTCCAGTCACCCATTATTATCAATGCATCTTGATTGCATGTTCGATTAATCTCCGACTGTAAAAATTGGTAGAAATCTTCTATTTTCCCTTCTTTGGCTACCGTTGTTGGTGCATATATTTGAATGATAGTGGTATTCACTGGACTTCCTTGTATGCGTATGGATGTTATCCTGTCACTCACAACATTGTACTTCAAGACGGATCTAGAAATGGCTTATCTAACTATGAAAGAAACCCCATTTTTCCTCACCTTTTCATCTCCGGAGTAGTATACCATATGATCATCTGACTCAAAATGCCCCATGCTGGTCCATCTCATTTCACCAATGCCTGGTATGTCAATATTTATGTGTTCCATTTCCTCCTTAACAATATCTAATTTCCCTACAATCATGGTTCTCACATTCCATGTTCCAATCACTAATGTCTGCTTACAACTGTTCCTCTTCCTTTGTATTTCCATACTCAGTTGCCCTTTCTGTCATTCTACGTGTGTTCTGTGAATAAGTTCAAGGTTCTGCACCTTAGTCATCAAACTAAACCTTTTTTGAACACAAGGATCTTTCTCTCTTGTTTACTGGTTGCATGTAGTAAAACACACCCAAATCCAGAGGCTTGGACTGAACTCTATCTTCTCCACCAGTCACTTCCCACCCTTCACCCCAGTCTCTACATTAAATCTATCGCTATTCACAGTGAAAAACAATTTTTTAAGAAACCTAAATATTTTAATAATTTTAGCTTGTCTTCTCCAGTCATTCAATGTATTCATTAATTCTTTCAGTGTTGCTTCTACAAGTATCTCTGAAATCACCCCCTGATCCCCCATTTAGCTGCTAAGCATGGACATCAAAAGCAGTTCAGGAACCTGGGTGAAATAGTACTATAGGATTGTTACTACTGTTCATTGAATAAACCAGAAAAAAACAATGACAACAAGATAATTGCATTGAACTCTTGCCCTTTGTTCTTGAGTGTCTAAAATGGAATCCTGGAAGGATCCTGAAGGAATATCTCTTCATTTCACTAGAATCTAGGGTAGCCCAGATGATACTGACATAGTAGGGTAAAATGTTGGGCTGCTAATAGAAACACTCACAGTTCAAACACATCAGATGCTCCAAAAGAGGAAGATGAGGCAGTCTATTTCCATTAGGGTTTACAACCTTAGAAACCTAGTGGAGGGCTGCCAGGAGTTGAAATAGACTTGACTGCCATAGATTTCTGTTTTTTTTGTTGTTTTTGTTATTGTTTAGAAAGTAGTGAGAAATGAAAGCTGAGCACAGGTGTAAAAAAGAGTAAGGGCCACATGAGGACAGCCATCTCTGACCTTTACTAACTTCACAAAGGGGAACTGTCCTTGGCAACAACATCAGCAACAAAACCAATTCCCACAAGGTCTGACGTGTCCCCTCACTCTGCCACACCTCTTTTTCCACTCACCCCAATACCAGTGTTACTGCTTTATTGGATCCGAAATCTGATGCACTCATATTGGGGAAGTCAAAAGGCTATAATCTAGGTTAGCAGCAGATTACAGCTTCTGAAATATGCTAGTAGGCACCTCAGTCTTGAGCCTCATGGCTTAAAGCCAATCCTACAAAGTTCTCAGTCCTGTCAATATTGGCTCCTCCACCACCGCAGTTGTCCAACAAACTTAGTCAAAGGCTAAGTTAGCTTAGCTCTGGCTCTGTCTGTGAAGGGTAGCAGTCCTAAAGTCAGCTCTATTTCATGTAGGCTCTGCAGTTCCTTGCTTTGGCTGTGATGGTGACTGCCATAGTTCCAGCTGGCACAAGAACTTCTGGCCTAAAGGACATGCTACATTCTTTTGCTTCTTGTTTGCTAGTGGGGAAGATTTTCTTTGCTGCTGCTGGATCCACCTAATTTCTTGACAAAACTAGCTAGTCCCTTTGCGGAGAGGCAGATATGCCCTATTTTCATATTCCCGCTCATCCATATGGCAGAGTCAAACTCAATGAAGAGCAAAGTCATATTGAACCCTAAAGTCTTCCCCACAATAGATATATTATTTAGAATCTAAGATTCAATATTGAGTATAAAGAGGGAACTCCTGAAAGTTTTTCCAGAAAATCTAATCCAATTAGAGTTGAGTTTCAGCTATCAGGATTCGTTGTATACTCATATACAGGCTAGAAAAGATGGGTGTGAAGTGGGGATGGGAGCTAGGATATATAAATTCTGGATAATGCATACTTGGTGGAACAAGTACCTTTGGAGAATAAATATGTCATAAAATAATTTAAACTATAGATAAGCTGTGTTTATTTCTAGTTGTCAGTAGTTAAGTCTATAAAAACACTTGGGATCTGTTCTTAGGGGCCTCAATTATCAGTCATTTTAAATAAGGAATTCTTTTTTTATACTCAGTCCTCAGTAAAATTCTTTACCAACTTGTTTAGACTAGAGCATCATCTAAAAGATGAGTGGAATGTTATGATGTTCTTTGACTACTTTGTGAAGTTTTTTTAATTTTAAAAATTGGCTGATATTAACCCTTAACCTAAGAAATAATTCTATGATGAACGAGACTGTAGGTAACATCCTTAGAGTCTGATTCTCACCAAGTGGTCATGGCTATGTTGACATCTCTGTGTTTTCCAAGCGGTAAAATTATGCTTGTGGTAGTGGTGGTGATGTATGCATGTGAGAGAGTGTATGGTGAAATCTATAAACATCTCAAAATGCCTACACTTATGCTAAGCTAGCTGAGTTCTTATTAGATTTGTTAGGAAAAGTTTATCCTGGAATGACTACAATTTGGCCATTCCTGTTATTGCTCTTAGGCAAACTTGCAGAACTAGCTATGCATCATGCAGGTGACAGTTTTCCTCTTAAAAGGTTGTGTATTGTCAGCATTTTCCATCAGCCCACATCATTTTTAAATTTGCAGGCATATAAAACAGCTGTTTTCACCCGTCTTCAGCAGAGAAAACCAACTGTTTCATCACCAGAATTTAACAGCACATCTATCCCCTGGTTTAATAAGTTTACTGTCCCAATAAATGAATGTCTTTTAGTCTGCCTCTATTCAGTTTTTCCATCTGCCTGTGAACACGAAACTTGAGGGACTTTCCCTCTGGGGGACCAACCCCAGTCGATAGCACTTGAGGTTGGTGGTGGAGTGGTTGTGATAAAGATATAATTTAGGAAAAGAATAGCAAGGCCCAACAAAGGCAGGCCTTCAATGACATTAAAAAGAGAGCTCAAATTTGCTAGGAGACAGCCATCTATTCTCTTTTGAACAGTGTTTCTCACAACCAGAAAGTCATATTTAAGAAAGACTCCTGATTTCCTGTGTTCTGGTGATTTGGTCTGTAGTGAGTCGCACTGCTAATGCAAAAGCCGAGTGCCCC
The DNA here is from genome assembly GCF_000299155.1 of Elephantulus edwardii. NCBI lineage: Eukaryota > Metazoa > Chordata > Mammalia > Macroscelidea > Macroscelididae > Elephantulus > Elephantulus edwardii. Next base: position 32,766,212 of record NW_006399753.1, on the reverse strand, counting down.
TGGCAGCTGAGATCAACCAGCAGCCCCTTGGGAGAAAGTTGAGGCGTCTTCTCCCATTTATGATCTATAACTTCAGAAACACAGTGGAAGGTAGGTATGAGTCAGAACTAAGAAGGTGGCAGCTGAGTTTGAGGTTTCTTTTAGTAATACCAAGAAAGAAGAGTTCAGGTGTGGACTAGAGTAAAAAAAAAGAATCTATAATTTATTTCTTCTTCCTTTTTAAAAACCCAGAGTTGTCCGAAGTTAATATCATTTTAGTGAAATTTTGTTGACCTTAAATTTATTAGTTTAAGACTTCCCTTTTCCTGGTCAAAATGATGATATTAACCTCACTACTCTCAGCCCATGTGTGTTTGCATAGGCATCTGGTTTCTGCTTCTTGAGTTTCTCTTCATAAAGAAGATAGATGATGCATAAGAATGACTACAAAGGAAACTGGGTTTACTAAGCGATACCATGTGGTCGACTTTACCATGGACAAATGCAAAAACTTAATTCTGGAGATAGTCTTCATGCTGTGATGGAAAAAAGGACTACAGTTGTCCTGGGAGGATGTTTGAAGATCTATAAAGGAAAACTACAGTCAAATGTAATTCATTCGGAATGACTGGATATTGTTTGGCTCCCTTGCTGAAAATAAGAACAAGATTCTTTTGCCCCAAGACACAATTTTTAATTCCTTGGGAATGAATACTTTCTAGGCATACACAATTCCAACTAGAATATGACATTAGCAAATATATCATTGCTTTTTAAAAGTACTAGTTCTCACAAATGATAGGATGATCCCACTCTGGCAAAACTAACTCTCAAAATATTAATGCTGAGAAGTTGAAGATGCAAATAGACAGTGACCAAATCACACATGACAGTAGAATTCCAGTCCACATCTGCAGCAATTGACCTGAAATATGGTTCAGAACTTGAACAACCACTGCCAATTTCTTTACATTTTTGCCTTACTTCCAACTCAGGAGTAGCTAGTAAAGTATATATTCCTGAAACAAATCAACAACTATACTCCTGAAACAAATCAAGCAAGATGAAAGGAAGAACTGTATGTTAAACATATAATGCCTAATCATACATGTGGAATGTACAATTAGGCATTATATGTTTGACAACAATCTGCACTAAAAAGTGGATTGTGAAGTAGACTGGGGGAAGTAGAAGAGAGGTTAAGGTTGAAAATGTGCAATAATGAATGAATGCAAACCCAACCTTTCTGTAAAGTTTTGTTAAAATTACAATTTTAAAATTTACCCAAAAAACTAACCTGCCTCTAGCTTCTTTGTGTCACAAAGTCCAATCTGAGCACACCTGAATCTCTCTTTTTTCACTCTACCATTGTCTCTGTCAAACGCAATGATAGTGCCTAACTTCTCTTGCTATGCTCTGATTAAATAGACTCTGCTCATTCTCATTTAAGTGTCTTTTGTTCAGTTTTAAAATAAGAAATAAGAATATAATCATAGAAGAGCTTAAACATTTAAAAACCCATCCCAGTATTTCAGCAGCAAACTCATTCACTAGCTTCTGGTTTTTGCCACCACCTCAAAAGTTGTGACGAGTCATTATTTATCTTGTCCTTTGTCAGCACAAGATCTTAACGTAATACTTATGATGCATTTTTTTCTCCTTTATTTGCCCATAGCAGTCATAATAATCCAAAATGTCTGTGAATACAGGCAGGTGTAAAGTCATTCAGTAGGAATATTACGGATTGAATTGTATCTTCCCAAAGTGTGTGTTGAAATCCCAATCCATGTTCCTATAAATATTACCTTTTCTAGAAAGAGATTTTTTTCTGAAGAAATGTTAATGAGATCATACAAAGTAGGGTGGATTCCACTTGAGTTACAAAAAGAGCAGAATAAATGCAGACACACCCAAATGGAAAGCATGATGCCAAGGAACCCCGGGAGTTGCCATTAAGGAAGAGATATGTTCTGAATTTCCGGTACCTTGAACTGGCAAAAAGAAATTTCTGATCTTGAAGGCTAATTCTGATATGGCAGCACTAGGTAACTAAGACAAAGAGTCATATGCATATAAAGGTGCTGTTACTGAGCTTGCTGAATACTTGGTTTTTATCTTTTCATTTGGGAGAAAAGCTGAGAAAAAGCATCGATGTTTGAATTATACTTCTTGAGGATTTCATTAGAAATAGGTCTTTTTTGTGTAATTAAAAACTGATATTCTAAAAACAAAAGATATTCTATTTGATTTTTATTTTTGTTGTTGCTATGTGCCATTGAGTCGCTTGCGACTCATAGCGACCCTATGTACAAGAGCCCTCTCAGACGCACTCGTTTCCATCACTCCACTCAGAGAATCGATTAATCTCATTGAGGGTCTTCCTCTCCTGCGCCATCCCTCCACTCTCCCAAACATGATGTCCCTCTCCAAGGACCAGTCCTTCCTTGCAACATGCCCAAAGAATGTCAGATGAAGCTTCAGAAGCCTTGACTCCTCATCACAGGAGACTAGAGCGAGGGCTACATGGTGGAGGGGACCTGGGGGAGGGTTTGTAAAACAATGAAAGAATCTTTTCTTTTACTTTTCCATA
>NW_006399753.1:32756095-32757096 GCF_000299155.1 Elephantulus edwardii | reverse complement strand
CAACTGCATCCTGGCCCATCCTCACCCTTCTGCCTGCAACCCTCACCTCCTTGTACCCCCAATATGTTTGTCCCAATAAAACAAAACAAAAAAATATTAATAAAAAAAATGTTACGTATAAAAACTGTTAAAAAAAAGGAAGCTAATGCAATCTTCCTTTATCTCAGTGGGAACTTTACATTTCAGCAGGAAATGTTTTGAAATTGTTTCATCACTCTGCATAGAATGAAAAGACTAAAGATGAAGAAGCTATGATTAAAATATTTTTATTTAACTTAGTTGGGATATTGATTATCAATTTCAAGAAATATATGTATATATATATACTTTTTCTCAACACTTTGGAGATATCCCTGACAGCAGAATTACCTAATGCAATTCATCTTCTGTGTTCCTAACTGCTGGTGTCAAGAATGTGAATGTTGATTGCAGAGCCGAGCAAGCGGTAATTGGAGCAACCTCAATTTCTTTTCCATCCACCATGGTGCTGCCAGTTGTCCCAGTGGTGAGAATCTATGTGTTCCTGATGTTGAGCTTCATTCCATATTGAAGACTGAAGACCTTAACTTTCTGCAGCAAGTGCTTCAGGTCTTCTACAGTTTCAGCAAGCAAAGTTATGTCATCTGCATAATATAGGTTGTTGATGAGTCTTTCTTCAAGCTTGATGCCATATTCCTCTTCATAAAGCCCAGCCTCCTGAATAATCTGTACTACACATAGATTGTTGTCCAAAGTACTGAAACGCAATGTCTCTCTGGAGACTAAGGTACATCTGATATAGGCCATGGTCTTTGCTATCACTTGTTATGCATCAGAGAGTTGGATAATGACTAAGGAGGACAGAAGGAGAATTGATGTCTTTGAGCTGTGGTGCTGGAGAAGAGTATTGAGGGTACCATGGACTGCTAGGAAAACAAACAGATTAATCCTGGAGAGGGTTAAACCAGGATGCTTCTTGGAGGCAAGGATTCTGAGGCTTCATCTGACATTCTTTGGACATG
>NW_006399753.1:32742022-32755995 GCF_000299155.1 Elephantulus edwardii | reverse complement strand
AAAGGCATCAATTCTCTTTCTTTCATCCCTGTTCACTGTCCAACTCTCTGATGCATAGCATGTAATTGCAAAAACTATAGCCTGGATCAGACGCACCTTAGACTCCAGCCTTGTTTCGTTGCTCTTCACTACTATTGAGAGGTTCCTCACAGCTGACTTTCCCAATGCAATTCATCTCCTGATTTCCTGGCTGTTATTACCAAGAGTGTTGACTGTGGAATCAAGTAAACTAAAACTGTTAACTATCTCAATCTTTCCACCATCCATACTGATGCTGTCAATTGGCCCAGTGGTGAGAATCTTTGTTTTCTTGATGTGGAGCTTCAATCCATATTGAAGACTGCGGTCCTTGACCTTCTGCAGCAAGCACTTCAGGTCCTCCTCAGTTTCAGCAAGCAGGGTTGTGTCATCCGCATAGCATAGGTTGTTAATGATTCTTCCACCAATCCTGATGCCACATTCCTCCTCGTACAGGCCAGCATCTCGGATGATCTGTTCTGTATACAGATTGAAAAGGTATGGAGACAAAATACATTCCTGACGGACCCCTTTCTTGATTTTGAACCATCCAGTGTCTCCCTGCTGTGTTCTGATGACTGCCTCTTGGTCCAAGTGTAGGTTTCGCATTAGCACAATCAAATGTTCTGGGATTCCCATTCTTCTCAGAGTCAGCCATAGCTTGTTGTGATCCACAGTCAAAAGCCTTTGCATAGTTGATGAAGCACAGATAGACATTCTTTTTTAATTTTTAGATTGTAAAAAAATTCCTGTGGCTTCAGAGGTGCTTTCTTTCTCTGTTGGTATGGAAAGTCTTTGGATCCTATTGTTCAGGTCTTTTGGTCATATGGTTGTCTACGACTCAACGACACTTAAGAGCAACAACATAGAGAAAGCTCTGTGGACCCGGTGGATAGAAAGTTATGCTACCAAGTCAAAGGTGGGAGGTTATAATTTATTTTGGTTAATCATCTTCTAAGTGGTAAAGCACTGATCTGTGCACTTGCTGTACAGAGGTAACTTGTGGTTGCTGTGATGCTGAACACTGTGACATTGATGTGTCAAGTGCAATAAATGGTTACCCTTGGCGGACAATGTTTGGTGGAAGTCCCCAATTAAAACAAACTTGGAAGCAGGATTGGCATCCACTTCTGAAATAGCTTGTCTCCAAGAAACCCTATGAACTTGGAGAAATGACGAAAGTTATACAATTGTTCAGGTCTTTTGTTTACTACTCGATGGCACTTAACAACAACATATATATTTGTATGTGATTTGAATAACAGGTTACAGAACAAATTTAGTTTCTGTTCAACAGTTCAAATACATTATATTTTATGCACTGATTTCACTCCTCACATTTTAACAGCGCTCGTTCCATGTATTCCCTTTCTTTGCTATTTCTATAATTCTTCTTTCATATCTTTTCCTGACTTCTGAGTTTCATCTCTGAGCAAATAATGCTCTTTAGATCTTATATGGCTTATTGTTCTAATCAGTGTGTTCCTCTCTGGTGTAGAAATGGAAGAATAGTTGAGACTTTGTCTTATACTCACCAGTATTAAAATGTTGGGGAAAAAACAAAGCTGCAGAAGGTCAAAGAACGCTGCCTTCAATATGGATTGAAGCTCAACATTGAGAAAACAAAAGATTCTCACAACCGGGCCGATTGGCAACATCATAATAGATTATGAAGAGATTGATATTGTTCACAGCTTCAGTTTGCTTGGCTCTACAGTCAACACTTTTGGTATATTACCAAAACCAAAACAAGATCCACTTTTGTCCAGTTTATTCTGACTCATGGTTACAGTCACACTAAAGAATTGTCAATAAAGATTCTAAGCTTTAAATAATTACAGAAATATATTGCCTTGTGCTTTTTCGATTGAGAGGAATGGGAATCTTAGAACACTCAATTGTAGTCATGCAAAACTTGCACATCGACCAAGAAACTATTATTCAAATACAACAGAGAAACACTGTATGTTTTAAAATCAAGAAATATATGCATTAGGGTTATATCCTTTCTCTACGCCTATTCAATCTCTATGCTGAGCAAATAATTCTAGATGATGGACTAAATGAGGACGAATGTTGCATCATTCGGAAGTACATTTCAGTAACCTGAGTTGTGTAAATGACATAACCTTGCTTGCAGAAAGTCAAGAAATCTTGAAATAAAAATATTAAGCACTATAAGCCTTAGCTCACCATTATTTTCTGCAGAATTCCAAATTGACCTCACAGAGATGAAATCTGATAACTTAGGGTGAGATACAAATTTTTGAACTTTCTTTTTGGTGGCAAATGACATTTGGCTGGTAGGTTCCTATTCCATTCTTACCAGGAGCTGGCAAAGTAGGTGGAGGGCTGTTCTTAGGTCTGCAGCATGACTGTAGATTTCAATTCCTTAAAATATCAAACTAACAAGGTTTTGCTTTTATGAAATGTCTGTAGAATTTCAATGTGAAAAATTTTAACATACATTTATTAGGAAGATTTCATTAAAATTAGTGAGATGGATCACTTAAACACCAGGGAGGCAAGTGGGGCCAGCCTTTGCTCCCTCCATGTTCCTGGTTCCCTCCATGCACGTTCTACGAACAGCAAGAAATGCAACACTGAGAAAGATCTCAGATAGTCAGAATACACACCAAGTGACTTTTGTTGGCCAACAGAGCCAAGCCCTAGTTTCCTATTCTTATTTCTAATTATATTTCTATTCTCCAGATGCAAAGCCCTGGCTGGGTGGGGCCCAGTGACCATCCTCATAGATTTCTTGGGTATCAACCTCTGTTCAATGTGAAGTAAAACATGTTAAGGGCTTCTAAACACTTACAAAAACAACAACAAACAATCAAACACTCTTAGCTTAGACCATTGTTGAGTCTGGTGCCAAAATAGAATTCCAATTCACATCAACTGAGCTTTATTCACAGAGCTTTATTCCTTTCTCAATAACTATTGAATCTGTATGCTGATTAGATCATTCGAGAAACTGATCTTTATGAAGAAGAATGTGACATCAGGAGTGGAGGAGGACTCCTTAGTTGCTGAAAGTAAGGAGGACTTGGAATGCTTGCCACAGAAAAATCAAAGAATACAAACTTAAATATGGATTACATCTTAACATCAAGAAAAAAGTCTTCACCACTGGACCCATAGGCAGCTTTATGATAGATGGAGGAAAGATTAAAATTGCCAACAATTTCATCTTACTTGGATCCAGTAGTAAGGAGAGCAGGAGATGGATTACATTGGGAAAATCTGCTGTCAGGGACCTATTCAAGGTACTGAGGAACAATGATGTCAGTTTAAAGACTAAGGTGTGACTGATTCAGGTTATAATCTTTTAAATCACTTGTTATGCTTCTGGAGCTCAAGTGGCCTAGTAGTAAGAAGCTGTGTTGCAATCTCAAAGGCACATGGTTCAGATCTACTAGATACTCTGTGGGAGAAGGATGGGCAATCACTTCTCTTGAGATTAATTATTTCTGACAACCCACTGGAGGGTCTGCTATGAATCAGTTCTGACTCAATGGCAAAAACCAACAGCTATGCATAAGAAAGCCTGGCAATGACTAAGGATGACAGAAGAATCATCAATGCCTTTGAGTTGTGGTGTTGGAGAAGAGTACAGAATATCCCATGACTGCCAACAGGACAAATAAATATGTCATGGGGAAAGTTCAGTCAGAGTGCTCCTTAGAGTCAAGAATAGGAAGTTATTCTTTGGAAAGAGATATTGCTTAGAAAGAAGGAGGATCAGGGAAAGAGAGGAAGACTGAATGAGATTGATTGAGACAGTGACTGCAGCAATGGGCTCAAGTATATCAGAAATAACGAGGTTGGAACAACAGGATAAATCTCTTGTTCATAGGGTCACTATGAGTTAGACTCTGCAGCACTTAACAACAACAACAACAACAGAATATTGTACATCAGTGTTGTATCCTTTCTTCATACCTACTCAATCTGTACACTGAAGAAATATTTTGAGTAACTGTACTATTTGAAGAAGAATGTGGCATCAGGTTTGGAGCAAGACTTATCCTTTTGAATACTGCCTTCAAATCAGTTCCCTCAGATAAAGACTCAACGTTCTCCTCACTTATTTTCTGCCTATTGTGATAAATAGAGAATTTTAATGATTTAGTGGTAAGGAATTTTGCTGTCAACCCAAAGGTCTGTGGTTCGAATCTACCAGCTGCTCTGCTGGTAAATGGGTAATATCCTCCCATGAGATTTAACACCTCTGAAAACCTCCTGAAAGGTCAACTATGGGTTGATTCAGACCCAGCAATAAACAACATTGTGGTAACTTAGAACTGAGTGAAAGTTAAAAAAATTGACATTTGCATATTATCAGGAATTTTGAGACCAGAGGACTCTTCCTGATAAAAATTGTACCAAGTGCACCCTGTGCATACTTTTATTGCTGCCCTTTCCATCTGCTGATTTTCTCTTTCTGCTTTGGTTCTGACAGGCATCTTTTATTAGTATTTTCAGACACTACAGCAGTGCTCGGCTGGAGTAAACTCAGCAATATGATAGATCTGAGTGGTATTGTTGTTATGTACTGCAACTATTTCTTCACCTCCCCTCCTACCAGCCACCAGCAAGGCAACACAGAGGTGAGAGTGAACTTTAAAGTTAGGCAAGCCTGGGTTTGCCAGCCAATTATTAAATGCCTTCAGGAATGTTGTTGTTTGCTTTACTCTACCTACTTCACAGCACTGTGGAAAGCTAATGAGATAATGACTGAATAATCTTGGCTCTTCTGAGCCGCCTCTGCATATATGCTGATTTCCCCTTGTATTTTTTTGGTCAAGATTTTCTATTCTAAGCCTCCTGGAGGTTACTACCAGGATGAATCAGAGGCCTATCAAATGCAGTTCAGGCAAGATGAATTAATCCTTACTCCTGCTCTGACCATTAATCCTTTGCTAAAAATGAGAGGTCTCATGAATAAGAAATCCAGGACTCCTTGATGCCTTCCCACTTTTTAAGCCCTTTGTTATATTCCCTTTGCCCACATCTCTCAATGCTCATCCCTGCACCTTTGTTCAGTTACTCCTCATGTCTGGTAGATCATTGTACCAGCCTCTTTAGAATGGCCTCCCTATCATTTCCCTCTAACACAGACTGGGGTACTTGATTGCATAAAAGTGGTGACTTTCCTAGCTACCAAATAGAGTCCACATTCCTCCAGATGATCTCTGTCCAACTTTCCTTCTAGTGAGCTCCTCCCGACCTCCCACCGCATACTTTAAGCTACCTGCATTTCTAAGATTTGTTACTCTCTGCTTTGTTTCTGAAATTTCAAACATGATATTTCCTTTGCACAGAATCCCATTCTTGATTTTCATTTATTGAGAGGTTAGTTCTACAATCTTCATGTACATGGGTTGGTGACATACACAGGCCAGTGTCATTATTTATGTTCATCACATTATCCATTCCCTGTGTTTTTCATCCTTCAGGATTCAGGTGGCTCCTCCTCTGAGAGGCCTTGCCCTATACCTCTCTGGGTGATGCGCTGTGTGCCAACCTAGAGCTCTTTGTGCCAACCTTTTAAACAATGCATTCATCACCTTGTAATGTATCTGTTTGTAACAATAGTTAAGATTTATGGAGCCCATTCCATACACTGGACATTGTTCTCATTTCTTTATGTATATTCCAATTTAACCCTCATAACGCCCCATGGAGGAGATACTGTTATGCTTACTTTTCAAATGAGGATACTGAGGCACAAAGAGGAAAAATACACTTCTGAGGGACAGCAAAAGAGAAGAATACCACAGCAGCTGCAGCATCAAGTATGTCAGAAATGACAAGAATGGCACAAGTTCAGACAGGGTTCAGATCTGTTGTTCATAAGGTAACCATGAATTGTACTCAACTTGGTGACATTTAACAGCAACAAAAGGAAGCTCTGGTAGCCTAGTCATAACGAACAGTTCTGCCATCTCAAAGGAACACTGCTCAAATCCACCAGCTGCTCCAAGTGAAAAGGATGGGCAATCTCCTCCCATGCAGTTTACTACCTTTGAAAACCCACTGAAGGGTCAGCTATGAGTCACTTCTGTCTCATACAACAGTATTGCAACAATAACCCACAGCTAGCATTTGGATCCAGGAAGTCTGACTCCAGCACACATTCAATTGTGCTCTAAACATTTTTACATACACCCAGTCTGCAAGGTGTTGGTCTCTGTTGCTTATTGATGTACTCCCAGGGTGTGGAATAACACATGGTGAACAATAGCAGATCATTAAGTATTTCTAGACCTCCCAAATGCCTCTTTTGTGTTTCTCCTTCCTAAAGGGCAGGGACTAGGCTTTTTTTTTCCAGTTTATTTCCAGCAATCGCTTAGTACCTGGCACATAACAAAGCTATTTATGTCTCCTCTGTGAGCATATTCATTGTTATTCTGTGAGTTCCAAGATTGCATTTTGCACTTGTGCCCTTTGGAGCCCTTGCATCCACACTATCACACCGTAATACAATTTGCTGCCTGTCAGTTTTCAGTATGTAGGAAAAAAAGTCTGGTCAGCTTCTGCTCAACAGCTGGAAAAACAGAGCTGTACTAGAGCCAAACTGTTTTGGACCTCAGAAAAGCAGGGAGGAGAGCCTCCTGCCTCATGTGGATGTGTGGGTGGAGGGCTGAGTCATTGAGTTCTCTGAGTTCCTTGGACAAAGATAACTCAAAGGAATATTACACAACATGGAGAAATAGGAGATTAAACAAAGGCACACAAATGATTAAGTGCTGAAAAAATATGATCTACAGGATGAAAAAAAAAATTGTAATCAAGTTTGGAAAGGGAAAAAAAGTATCAGTGAGTTAACATTCATTTGCCCTGAAGAAAGACTGTATATGAACCAGCTACAGCCTAGAAGATGGTAAACAGATGTCACAGTCTCCTGGAGAAATGTGCAACAGACCTAGACTGCTGTTTGAGGTACTGCGACGGAGAAAGGACGACTTTACTAGGGAAAAGACAACATTGTTTTTAGTTGAAGTTGACATTTGAAATGTCAAGTTCCACATGGCTGAGACAGATGAAAGAAATATACAAGTAATAATCACTTTTACAAGTATTAGCTATATTTTTAGAGCACTACAGTGATGCAAACAGTTAACATGCATCACTGCTAACAAAATGTTGAAGAGTAAAGTTTTCCTTCCTAGAGATACCTTGGAAGAAAGACCTCACTCTCTACTTTCAGAAAACCAGCCACTGAAAACTGTATGGGACACAATTGTACTGTCACTCACACAGTGTTACTGTGAGTCTTTCAACTTGATGACAACTAATATTGGTAAATGTATATTTAAATTTTTCTTTTTTGTAACATGTACAGTTACGTTTCAGAAGATACTGCACAATGTCTCTAGAAACCAAGAAAACTTTGGATTCTATGAGACCTCTGTAGTTATGTAAGCAAACAAATAAAAGCAAGAGTTACTTATGTTCCTATCTCTATTTTACTCAGCAGCTAATGCTTGAGAGACAAGACAGGGTAGTAGATGGAGCATAGGTTCTGGAGGTCCCTACTGTAAACTTGGAGGTTGCTTATTAGTTCTCAGCACCTATTGACCAGCTTTTTGTAAGGATTATATTATAAGGATTACAATATAGAGACTATATTGAAATTCATTGTCAAGTTAGTCTGAATTCAGAATGACCCTCTTTAGGTTTCCACAGCTTTAAGTTGCACAGGAGGAAATTGCTCATCCTTCTGCTTCTGGGAAGCTGGTGAATTTGAACCACCACAGGGGTGTGGCCTCTAAGTTAGCAGCACAACTCTTTATGGCCAATGCAACCAGAGTTCTCTCCCTTAAGTATTAAAGAAATTAAGAAAATGCTTAAAGTACTCATTAAAGGACCCATCAAGACCCATTTAGAGGTAAATTCAGTGAATAGAATATAACAATAAAGTTTTTCATCTTACTTGGATCAACTTCATCTGACTTGGGTCCACAATCAATACCCTTGGGCCAACAATCAGAAGAGCAGATGTATTTTCATGGGAAAGTCTGCAATCAGGAACCTCTCCAAATCATTGGGAAGCAAAGATGTGAGTTTGAGGACCAGCATGTCCTGATTCAGGCCATGGTCTTTCCAATCACTTGCTATGCACCTGAGAGTTGGACAATGAATAGGGATGGCAGAAGGATAATTGATGCCTTGAGCTGTGGTGTTGGAGAAGAGTACTGAATACCCCATGAGCTGCCAAAAGAACAAACAATTATTTCCTGAAGAATGTGTAACCAGAGTGCTCCTTGTAGGTAAAGATAATAAGCTTCATTTCACATATCTTGGGCATGTTGCTAGGAGAGGCAATTCCTTGGAGAGGGACATCATGCTTGGAAAGGTGGAGAATCAGTGAAAGAGATGATGACCCTCAACCAGATTGATTGACACAGGGATTGCTGCAATGGGCTCAAATGTGTCAGAAATTATAAAGATGGCAAACAGCGTAGGACAGAATTCAGAACTGTTGTTAATAGGCTTACTATGGGTCATACTTGACTCAACAACAACATTCTTCAATTATTAAGTGCTGTTGAGTTGACCACTTTTCCTAATGACCCTATGAATGATGATTTGAACCCTGCCCTATCCTATGTCATCTTGACCATCTCTAACATACTCAAGCTCACTCCGTTACAGTTACTGAGTCAATCCATCTTGTTGAGAGTCTACTCCTCCTTTGCTGACCCTCCACTTTTCCAAGCATGATGTCCTTTTCCAAATACTGACTTCTCCTAACAACATCCTCAAAGTAATAGGACCAGTCCTTGGACAAATACATCATTCTGGGGAAAGTGAAGGGTCAGAGAAAGACCTTGAATGGATTGACAGAGTGACTGTAACAATGTTGTTGTGTGTTGTTATGTGCAGATGAGTTGTCTGCAACTCATAGTGACCCTGTGTACAACAACCCTAAACTCTGCTCTATACTGGGCCAGTCTTATAGTCTCTGACACTCTTACCCCCATTACCCCAGTCACTGAGTCAATTTATCTCATTGAGAGTCTTCCTCTCTTGAGCTGTGCTTCAACCCTCCCAAGCATGATGTCCCTCTCCAAGGTCTGGTCCCTTCTTGCAACATGTTCTGTCCAAAGTAGGTCAGATGAAGCTTTAGAATTCTTTTTTTGTTTCCTTATTTTTTTAAATCGTATTTATTTAAGTGAAAATTTACCATTCTTATTGGCCTTTTCAGATATCATTCACAGGCAATAACTATCATTGTGGTTGTGTGTTATCAAGTTGGAATTAACACAAAGCTAATCCTCACCCAGGTTTTCAGAGACAGTAAATTGTACAAGAGGAGATGACCCTTCTTTACTCTTAGGAGTAGCTGGTGATGCTTTAGAATTCTTGCCCCCAAGGAGCAGCCTGGTCTCATCCTCTCTAGGATGAACCTAATTATTCTGGGAGTCCATGGTATATTCAATATTCTTCTCCAGCACCACAACTCAAAGGTATCAGTTCTCCTTCTATCATCCCTAGTAATTATCCAGCTTTCTAATGCATAACAAATAATTGCAAAGACTATGGCCTGAATCAGGCACACCTTAGTCTCCAGACTGACATTGTTGCTCTTCAGTACTTTGGAGAGGTCTCTGACAGCAGACTTTCCCAGTGAAATTTATCTTTTAATTTCTTGGCTGCTGGTACCAAGAGTGTTGATAGTGAAGCTAAGCAAACTAAAGCTGTTAACAATCTCAATCTCTCCATCATCTATCGTGATGCTGCCAGTCATCCCAGTGGTTAGAATCTTTGTTTTCTTGATGTTAAGCTTCAATCCATATCAAAGACTGCAGTCCTTGACCTTCTGTAGCAAGTGCTTAAGTTCCTCCTCAGTTTCAGCAAGCAGGGTTGTGTCATCTGCATAATACAGATTGTTGATAAGTTTTCCTCCAATCCTGATGCCATATTTCTCCTCATAGAGCCCTGCCTCCTGGATAATATGTTTTGCATACAGGTTGAAAAGATGAGGAGATAAGACACATCCCTGCTGTACATCCTTCCCAATTTTTGCACCATGCAGTGTTTCCCTGCTCTATTCTGACTGTAAAAGTAGGCTTGAGTATATCAGAAATGGTGAAGATGGTACAGGATACGACAAGGTTGTTCATAGGGTTACTATGACTTGTAGATGACTCAATGATACTTAAAGACAACAACAAACTGGTTTTGATTATTTTTTATAAAATTATAATCTTAAGCATAGAGAGAATCAGATTTCTGAATTTTCCATAAACTCACAACAAACTAGGAGGTAAATTCTTACATATAGGTGAACTTCTTCTAACAAGTATGTAACAACAACCTAGAGGCATTTCTTATAACAGAATTTTGTACAATGATTTATTAATTGCAAATACCATTTATAAAAAATACAAATGGATACTATACATATGAATTTCACCTGATGACCTACATGAGCATCCAACTGATTACATCTGTGGAAAGAATTGTTGGAGAAGCTCAATATTAGCTGTGAAAAATGGACCAGGTGCTGATTGTTGAATATGCCATCAACAACTCATATGCAAGTTCAAGTTGAATCTAAAGAAAATAAAAACTAATCCATAAGAACCAAAATTTGATCTTAAGTCTATCACACCTAAATTTAAAAGATTTAAGGTCTTGAGCACTAAATGAATAAAGAATAGATGAGCTGTGGGAGCATATAAAAATCACCCATGAAGAATGGAAAAGGTCATTACAAAGCAAAGGAAAAAGACCAAGATGATGTCAGAAGAGACTCTGAATATTGCACTAGAACACCGAGAACCTAAAGAGAAAGGAAGAAATTGGAAAATTAAGACGCTGAACAGAAGATTTCAAAGGGAAGCTCGGGTAGACAAAGCAAAGTATTGTAATGAGTATGCAAAGAACTAGAGTGAGAAAATCAAAAGGAACAAACCCACTTGGCATTTCTTAAGCTGAAGGAATTGAAGAACAAATACAAGCCTCGAGCTGCAATACTTAAGGATAGTTTGGGAGAACACTGAATGACTCAAGAAGCTTCGAAAGAAGATGGAAGGATTACACAGTCACTGTACCAAAAAGAGCTGGGTGACACAGAAGAATTCCATGAAACAACATATGATCAAGAGCCTGTGGTGATGAAGGAGGACATTCAAGCTACTCTGAAAGAAATGGCAAAAAAAAAAGTCTCAGAAATTGATGGAATACTAATTGACATATTTCAACAAACAAATGCTATCCTGGACATGTTTGCCAGGTAATGCCAAGAAAATTGGAGGACAAATACCTGGATAAATGACTATTGTTGTTGTTAAGTGCCATTGAGTTGTGCATGACTCATAGTGACCCCATGAACAAAAGCCCTGAATCCTATTCTGTAACTATTGCCATTTCTCTAAGTTCATAGAGTTTCTGGAGGCATGTTGTTTAGGAAGTGGATGCCGCTCCTGCTTCCAAACTCACTGGTTGTTATTATTATTGATTGCTGTTGATTCCAGCACAACTCATAGCAACCCTACGAACAAAAACCTGAAGCCTTTATATAACTATCATCATTTCTCCAAGTTCATAAAGTTCCCAGAAGTATGTCATTTAGGAACTGTATGCCATGCTCCTGCTTCCAAACTGACTGGTTGAGATTCATATTTATTCTCATTTCAAAAAATGTTGATTCAAAAGAGTGGAAATTATCAGACAATATCACATGCAAGCAATATCTTACTGAAAATTATTCAGAAATTACATAGAGAACTACCAGAAATACAGGTTGAGTTTAGAAGAGCCTGTGGCACTACCGACATCATTACCAACGTCAGATGGCTGAAAGTAGAGAGTACCAGAAGAATATTTATCTGTGTTTATTTGACTCTGCAAAGGCATTTGGCTGTGTAGATCCCAACAAATAGTGATTAACTTTGAGAAGAATGGGAATCCCAGAACACCTATTGTGCTCATGTGAAACCTATACTTGGACCAGGAAGCAGTCCTCAGAATAGAGCAGGGAAACACTGCATGGTTCAAGATCAGGAAAAGAGTGTGTCAGGTATGCATCCTGTTTCCATATGGTTTTCAATATATATATGCAAAACATATCATTTGGGAGTCTTGAATTTATGAAGTGGAATATGACATGAAGTTTGGAGGAAAACTCCTCATCAATCTGCATTATACAGAAGACACAACCTTGTTTTATGAAACTGAGAGACACCTGAAGCTGCAGTCAAGGACTGAAGCCTTCAATATGGATTAAAGTTCAATATCATGAAGACAAAGATTCTCACCACTGGGCCAATTGGCAGCACCAAGATAGATGGGGAAGAGATTGAGATTGTTAACCATTTCAGCTTGCTCAGTTCTATAATCAACAATTTTGGAACCAGCAGTCAAGAAACCAAAAGGCGAATTGCACTGAGAAAGTCTGCTGTCAGGAACCTCTCCAGTGTGTGAAGAACGATATCAGTCTAGGGACTCAGATGTTCCTGATTTGTAATTACTTGTTACACGTCAGAGATCTGGACAATGATTAAGGATGACAGAGGAATACATGCCTTTGACTTATGGTGCTGGAGAATAGTATTGACTATACTATTGACTACAAAGAATAGAAACAGTTTTTTCCTGGAGAGGGTGAAACCAAGTTGCTCTTTAGAGACAAGAATTGTGAAGCTCCTGTTGACATACTTTGGGCATGCTGCCAGGAAGAACCAGTCCCTGAAGAATGGCACTATGCTTGAAAGGATGGAGGGACAAAGGGTGTGTTGAAGAAAGTGAGATTGACTCAAGGTACAACGGGGTTCACATATGTTGTTCATAGGGTCTGTACGAGTCACAGGCAACTGATGACACAAACAATAACAACAAGGGCATTTTGGTTTTGACCATTGAAATTTCTTCTTGGTAATGAAAACCAAAATTCACTGGATTTCAACACATTGCAACAGTTCTTTGAGTTTCTGAGACCTTATCTTTATGAAAGGAGACTGCCCAGGTTTTCTTTTAAGAAGAGATTGGGAAAACAAAAAAACCTTTCTGTTGTAGCCCAACATATTATGTAATATACCACCAGGCTTCTTAAAAATGAAAAGTTATAAGAAATATATATATATAATAAACATCTATTTCAATATTATATTTTGTTGTTGTTGTTATGTGTCATCTAATCACTTGTGACTCAAAGCAACCCTGTGTACAATAGCCCTGAAACCTGCTCTATCCTGTGCCAACTTTACTGTCTCTGACACACCTACCATCATTACTCCAGTCACTGGATCAATCAATGTTATCAATGGTCTTCCTTTCTTTCTCTGTCCTACCACACTTCTAAGTATGATGCCCCTCTCCAAGGACCGGTCCCCTCTTGTAACATGCTCAACATATGTCAGATTGAAGCCATTATATTTTAGCCACGTGAAGTTAGACTTGACCCATTTCTAATGTACAAAAATGATTACTTGGTAAAATACAACCCAATACATGTATGATATATTTATGAAACAATACATGTATATTATAAAATTAACATTAGTGTAGTGATTCAGTATACTTAGGAAGATAAATTCAAGACTTTTAAATATGGCAGTAAAATGGGAATGAATTTTTATTATAATAAGCAGTACTTGATGAAAGAAATTACAACTTTGTTATTTTTTTACCCAGTAAGCAAATGTGAACTTTCTACAAGCAAGATACTGCTTAGCTAAAAACCCAGAAATCAATAGTATTTTCATGTGACAACTTCTTATAATGCTCTTTGAGATAAAGGTGAATTGTATCAAGGAACCCCAGACTCTACTTCATGCTCTGCTGGAGAAGGAGGGGCAGTCTCCTGTACCAGTCAGATCCAATTTGACGGTACACACACACACACACACCTCTTCTTTTTTTAAAAAAGACTACTTCAGCCGTCGCGGCCCTCTGCCCGGGGCAGGCTGCCCTCGGCCCTCTGCCAGGGGCGAGCC
>NW_006399753.1:32730105-32740602 GCF_000299155.1 Elephantulus edwardii | reverse complement strand
AATCGGGATGGGAGTGTCAGAGATAGTACGATTGGCACAGGACAGAGCAGAGTTTAGGGCTGTTGTACATAGGGTCGCTATGAGTCTCAAGCGACTTGACAGCATATAACAACAACAACAACAAAAGCAACAACAACATATAGATTGAAAAGGTATGGAGACAGAACACATCCTTGAAGCATACCTTTCCTCATCCTGATCCATGCAGTGCTTCCTTGCTCTGTTCTAACTACTGATTTCTGTTCCAAGTATAGGTTTCACATCAGCACAATCAAGTGTTCTGGGATTCCCATTTCTCTTAGAGTTAGCCACAGTTTGTTGTGATCCACACAGTCAAATGCCTTTGAATAGTCAATGAAACACAGATAGACATTCCTCTGGTACGCTCTGCTTTAACCCAAGATCCATCTAACATTGGCCATCATGTCCCTAGTGCCATACTTCTTCTAAACCCAGCCTGCACATCTGGCAGTTCTCTGCTGATATACTATTCCAGTCATTTCTGGATAATCTTCAACAGGATCTTGCTTGTGTGTGTTATTGGTGCTATATTTTGATAATTTCCACATACAAAATCAATACCTAGACCAAGAAGCTATTATCTGAATGGAGCAAAAGAACATTGCATGGTTTAAAATCAGGAAGAGTATATGCCCAGGACATATGTTTTCTCCATGCCTATTCAACCTAGATGCTGAACAAATAATTCGTGAAGGTAGACTCTATGAAGAGGATTGGAGGGAGACAACCTTTGTTATGCAGACAATAAAAATCTTGCTTGCTGAAAGTGAAAAGGATGTGAAATTCTTGCTGTAGAAATCAAGGACTAGCCTTAAATATGGATTATATCTCAATATTAAGAAGACAAAAACCCTCACCACTGGGAGAATAGGCAACATCATGATAGATGGAGAAAGGATTGAAAATATCAGTGATTTAATCTTACTTGGATAAACCATCAGTAGCTTTGGTATCAGCAGTCAGGAGATCAGGAAACTTATTGCTTGGAAAAGTGGAGGGTCAGCGAAAGAGAGGAAAATTCCCAATGAGATGGACGGACACAGTGACTGCAGCAATGGACTCAAGTGTGTCATTGGTAGTAAGGATGTCACAGGGTAGAACAGGGTTCAGGTCTTTTGTTCATAAGGTCACTACATAACAACAACAGCAGTAACAATAATAAGTACTCAATAATATTCCTCTCACCATGTAGTTACATTTCTATTTAACAGAACCTCATCTTATCTTACTAGTGGAGTCAAGATGCTCCTCCCTTATACATATAATCACAGACATACACAATTTTTTAAAAGTATGTCAATATAAAGTGAGCATTTTTGTTGTTACGTAAGCCTTCTGTTATGTAAGTGCTTGTGTTAAGACACCAGAGCTCCCCAAGAAAAGGGTAAGCAGAAGGATATTTGTTAAAAACAATTATCTACTGTCAAGGACATTTCCACAGGACTGAAGAGTAACTATGTTAGTCTTGGGTTAGGGCTTACTGGATTGAGGCTATATTCCTTGCAATTATGTGCTATGCATCAGAAAGCTAAACAATGACTAGGAATGACAGAAGGAGATTTGATGCCTTTGAGCTGTGGTGCTGGAGAAGAGTACTGAATATACTATAGACTGCTTTGAGAACAATCAGATTCATTCTGGAGAGGGTTAGACTAGGTTGCTCCTTGGAGGCAAGGATTCTGAAGCCCTTTCTGATGTACTTTGGGGATGTTGCAAGGCGGGACCGTTGTTTGGAGAGGGATGTTACGCTTGAGGGTGGAAGCACAATACAAAATAGAAAGACCCTGAATGAGATGGATTGACTCAGTGACTCAGGAAAAGGGGTCTGTCAGAGACAATAAAGTTGGCTCAGGATAAAGTAGGGTTCAGAGCTGTCGTACATAGGGTCACTATGAGTCGCAGGCGACTTGATAGCATATAACAATAGTACATTTATGAATATGCTTATGTCAAGAATTAATCAATGTCTAAAGTATTCCAGATTAAATTATCACTTTGTGAATAAGTATATTTAAATTTATGTTTTAATAGAGCTAATTTTTAATGTGTTGGGTTTAAATTTTTGGCTGCTATTAAATGTATAGTTTATACTTTTTTAAAGCATTAATGCAATAAATGCTTAAATTTTAAAATTCTTAGTGCAAGTAAATATGTTAGAGGTATGTCTTTTTGCTTGGTAACTAATTTTATAAAATTTTGGTTAATTTTTTATAATGATAATAACAACTTTATAAGGGGCCAAGAAAGATTAAAAAAAAGAAATAGAACAATGCCTTCATTGGCATTATTTTCCGAGGGAAAGCATCATATAGTAAAAGATACATATACTAGAAGAGTAGAACATAAGTGAGCTTGCTGAGATAACCTTCCTTTCACAAAATTCACAAGTCAAGGGCTAGTTCTGCATGTTTTCTTTGCCTGATGGATTGTGGCTGATTATGGCCAAGTGTTTTGATGCTGTT
Source organism: Elephantulus edwardii (assembly GCF_000299155.1). Lineage (NCBI taxonomy): Eukaryota > Metazoa > Chordata > Mammalia > Macroscelidea > Macroscelididae > Elephantulus > Elephantulus edwardii. Next base: position 32,738,119 of record NW_006399753.1, on the reverse strand, counting down.
GGTTTGGCTCTTAAATGAAACTGGATCCTGACAACAAAGTTCACGAATTATTGTCGGCTTCTCTGCATAACTTAGAAGCATCTCCGAAGGCATATGTACTATTGCCCTGGCAGACATATACATGAGTAGAGTGTAACACCTCCATCCTCCATGCTTGGCAAGTTAATGTGGATGTTCATTTTTATAGCCGCTAACTTATTAGCTGTGGATTACGTTGTCACTTTGTGTGTTACATTTCCAAGCATGAGAAGTGTGAGTGAGTTCTAAGACATGTGAAATGAAGGATCAGCTCGCAAAAGCTGGTCTTGAAGGCATCAGAGAATAAGGATAAAGACTTCATCATGTGGTTCATAGAGCCTGCCAAATCCTTGATTGACAGCTCTCTGTATGGCAAGTCTTGGGGGATTGGGTATTTAAATCTTAATTACAAAAAAGTGTTACAGAATACGAAAAATCATTCAAGGAAACTGGGAGGTTTGTAATGTAGCATTTTCTTTATTAATCTCTTATACAGAATAAATTTGATTGACACAATCCATACAAATAGTGTAGGAAAATTTAGGAAATCAGTACAAAACTGAGGAGAAAATTTTAAGTCATGTGCCACAAACTTGTCCTATTTTAGAAATTAAATTGCTCTACAATTATGTACAAAAATAAAATATATTAAGCTTTAATTATAAAGTAGAATCATAACTGGCTGTAAACGCAAACTTACTGCCTTCTGGTTAGTTCTGACTTACACTAGGTTTCTGAGACTGTAAATCGAAAAGGCAGGTGACTACCTGCCTTTTGGCCATTGGTGAATTCAAACTGCCAGAAATGTACAGCCTTTGGTTTAGTAGTGCAACTCGCTGTGGACTACAGAAATCAAATAAAACAGTAATGCAGTATAAAGACCTGGCTTGCTTAGGGGGAAAATAGCACAAGAACTTAATTTCAAAAGAAAAGCAGATTGAATTCTTTCCAAAGAGATAGAAACAAAACAACTGTAAATAAAAGTTAAAAAAATGAAAACTGATAAATATTTAAGTAATGCAAATTATTATTTTGATTTTTTCATATACTTATTTATATTATTCCTTAATTGATTAATTAATTCAATAAATACTATTTTGGCCCAAACTCTTTGGCTAAACTAGAGTGTCAAACCTCTATCCTCCAGTGTACGTATCAGTACAATCTATTTATCTTAATAAAAACTGAAGTATCTTCTGTTTGTAAGTACATCCTCATATCTACTCTTCACCCTTCTTTCTTATTTTTCCTGAGGAAGCCAATCTATATGGACAATATCAGTAGGTCTTTTTGTCCTTTAGTTTCTTGTTGGGGTTTGTCAAGAGAAGATTTCTAGTGGCAGATCAGAAGGATGAAGAAGTGTCAAGTCAAGGTACTTATTTAATTTTTCTTGTGATGTTTATAAAACAAATTTGTTTCCCAATCAATCATGCATACACACTTTTGTTTGATAATATTAATTACCATATACACCTATAATGACTTTGCATTATCCCCCTGTCTCTTGTCCATAAATTCTTCTATCCTACTCCTGCTTCCCCCTCCCTCCCCAGCTTTATTCTTGGGTAAATGTCAACCCTTTTAACCCCACAGAGTTGGTCTTTTTAACAAGGGAGTGCCTCCCAGGTGTTATTGTTTCTTTGTCAGTCTATTGTTTGGCCTCAAGGGTATTTTGTTGCAGGTTTGAAGATTTCCTGAGGGGGTAGTTGGCTCAGGGTTCCATCAATCTCTATCAGACCAATAAATCTTATCATTTTTGTTTGTTTGTTTTTGAGCCTTCTTATACATTTGCCCCTTCCACTTTGTCTAGGATTTTTTACTGTTATTCCTTTTAGAGTGATTGGGTGAGCACCATCTAGTTCTTCTAACCTCAGTGCATGGAAGTTGAGGTTGGACCTTTAGTCTTTTGGAATAATGACATCTACACATATTTGCTTTTCTTCCTCTTCTCTGTTCTGGGCCAGGAGAGATCAATAGTTTCACAGGCATTTAAGAACCTAGTTACTATTCACCAAAGTACGATGTCGAACTTTGTCTTTGTGGACTATGTTATTTCAATTGACCTTGACGTCCTCCTAGCCTGCAGTCTGGGACCTCAGGACTGTCCTTCAGGATAGTTTTGGCCTAGTGGGAAGAAGCTGCACTGCCATCCTGAAGGCATGCAGTTTGAGGCCACCAACTGCTCTGTGGTAGAAGAATGGTTCTGACTTAATGGTTCACAACAACAAGAGGAATAACAACAATGACAGTTATTAAACAATATAATTAATATCTCATACAAATAAAAATTATTGAAAATAATTAAAAAACAACTGGGATGATACAAGGAAATAAAAGTTCAAGCTGGGTTTAGAAGACATTGTGGTAACAGATATCATTGCTGATATCAGATGGATCCTGGCAGAAAGCAAAGTATGCCAGAAGAATGTCTATTTGTGTTTTATTGACTATGCAAAGGCATTTGACTGTGCGGATCATAACAAATTATGGCTAACACTGAGAAGAACGGGAATCTCAGGATACTTAATTGTGATAATACTAAGTGTATACTAAGACTAAGAAGCTGTTGTCTGAACCAAGTAAGGGAGCACTGCATAGTTTAAAATCATGAAGGGTGTGCTTCAGAGTTGTAACCTTTCTTCATACCTATTCAACCTGTAAGCTGAGCAAATAATTCACTAATCCAGACTCTATGAAGAAGAATGCATCATCAGGAATGGAAGAAGACTCATCAACAATCTGGGTTATACCGATGACACAACTTTGCTCGCTACAAGTGACAACAATTAAATGTTTGTTACAGAACCTCAAGGACTACAGCCTTGGGTATGAATTACATCTCAATGTTAAAAAAACAAAGGTCTTCACCACAGGACCAACAGTCAACATTATGATAGATGGAGAAAGGGTTGAAGCTGCCAATGATTTACTCTTCCTTGGATCGACAATAAATACCCTTGGTACCAGCAACCACACATTCAGAAGATGTATTGCATTGGGCAAGACAACTGTTAGGGACTTAAACAAAATGATAAAGAGCAGTGATGTCAGTTTGAAGACAAAGGTGTGCCTGATTCAGGTCTTGATCTTCTCAATTACTTACTATACATCAGAGAGCTGAACAATGAATAAGAATGACAGAAGAATTGTGGTGCTGGAGAAGAATACTAAATATACCATGGATTGCCAGAATGACAAACAGGTATATCTTGGAAAAGGTGCAGCCAGAGTGCTCCTTGGAACCAAAAATGGTGAAATTTCATCTTTCATACTTTGGACTTGTAGTTAGGTGGCACTGTTCCTTGGAAAGTGACATCATATTTGGAGAGATGGAAGTTCCGTGAAAGAGAGGAAGATCCAAGCAAGATGGATTGACATGGTAACTACAGCAATGAGCTCTAGTGCGTCAGAGATGATGAGAATGGCTCTGTAAAGGTCAGGGCTAAGGTTGGCTGTTCACATAAGGTTTCTGTGAGTCATATTTGCATCAACAACACCTAATAACAATAACAACAAAGAAGTTTGCATAGCTTTGCCCCACTGATACTGCTGTATAAATGGATATGGAGTAGAAATATATTCTGCCAATTCTATATATGGCCACAGGTATAGTCCTTTTCACCTGCTCATATCTGTTCTTCTTGTCTGTCTATATTCCACTTGTAAATTAGTGTTTATAATTATTGACATAGCAAGATGATGTATGTAATTCTGTTTAGCTTTGTTAATTGTATTTCTTCTGAACTTCTCCATGTCATTTTTTCTTTAGTGATATAATGCTAATTATAAATTATCTTATTAAATATTGTCTTTCAACCATCTTAGTATATGTCTATTATCTGTTTATCGGGGTTTTTTCTCCTCTCTTGCTTCCTCCCCATCCCTAGTAACCATCCAATAGTGTTTCTTTCTCTTTATAAAAATGTCTTTATTGTTTTGTAACAGTGGGCTCATACAATAATTGGGTTTTTTATGATTGACTTATTTTAGTCAGCATATCCTCTATATTCATTCATGCCTCATGGTGTTTCATTAATTTTTTTTACTAGTCTTTAATGTTGTATAGTATTCCATTGTGCGTATGTACATTTGTCCATTGATGGACACTTGGGATTTTTCTTTTTGCTATTGTAAACTTTGCTGCAACAAATATGTATGTGAATATATCTATTCATGTTTCATTTCTTATTTCTTTACAATAGATCCCTAGTAGTGGGTTTACTGAATTAAATGGTAATTCTATTTCTGGCTTTTTAAGGACATGTCAAACTGCTTTCCACAATGATTGCACTATTTTACAGTTCTACCAGAAGAGTGTGAGAATTCTATTTTTCCCATCCTATTGCAAGCATTTATTATTTTCTGTCTTATTGAACTTTGTTATTGTGGCTGGAGTAAGATGATTTCTTATTGGTGTGATAAGATGTTGCACTGCCAAACTGAACTTCCACCTGCAGAAAGCTGATACAGGATCCACATTTCATACAATACATAAAAATAAACTCAAGGTGGATCAGAGACCTGGGAGTTTACTCCTAAAACCATAAAGTTCGTAAGAGACAAAGTGGGATCAAGCTTAGAAGTACTACCCCAATGTATAAAGAGACAGCCAAATATAGCCAGGAATGCACAATCTGAAGAGGATAAAATTGATGAATGCGATCTTTTAAAGATTAAATTCATATGTGCTTCAAAAATTTTTTCTAACAGGGTGCAAAGAATACCTACCGACTTGGAACAAACATTTGATAATACCATCTCAGACAAGAAGTCTCATAATGAAAGTCTACTGTATGCTCCTTGGCCTCAATAACCCAGTTACAAAATGGGCAAGACATGGAACAGTTTTTCACAGAGGAAGATATTCAAATGGCAAAATGACACATGAGAAATGCTCCACATCACTGGCAATAAGAGAGATGCAAATCCAAACCACAATGAAGTACCATCTCACTCCAGTAACAGTGACAAGGTTTAACCTTACCACACAGGATTCATCAACCTCCCCTGGGAAACTCTTGTAGCATAAACAAAGAAGATGCCCTAAGGCACAAGAAGTCAGCCCTGGAGCAGAAGTTCAAAACTCCTAAAATCAAGAGATACTACCTGTTGAAGAAGAAACTGGCAGCAGCTTGACGCATTAGGAATCGGAGAAGCCCAGAAAGATTGACATATAGGCCTTCACATCAAGGCTGGAGAGGGGAGATTGATATTGAATGGAGTAGGTGGGAGTAGATGTAAATGCTGGTGGAGCAGAGCTAGGGGTGGGTCAATACGCACCTGGCAAGGGTGGGGACAACACGGAATCTATTGGTTTTTTCTACTACTAGGACATATTTTTAGTGTTCTCTTCTCTGTAAAATGCTTGTCTGTCAGATAAGGTACTAAATTTGAGCAATCTAATTAAGGCAGACTAGGAAAAAGGATTGACCATCCACTTCTGAAATAGCAGGCCTTTGAAAACCCTATGTACAACAGAGCAATTTTAGACTAGCAGATTTGGCAACTGAGGCTGAGCCCTCAAGTATGGAAACACATATGAGGAGAAACAGCTGTAAGCAGACACTAGTGATTGGAATATGGAATTGTAAGAACCATGAATGTAGGAAAATTAGATTTTAAGAAGGAAATGGAACATATAAATATTGACGTACTAGGTATTGGCAAAATGAGATGGACTGGCATGGGACATTTTGAGTCAGAGGATCATATGATCTATTATGCTGGAGACGAAAAGGTGAGGAAAAATGGGTTTGCTTTTAGTTAAAAGTTAAAAATGTCATTTCTAGGTCTGTCTTGAAATAAAATGTTGTGAGTGACAGGATAATATCCATACACATACAAGGAAGTAGTTCAGTGAATACTGCCATCATTCAGATACATACAATAACAACCAGAGCCATAGAGGAGGAAATGGACTATTTCTGCCAACTTCTGCAGTTGCAGTCAGAGATTGATCAACCATGCAATCAAGATGAGTTAATAATAACGGATGACTGGAATGCAAAAGTTGGGAACCGAGAAGTAGGATCAGCAGTTAGAAACCATGGACTTGGTGACAGAAATGAAGGCGGAGATAGAATGATAGAATTTTGCATAATGACTTTTTCATTGCAAATACATTTTATAAGAAACGTAAATGCAGGTTGTACACATGGATTTCACCTGATGGTATTCATAAGAATCAGATAATTTACATCTGTGGAAGGAATTAACAGGGCAGCAAGTAATAAATGTTGGGGAGGATGTGGTGAGAAAGGAACTCATTGTTGGTGGGATTGTGAAAATGGCACAACCCTTCTGGAAGGTAATGTAGTCCTTTCTCAAAAAAAGCTAAACACAGAAATTCCATATGATCAAGCTATTACACTACTTGGAATATAACCTGGAAAAAATGAGAACTGAGGCACAAATGGAAACTTGTATACCAGTGTTCATGGCAGCATTACATCCCCATTGCCAAACATGGAAACAACCCAGATGTCCAACCACAGACAAATGGGTTGAGAAATTATGATACATTCACACAATATACTATGCAGCACGCAGGAGCAATGATTTTGTGAATTATTATCTAACTTGGGAGGGACTGGAGAGCATTATGCTGAGTGAACTAACTCAATCCCATGAGGACAAATATTGTATAAAACCATTACTGTAGAATGAGTATAAGGAACCAAGGGTGGGGGGAGGGTGGAAGCAGAGGGATGAGGATGTGCAGGGGGAGGGAAGATTAATCATGGGGTTGTACAATTTGATGGGTGGTGGGTTGAGGGAAATTGGTAAAATCTATTCTGGAAAGCAGTGTATTTGAATTTTAGAAATAAACTAGTATGATGATTTTTAAAAATTAATAATAATAATAATAAAAAGGTATTGCACTGCCAAATCCACCAACTGTTCCAATAGTGAAAGCTAGCAAAATCTCATCCTATGTGATCTAATGCCTCTGAAAATCCACTGGAGGGTCCAAGCTGATGGTACATAACAACAACAACAACAACATCATTCATTTAAGTACTACACTAGCTCTCAGAACACTCTAATAATAGCTAATTATGGAGCTCTGGTGGTATAGTCCATACCTAGTTGTGTTGCTAACCCAAAGGTTGTTCTTCCCTGAAGGTTGGAATCTACTAGTGACTCCGAGGGACAAAAATATGAAGTCAATTCCTGTTGTGATTTTCAGCCTTAGAAACTCAATGGAGGGCTGCTCTAAGTCAAGACAAGGAGTTGACTGTGGAACACACCATCAATTATTTATGTACAAGTTCAAACTGAAGTTGAAGAAAAGGAAAACAAGTCCTCAATAACCCAAATAAGACCTTGTGTCTATCTCATCTCTCTGCTCCTTTCAGCTAATATCCCTAAATTATCCATTTTAATGTGCCATCTGTTTCCTGGCTGATGCATTGCTGGAAATACCAAGAATGGAACAAAACAAAACAACCCAATAAAAAACTAAAAATGAAAAAAAGAAACAAAAGCAACTCAACAAACAAAACTTGACAGAGGAAATGATATTTGAGCTAGGTCGTCTTAAAGTAGGTATAGGGATTCCTAACAGAAAGGAGACAGAATGTGAGAGTGGTAGAAACAAAAGCCAAATAAATTAAGAAAAGGGGGGCTAGAATACAGGACATTTGGGGTGAATGGGAAGATCTTTATTTCCTGAAGAGGTATTTGGACTTAATCCAAAGGCTATAAATAGGACATTTTGATGATAGGTTTTAAACAGATGATGACTAAAAAGCAACTGACTAAAAGCAGAATACAGGCACCCTGTCGGCACTGTGGTTAGTGACAACAGACCTGAAACTTTCCCTGTCCTGTTCCACCCTCAAGTCTTTTGTTATAGCCATTATGTCAATCCAACTTACTGAGTATCTTTCTCTCTTTTTCTGCCCCTCCACCTCTCCCAGGAAGCTGTCTTTTTTAGGGACCTGATAACATTTCTCATCCTGACATGTCCAAAGTATGTAAGACAAAGTTTCAC
>NW_006399753.1:32718114-32723860 GCF_000299155.1 Elephantulus edwardii | reverse complement strand
TTTGTTTCTTGTAGTAATGTTTTGTAATTTTCTTTGAAAAGGTCCTTTGTACTTCTGGTTAAATTTATTCCCAAGTATTTAATCTTTTGATTAGCTATTGTGAAAGGTATTGTTTCTCTTAGTTCCAGCTCTGTATTCTCCTTGTCACTGTAGAGAAATTCAACTGATTTTTGTATGTTGATCTTGTGTCCTGCTACTTTGCTGAATTGGTCAACTACGTCCAATAGTTTTCTTGCTGAGTCTTTAGGGTTTTCTAAGTATACTATCATGTCATCAGCATTGAGGGATAATTTTACCTCCTCGTTACCTAGAATAATCACTATTATTCTCCAACATAACAGTCCAAAGGCACCAGTTCTTCTGTCACCCTTATTAACTTTCAGAGGCATAGAAAACAATTGAAAATATCATGGCTTGGTTCAGGTCCACTGTAGTCTTTTAATTGTCATCTTTGTTTTTTAGAACTACAGAGAGGTCTTTGACAGATTTTCTTATTGCTTGTTGTTGTTGTTATTGTTTTGTGCTATCAAGTTGCTTGTAATTCATAGCGACCCTATGTACAACAGCTCTGAAGCCTGCCCTGTCCTGAGCCACGCTCAGTGACTCTGACACTTCTACCCCTTTTGCCCCAGTTAATTGTATCAATATATCTCATTCATGGTATTCTCCTGAGCTGTCCCTCTACCCTTCCAAGCAAGATGACCTTCTCCAAGGATTGGTCCCTCCTGGCCACATGCCAAAAGTATGTGAGATGGAGCTTCAAAACTCATAACCTCCATGGAGATGCTCATTTTTAACCTCTCTAAGACAGACCTGTTTGTTTTCTTGTGATCCATAGTATGTTCAAGACTCATCTCCAGCACCTCAACTCAAAGGCATCAGTTTTTTATTATGTCACCCTTAGTCATTGTCCAGCTCTCCGATGCATAGCAAGGAATTGTGAAGATGATGGTCTGGAGCAGGCTCACCTTAGTCTCTAGACTGACTTCATTGCTTCTCAGTACTCTGGAGAGGTCCCTGACAGCAGATTTTTCCAGTGTAATTTGTCTTTTAATATCCTGGCTGCTGGTGCCAAGAGTATTGATTGTGGATTGAGCAAGCTGTAACTGCTGACAACCTCAATCTCTTCTCCATCTATCACAGTGTTGTCAATTGGTCCACTGGTGAGAATCCTTTTCTTCTTGATGTTGAGCTTCAATCCATATTGAAGGCTGCAGTCCTTGACCTTCTGCAGCAAATGCTTCAGGTCCTCCTTAGTTTCAGCAAGCAGGTTGTGTCATTTGTATATAAGATAGGCTGTTGATGAATCTTCCATCATATTGTCCATTATGCATTTATTCTTAATAATATGTCATCCACTTCCTAAAAAACATGTTGTTGTTGTTAAGTGCCATCCAGTCGCAGGTGACTCATAGCGACCCTATGAAGGAGAATCCTTGACGCTCCTAAAAAACATACCTCTGGAAAATCTACAATTTTTAAAAATGATGATAATTATAGAAAGGCTTCAGGCCTTTTGTTCATAGGGTCTCTATGAGTTGTGCTCAACCTGATGGCAATCAACAATAACAACAATATATTTATTGGTCACAGGAGGGGAAGGCCCTCTATGAGGTGGATTGATTCAGTGACTGGGGTAATCAGGATGGGTGTATTGGAGACAGTGCGATTGGCACAGGACAGACCAGAGTTTAGGGCTGTTGTACACACAGGATCTCTATGAGTCACAAGCAACTCGACGGCACATAACAACAACAACAAACAGAAAAGTTGGCAGTTTGAATCCATTAGCCATTCCAAGGGAGAAAAATTATTAGTCTCATCATATGAAGGTTTACAGCCTCAGAAACACTATGGGGATTCTTCAGGAGTCAGAATCAACTTGTGGGTTATGTGTTGTACTGCTAACCAAAAAGTTATTGTTTCAAATCCACCAGGAGAAAATAAAGCTGTCTCATCCCTGTAAGGTTACAGCCTGAGAAACTCAGATTGCCATGAATAGGAATCAACTCAATGGTAATGAGTTTGAAAGGCTTATCCAGGAATATCAATGGCTTGATAATAGAATAAAGCAGTGTTCCTTGAATCTGACATATGAACATTTTAAGGGGAATGCTTTTAGAATACTTTAGGGTATTTAGGGTTTTCCGTTTAACCTTGCCTATACATTTCTTTTAGAGCATTAATTACAATACCCACAATGTAACCACACACTTACTGCCTCCTTCCTGTGATTCTTCTTTTTGTTGATCCTGTAATTTTACTCTTTCTTGCCTTTTGGGCTTTGTTGCTGGCCAAATAATCTCCTCCTGTGTGAATGGCAGCCTTGGAAATCTAATGGAGATTGGTTCTGCCTTGATGGCAATGATAATAAACTAACAGGGTTTTGGACAGTCTCTTCCCGGGTGATTAACTGCCTCTGAAAATCTGCTGGAGGGTCAGCCATGGGTTGGTTCTGACTTGATTGTACTCAACACCACCACCATTTTCATTTTAATTATTGGAAATATCGTAATAGTTACCAGTGATTTTAAATTTTTAAGTTTTTTACTTAAAATGAATGAAATTTTTTGTTAATGTCAAACACCAGAAATATGAACACCAATAAAATAATTTCATATTTTTATTTAGCACTAGGGATGTGAGTTGGAATGGGAATGACTGCTAATGAGCATAGGATTTCTTTTTGAAGTAATGTAAACATCCTAAAATTAGATTGTGATCATAATTGCACAACTCTATGAATATATTAGAAACCCTTGAACTGTATACTTTAAATGATAATTGGTATGGTATGTGGTTTATATCTCAATAAGGCTGATAAAACAAGCTTAGTCACATATGACTAATTTATGAGGCTAAACATCGGATTAATTATTACCCTGGAAGTAAGTTGACTAAGAGGAGATACAAAGCAAGGAACTACTGCTGACCTTTTTATCTAGCTCCTTTTAACATGGATATATTAACTTTGAAAATTCATTTGACACAAAATGGCATGATTATCATTGCTCTATAAAATAATGCAAGGTATAGATGGAAATAAAATTATGAAAAGGACATGAATTTTAACAAATTTTAAATAGACTATAGTTCACCATTCCTCTGAAGTACACTATTTTTTCCACAAAAAAAAATCTACATTAAAATATAGCATATTGGTGTGACAATTATTGAAATATAAAATAACAGCTCTTATTTGAAGATTCTTATTTAAGAAAAGCTTATTGCTGTTTTCTTTTCTCATTTATTTTTGGTTGCCATTTTCTTTAAAAAAATCCTGTATAAAAAAAATTATGTTCAAGAAAGAAAACTCAAGTTTCTTATTTTAAAATTCAAAAGATATTGCTCTTTAGTTTTATGGAAATTCAAACTTTATTGTCCTTTTGCATAAGTTACATTGGGTTTTTGTCACAAAAATGGCATAATGTAATAAAGTAACAAATTTTTTCCAATACTTCTAACTTTTCCCATAGTTTATCTATGATGTATTCCATGACTACTATACTTTTATAAGATTATTAAGGAGGTACCTGTCTAAAGAATTACTTTTAGAGATTAAGAAGGTCTTAAGAATGGATCATTGCTTATTTTCTCCCTTGATGCCTGCTTAAACAGTAAACTAATTATACCACTTCTACTATTCCTGTTTGAGCAGACAAGGCCGAATTAAAGAAAGGTACCAAGATAAAATGAAGAGTCAGTGAACAGCTGATCTCCTCACCCTTTGGAGTGCCAAAGGTGCATGATTTTTCTCCAGGTCACTTGAACTCTATGTATGGTAGCCCGGGATCAGTCAATTTATCTGTAGCCTATGCCAAAGGTCTGATACCTTAGTAATGATATTTTAGCAGCAAGATATTGCTGTAAGGTAGATCATGTGGTCAGAAGATAAGTGCAGTGAGCATTGAAGATGAAAGCAATGAATACTAGTAATTGTTTAACAACCAGTTCTCTTAAATAAAAATTAATAAAGCCAATCCAATTTTTAGTTTTCCTACCTTTGATTGTCTAAATTCTTTCACAGTAGTGTATTTCAAGCTACTAGTGGTTAAATGCCACAACTCAAAGTCATCAATTCTTCTTCCATTCTTATTCATTGTCTGACTTTCAGCAGCATAACAAGTAATTGAAGATTATGGTTTGGATCAGGTACGCCATAGTCTTAGAAGTGACATCATTGCTTGTCAGCACTTTTAAGACGTCTCTGGCATCTGACTTTCCCAATGCAATAAATCTTTTGATTTCCTGGCTGCTAGTGCCAAATGTATTGATTGTGGATCCAAATAAGATGGAATCGTTGACAATTTCAATATCTTCTCCATCTATCCTGATGCTCTCTATTGTCCCAGTTTTTAGGATTTATTGTTTTCTTGATGTCAAAATATAACCCATACTGAAAAACTACAATTTTTGATCCTCTGCATCAAGCATTTCAAGTCTTCCTCACTTTCATCAAACAAGATTGTGTCATCTGCAAAACTCAGGTTTTTATGAATCTTCCTCTGGTTTTTATCCGACATTCTTCTTCAGAGAGTATAGCTCTCAAATTATTTGTTCTGCTTACAGAATGAGTAGGTATGGTGAAAGGATACAACTCTGACGCACACCTTTCCTGATTTTAAACCGTGCAGTACTTCTTTACTCTGTTCATACCCAAGCTTCTTGATCTAGGTTTAGGTTTTGCATGAGGGGTCAGCAAAGGAGGAGACAAGATAGATTTGCACAGTGACAAAGATGGCACAGAATAGGGCAAGATTCAGATCCATTATTTATAGGGTTCTGAGTTCTAGTGGACTCCATGGAACTTAACAACAACAATATTTGTTTAACAATTGACTTGCAAATTTTCTGAAAATGTAACAATTGGCTTCCAGAAGCCAGTATGGACTGACATCAACATACCACTAAATGAAAGGATTAATACAGATAACCTAGAACAGATGTCCTACACCCGGACTGTCTGGTATGTGTTAATTTAAATAATCCCAATAATTTACAAAAGATCACATATTAGGTGATTCACTGTTCAGAAAAGGTAAATCTATAGAAATAGAAAGTAGAACCACATGATTTCCTAAGTCTGAGGAAGTTGAGTAGAAATGGTAAATACAAGGTTACTTCTGAGGGTATGAGAATGTTGCAAAATAGGTTGTGGTAATGGTTGTGTAACGGTGAATATACTAAAGAATTGTATACTTTGAAGAGGTGAGTTACATGGTATGTGATTCCTAGCTCAATAAACATATTAAAATAGAAAAAATACAGTTGGATAAGGAATGGCCTGAAACATTACAAGCAGAACACTTATCTCTCTCTCTCTCTCTCTCTCTCTCTCTCTCACACACACACACACACACACACCACAACACCAACAACCAAAAAATTATGTGGTAAGGTAAAGGGAGCAGTGCTACTAATCATTGGTGCCTCTGTTGTTAAAATCTACCAAGACTTCATAGGATACCAATGGGCAATTTTCTCTCATGTACACCCTTAGAAATACTGCTAGTGGGTCAGTTATGAGTCAATTCTAATGTGAAGGCAATGAAGTGTTTCTTCTTTTTTTTTTTCAGTGTATGGTAGAGGTAGGCACGTCCACAATAACACATACAGAGACCTTATAATAATATATACTCAGAAAGTCAGAATCTAGACTCTAGCTACAAAAAGAAAAGTATACAAATAGTTGGTGTAGTCAAGATAGAAATATATATGTTGTTCTTGTGGTTATGTGCCGTCAAGT
>NW_006399753.1:32701880-32716920 GCF_000299155.1 Elephantulus edwardii | reverse complement strand
ATCTTCAGTAGAATCTTGCTTGCATGTGAAATCAATAGCATCATTTAATTAAGTATAAGACATGATTCTTTCTAACCTCTGTTAACTTCACAAAGGAGGACAGTCCCCATCAGCAATATCCACAGTACAAAATCAATTCTCATAAGGTCAAACATGATTTCCATGTTCCTGCATCTGCTTATGTTGATTCAAAATCAATTGTACTATTCTGCTACTGGGTCCAGAATCTGTTGCAATGACACACAGACCTCATAGAGCCATACTCACAATTATGGAATTGATTAAAGAAGTTAACAGGCTACAATTCAGATTGTCAGCAGGATACAATTCCTCAGTAAGGACAGATTCTCAGCTGTGCTTACATACCCTTCAGCCTTGTAGCTTAGTTCAGTGTTACGTAGTTTTCTTAATCCTGCCAATTACGGTTCATCCAGTTCTCCAGCAAGCTTGGATGAAGGCTTCTAGCCCTGGCTCTATGGCACAGAAGTCCCAAGTCATCTGTCTACTGCTCTTGTGCAAATCTTGGTCTGATTGGTGCAGGAATTTCTGGCCTGGAAGGAAGAAATTGTACTCTCTGTGACTTTTTCCTTGCTGGTAGAGAAGTTCCTACCTTTGCAGCTACATCTGCTTAATTTGAGCTTGATGAGATGAGAAAAAACAGACAAGTCTCATAATTATTTTTTTATACACCTCATTTCAGATTGCCACCTAATCATGTGAAAGTCAAAGCTGATGGCTAGGAGAGACATTTTGAACAATAAAGGCATGTCACATTGTTGCTATGCTACCTCTAAGGCCTTGCCTCTTGACGACTTCTAATTCATTACTGGTTTCAAGGGATAAAGACAAATAACCTTTTTTCATACAATGTATAGCCTCCAGAAAACCTGCTGGAGGGTTAGCGAGGAGTTTTTGACTTGGAAATGAGTGAGTTTTATAATTTTCATGCTTATTATACTTATTGTTTTGTATGTAACAAATATAATACTTTAAAGTGTAATATTATGGGAAAAGTGATTGGAAAGAAAATAAAGATTGTCAATTTGTAGAATGGACCAGAAGAACTAGGTGGTGTCTGGCTGTCACTGCTGATCACTCTAAAACAATTTATAGTAGAAGGTTCTGGATAAAGTGGGAGAAAAATATGGGATAAATTTAAAAATATAAAAATGATCAGAATTACTAATCTGACAAAAAGTGCTAGAATTTTTTTTACAATTTTTTAAAATTAATTTTAATGAAAATGTACAGAGATTTAGAATTTCCAGTTATTAATTGTTGCACTTTTCTCCCGCCCCCCTTGCCCCACCCAATTCCATCTCCTCCTTGAAAAGAAAGAAAAACTCTTTCATTGTTATGCAGTCCCTCCTCCTCAGTCCACTCCACTATGCAGCCTTCACTCTGGACTTCTATAATGACAATATCCATTCATTTGTCCCTTTTAAACAGGTCTCCTCCTCATCTGTTTTAATGTAATATACATCATTCCTCCCCTCCTTTTCTGTCTTCCCTCAACCCTGAAGTCAGTCCCATTTTACAACAGTGGCCCTATGCAATATTTGCCCTTTTGTGACTGAGATATTTCACTCAGCATAATGTCCTCCAGGGCCATCCATTTTGCGTAGTATTTCATGAGTTCCTTGTTTCTCAATGCAGCATAGTATTCCATTGTGTGAATATACCACAGCTTCTCTATCCATTCATTTGTTGATGGGCACTTGTTTTGTTTCCAGCTCTTTACTATTGAGAACAAAGCCACAATAAACATGGGTGTGGATATATCTGCTTGTGTGGCAGTTATGGTTTCTTTAGGGTAGATTCCCAGCAGTGGAATTGCTAGGTCAAATGGTATCTCTATTTGCAACTTTTTGAGAAAGCACCATACAGTCTTCCATAGTGGTTGCACCATTTTACACTCCCGCCGACAGTGAATAAGGGTTCCAGAAACTGGTAGAATCTTTAAAACTATGATCATTATTTACACTGGGAGCAAAACTCATCCTGAGGTTTA
The DNA here is from genome assembly GCF_000299155.1 of Elephantulus edwardii. NCBI lineage: Eukaryota > Metazoa > Chordata > Mammalia > Macroscelidea > Macroscelididae > Elephantulus > Elephantulus edwardii. Next base: position 32,714,909 of record NW_006399753.1, on the reverse strand, counting down.
ACTTTTAGCCAGATTATAAATAGGCCTATGTGGTGAACAAAAATAGCAGTGAGACACTCACTCCTTGAAGCAATCAACCAAATAAGCTACAGATGACAGTATTTGTCCTGGAATAAAATTTAGGGATTGGTAGAATAGAAGTAATAATGAAAAAAGAATCATAGGGATGAACTGGGAAGAATTTAGTTGCAATGTGGATATTGTAATTAATGTTAGAACAAAATGTGGATGAACAGTTGAATAGAAAAACTAATTTATAATTTTCATTCAATCACAATTTTTAAAAAGCGAAGATCTGTCATTTTAAATGAAGTACTCAAAGAAGACTCACGGAGGAGGCTATATTTGGAAAGTGTGCTGTTAAAAGGATATGGAGGTTCAAATTTATTAGCTTCTCTGCTGAAGAAAGATGGCCAGTCTCCTTTTGTATGATTAACAGCCTTGGAAACTCAATGTAAGGCCTGCTATGAGTTGATTCTGATTTGATGGCAACAGCTAATTAACCTTAGGGAGAGAAGGCAGTGGTCTTAATTTTTTTTAAAAAGGACATCATATGGAAAAGGAAAAAAAAATATTTTTTTTCACATCAAGTCAGAAGGATCTTGTGTGTGTGTGTGTGTGTGTGTGTGTGTGTTCTGTGTGTGTTGTGTGTGGGAGCTCCCATCTTCTCCTTTGTCCCTGTCTGTCTGGCTGAAATAGCTGCTGCCATTATGTTTTACGCACTCTTGAAATAGATTTCCTGAGTTCCCTTTGCCAGTGTGAGAAAGATCTACTTCCTCTTAAATTTTGGAAAATACACATATAGGTGTATAGACTTTGAAAAAATACAGAGACATAGAACTGCACTTATTTATAAGACATTTATTTTATGAAGGAAAAGAAAACATAGCCCCGACTGACCTTGATTTCAGTTCCTTGTTGCAAATCAAACCTGCTTGGGAAACCACACCTAAAAGTTCTTCCTTCAAAATTTTGGGTGATTCCCTGTCTCGGTTTCTATTCTTTATTTCTTGCCACACTCCACCCTTTTCAGAAGTTTCCCTGGAGCAGAATGATATACTTGGGACTGCTTTCTTAATGGACAGGTGATTAATAGTTTATAGAGCTTACTAAGAAGAATGGATTTGCTATACTCTCTAACTCTGTACACAAAAGAATATAAAAATACCCAGATTGTTCTCCACATTTCATCACATCACTTGCCTAGGGGTACTGATAATTTTTTTTCATCCTGTGTTCCCTTTTAAAGTTTTAAAATAAGTTTTGAAGGAAATTACATTTTCTGTGTATAAATTTATTTATTTATGTTTTTAAAAATATATTTTCATAGTTCTCTAAGTAGTAAGCTTGAAAAAGTAAAAACTAATTCAATGGAAAAGGATGGGCAATCTCCTCCTGTGAGATTAGCTGCCTCTGAAAACCCACTGGAAAGTCAGCGATGGGTCGGCTCCAGCTCCAGAGAACACAATCCAACAAACACAATGCAGTGTGTCAAGGAGCTCTGGTGGCACTGCTAAACCAAAAATAGGTGGTTTGATTTGACAAGCTCAATGGAAGAAATTTAGACAATCTCCTCTCATGAGATTTATAGCCTTTGAAAATCCATTAAAGTGTTGGCTATGAGTAGTTTCTGATTCAGCAGCACATAACAACAATGTAACGTATATTAAGTTACACAAGTATTAACTTATTGTTGTTGTTATGTGAGGATTTGGAACCAGCTCATAACTGACCCTCTTAGTGGGTTTTCAGAAACAGCAAATAAATTATCAGGAAAGAGATTATCCACATTTTTCCCCATGGAGCAGCTGGTGGATTTGAACTACTTACCTTTGAGTTGACATTGTAGTTCCTTATCACTATTGTTGTTATGTGCCATTGAGTCACCTATGACACATAGCGACCCTATGTCTCTGAAACCTGCACTGTCCTGAGCCAGTCTCACTAAACTTGACACACAAAAAACCCCGCTTGCCCCAGTCACTGAATCAATCCATCTCATCCGAGGTCTTTCTCACCTGCGCTGTCCCTCCACCCTTCCCAGCATGATGTCTTTCTCCACGAACCAGTCTTTCCTGACCACGTGCCCGAATCATGTGAGAAAGAACTTCAAAATCTTAGTCTCCAAGTAAAAAACTTGGTTTCATCCTAAGACAGACCTATTTGTTTTCTTAGCAGTCCATAGTATGTTCAAGACTCTTCTTCAGCACCAACAACTCAAAGGCACTAGACAACCAGAATTCCCCTCTTAACTAACAGTATTCCCTGTTATATAATTATATATCACATAAATATATATTTATCATATCATCTACTTCTTATATTCATGCTATTTAAAAGAAAGTGAGCTTTTTAATTGCTCCCCTAGTTAAAAAAATCACATTTCTCACAAACCACTATAACTAATACAGTTCTCTTTCTTTGCAGATGTTAAACATTTCCTATTATTTTCTTACACCAACTAACAATGGTTCTATTGATAACAAGATATGGGAAAGCTTTAGTCTTCAGAAATAGCCCATGTGTTTGTTGGTAGCTGAAAGAAACTTTTGGCCAGAAACCACTTGCCATGACACGTATAATCGTCTATTGTGCAAGTGAAATATAAACTGTACTTTCTCAGGTCACACCAACCTTGGAAAGGAAAGCTAACTTGGGTTCCACTCAAAGGGTTTGCTGGAGTTCTAGGGTTCTCTCTGGCAGCTGAGGGAGCCATTGTTGACTGTCTTGGTACAACTGCTGGACCAGATCTGTACTTTTTTTGTGATAGGTGCTGTTCTGGTTAGAAATTGACAAGACTTCCATTGACATTTCTTTAATTCAGTTGTGACATAAACAGTTTATTTGTCAACACTCACCTGAAACATTCTCTTTTAGAACTACTGCTATAGAACTTCATCTCAAAGCTTATTTTTCTGTTTCCTCTCTTGTAAACCTGTGGAGTTGGATAAGGAAGTAGAGAAAAGGGAGGCTTCAGGGAAACTCCCCTAACTCTCTAGGTCAGAAGTTGGGGGTTGGTGCCAGTGCGAGTCCACTGGAGGGCAGAGTAGCTCTTGTCCAGTAGAATCTGCACCAGACTAGACCTTCAGAGACATTGGGCAGGAGCCAGGAAAACCTGCTGCATATTGAGTTGCTGCTAGAATTCTCCTGCAACATGTTCTCTGCAAAAACATCAATACTCATGTTGGCCTAGGATGAGGTATCTTCAGGCTCAAGTGGAGTGGAGGACTTCCTACCATGAGGGGGGTACTAAGATTGAAAATGCAGAGATATCTACAACTCCTTCAGCTGATTGCGGTCTGCTGGTGCTCAGTCAATGACACACTCTTTGACATGAACTTTTAGAACCAGGCTTTCTGTCATTCTGTCCATCTATTATCATTGTCTTGATTGTGTCCCAGGAGCAAATGACTTCTAAGTAAGCACAGAGGGTTTTTCTGGCTCAGATTACATGTCCATTGTGTACTGACTGTGGATCAACTCTTTTTCTTCTTTCAATATTCTGTCAGCTTCTACCTGGCACATGCTGGTCTCATGAGAGAGTAAACAGAAGGTAGTCTTCTACTTTCTACTTTTAAAAGTGTGTGCTTGCAATATTGTTCAAAATGGGTGACCTTCAAGGACATTGTGCTAAGTGAAATATCTCAGTCACAAAAGGACAAATTCTGCATGGTGCCTCTGCTGTGGAATGGGACTGACATCAGGGTTAGGGTAAGAATGAGAAAAACTGGATGAATTATGTATACTGCATTGGAACTGATGAGGGAGAGAACAGTTTAAAAGCAACATATTTTAGGGCATTATGATTATCCTAAGAGTCCAGAATGAAGGTTGCAGAGTGGAGTATACTCTGGGTGGGGGTGGGAGAGTGTGGGACGGGGGGATTGAATGCCAATGAAGGAATTTTTCTTTTACTTTTCAAAGAGAAGAGCGAACTGGGGTGGGGGGGGAGAAAAGTGCAACAACGAATGTGAAATCCAAAATCTCTGTAAATGTTCATTGAAATGAATTTAAAAATAAAAGTGTGTGCATGGAATTGGCACCTTGACTTCTCACTTGCCAAGCAAGTCCTATCACTAAACCTAATGTCATAGAAGTAATGAGACCTAATCCTTCCACAATTTAGGGCAAGTATTATTGGCAGTTACTTAGCCTGATATATTATTTAGGGGGCTCTGGTAATGTAATCCACAGGGAGTTTTTCTGCTAAGCAAAAGGCCTCCCCTCTCCGTGCTTCAGATCCAACTGCAGCCCTGCAGGAGAAGGGCGAACAATCTCTTCCTGTGTGATTTACAGACTTAAAAACCCTGATGAACGTTCAGCTATATATCAGATTTGACTTAACGGCAATGAGTTTGAGTTGTGGTTTGTTTTTGGCTTTTTGTTTGTTTTTTTTTTTTTGCAGGCAGATAAAGTGTTGTTTTATTGAATGGTCTATATAACTGCCAAGGCCACTATGTACAGACAGGAGAGGAGCTTTATTTCTTGATCTCTTCCTCTTTAGACAGTCTTGATGATGTCTTCTTTCTTGGCCTGGAGCCGCTCCTCACGTCGTTTGCGTGCCTCCTTGGTCTTAGATCTGCGGGCCTCAGCCTGGTCAGCCAGGAGCGTCTTGCGGGCTTTATCTGCCTTCAGCTTGTGAATGTGTTCCATTTGAAGTCGCTTCTTCTTGAACACATTCCCCTTTACTTTCAGGTACAGGCTGTGATACATGTGGCAGTCAATCTTCTTAGACTCTCGGTATCTTCTGAGCAGCCGGTGCAAAATCCTCATGCACCTCCTCCAGGTCACCTTCTCGGGCGTTAGAGCATTAGTAGTGCCCTTTCGCTTACCTATGCCATATGCCAGCCCTTCCTGCGAGCTAAGGTATGTTTTCGGCATTGAGCCTGAGAATGGACAGTTACAGGCTTGCAGACGATCAGGCATCTTTGATCAGTTTCCGGATTTGCTGCCGAGAGATGGCATTGGCAATTTCACTGGTCTCGCTGGGGTCCAGCCAGACTTTCTCCTTGCCACAGCGGAGGACACTAGAGGCAAGCATCTTCTGAAGCCTGAGCATACTCATGGCTGTGGCCGCAGCGCCTGAGTTTGAGTTTTTACGCAATACTATGTGACTTAAGAAAGACATTTCTACTTCTGAGACTCAGTTTTCTTTTTTACATCTTAAAGAGAGCAATCTTTACCTGAGAGGGTTGTTTAGAAGACAAAAAGAAGTGATATAGTCATATGCCATATAAATGTGATCAGCTCAAGATCATGAAAGAAAAACAAGAGAAAAAATGTGAGAGTTCAAAGAATTGGAATGCTGCACAAGAATTTATATTCCTCAATTTCAAAACAAAACTACAATTTTCCCTTCTCCAGTTTTCTATTCAAGACTTGAATAATGGGGGAAATGCAACTCTCATCAAGCTAATTGCAAAATGTAAAACAGTCCCTTGTCACCACGGAATCTTTTCCTTAATGGCTTTATTTCCAAATAACTGTATGATGTAGTAAAACTTGTTCATTACTGCCTTCCTAAAGAGTTCTGCCCCTGTTCTCTCATTCCCACAGAGATAACACTGTCCTCTTTCTCTGGGAGGGCCAGTTGTTGTTGTTGTGTACCATATTCAAAACCGACCCATAGCTGCCCCTTTGGAGAGGTTTCAGGGCAGTTAATCACATTGGAGGAGATTGCCCATTCTTCTCTTGCAAAGCAGTTAGTGGTCTTGAACCACATACCTTCAGTATTGCCGTGCGGCTTTTTGCCACTAGGCCTCCAGAGCTCTCCAGAGGTCTAGTTATCATCCACCAATTATGCAGAATTAAAAGAATGAGGTCAGACAACCATAACCCAAAGGGTCAAGAGGAAAGCAGATGGTGGGATGAAGAAACTCTTTTTGTCTTGGAAAAAAAGATAGAGGCTGTATCTTAGAAGCTGTAAAAGGGGGAGAATTTTTTTCTAGAGAATTTCCAAAAAGGAGGCTTAAGTAGTTCACAAGCAGTTTCCCTGAGATCCTCAAGGTGGTGTCTCTCTCTGGCAATTCCATTTCACAAATGGCCCCATGGGAGAAATATGGACATTCTCCTTCCTTGTGATTTATAAGCTTTGGAAACCCAGCTAGAGAGTCAGAACCGAGTTGGTTTTGACTCAATAGTAATGAGTTGAATTGCTGAATGCATATCTGCAATATAAGATATTTGACTGTGAATTAATTGATAATTGTATTTGGAGGTAAGTAGCAAAAGAAAAAAAATCTAAGTACTAATAGTCTAAATAAAATATAAGTTTGTTTCTCAATCCCTTCACAAAGTCTAGAAGTAGGTAGTTCGTCACTGTTTAGTGGGCTCCATGATTATCAAAGACTTGGAATCCTTCTCTGCTGTTCCACTATCTTTAGCATGCTTTCTCATGATCCAAAAGAGTTGTTTGTGTCTTAGCCAAATCATCCATATCATTGTCAACAGGAAGGAGGAAGGAGCAAAGAAGGCATGCCAATGCCTTTAAAGGGCATTTTCCATGAGTGGCACACATCATTTCCACATAAGCCCATTGTTCACAATTCAGTCTCATGAACACATTTTTGGGAAATGTTTTATTTTATTCCAAGTATCCAGCCAAAGAAATTTCTGTCTGTGAACATCAGTGCGTAGGACAATGACTTGGACTGAAGACTGACACTCAAGGTGTGGTTTCTGCCTTTGATGGTTAATTTTATGTGTCAATTTGGCATGGCTGTGGAAGCTCAGATGTTTGGCAAAACACTAGTCCAGATCTTGGTATAAACTATTTACGTATATTAAATCAATTAGCCTTAAGTAAAGGTGGCCCTGTATAATGTAAGTGGGCCACAACCAATCCGTTGAACATCTTAAGTGCCTCCAGACTAAATAGATAGATTGCCAGAATTGCTCTTGCTCTCCTACCTGTCTGACCCATTGATTGTGGGACACAGACTGCTGGAATCTCCAGTTATTTGCTTGGCCTACAGATTTTGGATTTGCCATCTCTTAATAATTAACTGAGGAAGCTCTGGTGACCTAATGGTAAGAAGCTGAGCAGCAATCCCAAAGGCAAACAGTTCTGCAGGCGAAAGAATGGACATCCTCCTCCCATGCTATTAACTGCCTTTAAAATCCACTAGAGGGTCAGCTATGGATCAGTTCTGACTTGAGAGTACACAACAATGGCATAATTATATGTGGTAAGAAGTTGCGCTGTAACCTGTAAGGCATGCAGTCAGAATCCACCAGTTGCTCTATGGGAGAAGGATGAACAATCTCTTCCAACATTATTTACTGCCTCTTAAAGCCCACTGGAAGGTCAGCTATGGGTCAGTTCTGACTCAACAGCACACAACAACAACATACTCATATGAGGGAGCTCTGATGGCCTAGTGGTAAGAAGTTGTGCTTCATTCCCAAAGGCACACAGTTCTAATCTATCAGTTGTCAGGTTCCAATCGAGAAAGATGGACTATATCCTCCAGTGTCATTTATAGCCTCTAATATATTGGTAGTTTTTTGTCTTTTGTTGTTGTTGGGTGTTTTTTTTTTGTTTGTTTGTTTGTTTTTAAGCCTCTTGTTTAGAATCAGCAAGACCTGAGGGAGGCCTTGTATTTAAAAGTCAGTTGTTAGGGAGCTCTGGTAGCCCGGTGGCAAGAAACTGCATTGCAATCCCAAATGGATGTGGTTCAAATCCATCAGATGCTCTGCTGGAGAAGGAGGGACAATCTCCTCCTGTACCAGTCAGATCTGATTTGAAGGCACACACACACACATCATCATCATCATCATCATCATCATCAAAAAGTCAGTTGTTACTATATTTTGGAGGATCATTCTTCTAAGTGGTACAGTGCTCTTCTCTCAATATGCTGTACTATCTGGGATTGCTGTGATGCTGAACCTTGTGCCACTGGGGTATCAAATGCCATAACAGTTACCCATGGTGGACAGTGTTTGGTGGAGCTTCCAGTTTAAAACAGGTTTGGAAGCAGGAGAGGCTTCCCAAACTATATGTCTCTGGAAATGTTATAAAGTTTGATGAAAGGAGATAGTTATAGAAAGGCTTCAGGCCTTTTGTTCACAGGGTCACTATTGTTGTTGTTGTTATGTGCCGTCGAGTCGTTTCCGACTCATAGCGACCCTATGCACAACAGCCCTAAACCCTGCTCTATCCTGCACCAACCGCTCCGCCTCTGACACACCCATCCTGATTACCCCAGTCACTGAATCAATCCATCTCATAGAGGGTCTTCCCCTCCTGCGCTGTCCCTCCACCCTCCCAAGCATGATGTCCCTCTCCAAGGACCCGTCCCTCCTGGCAACATGTCCAAAGTATGTCAGACGAAGCCCCAGAATCCTTGCCTCCAAGGAGTAGCTTGGTTTAATCTTCTCCAAGATGAATCTGTTTGTTTTCCTGGCAGTCCATGGTACATTCAGTACCCTTCTCCAGCACCACAGCTCAAAAGCATCCACTCTCCTTCTGTCCTCCCTAGTCATTGTCCAACTCTCTGATGCATAACAAGCGATTGCAAATACCATGGCCTGTATCAGGTGCACCTTAGTCTCCAGAGAGACACTGTTGCTCCTGAGTACCTTTGAGAGGTCCCTAACAGCAGACTTTCCCATCGCGATACGCTTTTTGATTTCCTGACTGCTGGTACCAAGAGTGTTGACTGTGGAGCCGAGCAAACCGAAGCTGTGAACACTCTCAATCTCTTCGTCATCCATCCTGACGCTGCTAATTGGTCCAGTGGTGAGAATCTTTGTCTTCTTGACATTGTCATGCTTAACTCGATGGCAATCAACAGCAACAACAACAATTCACTGGAAGGTTCACTCTGAAATGGTTCCAACCAAATGACAAAATCTCACCTCAAATTCATCATTTTATCTCTTACCAAATATGTCCACTTGCCATACAGTGGTAACTTGTGGTTGCTGTGAAGCTGAACACTGTGACACTGATGGTTCAAATGCATTGGTGGTTACCCACGGCACACAGTATTTGGTGGAGCTCTCCTATTAAAACAAGCTTGGAAGCAGGAGTGGCATCCACTTCCGTAATAGCTTGCCTCCGGAAATGCTATGAACCTGGAGAAAGGATGAAAGTCCCACAAGTGTTAAGGACTTTCATTCATAGGGTTGCTATGAATTGCCTATGACTTGACAGCATTTAACAACAATAACAGCAATGGGTAGAGAGCTGAACTATCAACCTAAAGGCAGACAGTTCAAATCCACCAGCTGCCCATGGCAGAAACATGGACATTCTCCTCCCATATGATTTACTGCCTCTGAAAATCTGCTGGAGGGTCAGCCATGAGTCAGTTATAAATCAATAACACATAACAACAACATCTGTGGTAATTTTGGAGAAGTCCAAATTCCAAAACTAGTTGTTTCCTCTTCTGTCCTCTCAGGCTGTTAGATAAACATGCCATGTTATAACTCTTATTATAAAATTTATATGTATTTATTGTAGGAAGTTTAGAAAAGTAGAAAGGGGGGAAAATCTATATTCCATCTATTTTAACCATGCTAATGTTTTTTGCTAAGTTTGTATCCATGTATATTTTAAACAAAATTCTACAAAATATACTACTTGTCCTGTTTTCCACCCAATATTAATGCAATATTCTTTGAAAGTATGATTTTCAGATGTCTGTTTTTGTTGGGTGATGTCAAAATGACTCCAACTCACAGCACACTGTGTCCAGCAGAATGAAACTCTGCCAGAGCTTGCGTTATCTTCACAATCTCTTCAGTGGTTAAATCCCTTGTTTCAGTGTCACTCAGTCTCATTGAGGATCTTTATCTCTTACCCTCTGCTTTCCCAAGCATGATTCTTCCCTCAGAGACTGGCCTCTCTTAAAGCTATGCTCAAAGTAAGTGAGACCAAGTTTTATCATCCTTGCTTCTAAGGAAGACTCTGATTGCTTTTCTTTCAAGTCAGTTTTTCTTTGTTCTTTTGGCAGTCCATAATATATTCTTTGCCAGCACCTGTATAGTATGTACGTAATCGTGCACATCTGTAAAAATAATATGACTGGCGTGGAGGTGGGGACAGCGTCTGTCATCCCCTAATGTCACAAGTGGGAAAAGTCTCCATCCACAACACCCACAGGCCAAAACTGATCCCTATGAGGTCAGATAATACCCTATGTTTCATGCACCTACTTTTATCAATTCTAACACCAACTGTTACTTCCAGGACTCTTGTTGCTCTACTACTGAGTCTGCTAATCTATTGGAATGGCCACACAGAACTCACAGACTATGCTCACAATTATGGGGCTTATTAGGAACGTGAGCAGGTTACATACATACAGTCTAGGTTGGAACCAGGATTCAACTCTTCAGTCAGGACAACTTCAGTCAGGCAGGCTTTCTAACTTTTAGTCTTGCAATTCTGAGTCTGTGATTTGCAGCTCTTTCAGTTTCACCATTTATTGCATCTCCCTCTTCACACCCTCAGTTCTCCAACAATCTTGGGTGAAGGACCACTGGTTCTGAGTTCATGAATGGCAACCCCAATTCAACTATATCTGGTAGGTCTCTGGTTCTTCACTGCTGTTGCTCTCATAAACATCCCAATCTGATGCAAGCAGGAATCCTTGGTCTTAAAGGATAAGTGCTGGATTCTTTCATTCTTCTTTCTTGCCGATTCCTGTCTTCTTCCTCTAAATCTGCTCTATTTAAACCTTGTTGTTGTTATGTGCCATCAAGTCACCTGCAACTCATAGTGGCCCCAAGTACAATAGCTCTGAAACCTGCCCTATCCTGAGCCCGTCTCACTAACACTGACACTCCTTCTCCTATTACTTTGATTACTGTGTCAACCCATCTCATATGGAATCTTCTCTTGTGCTGTTGCTCCATTCTGCCAAGCATGATGTCCATACTGGCCAATCTCTTCATTAGTAGATTACATACCTTATTTACATATTTCCAGCCAAAAAGATTTAATTCACCTCATTTATATTATTAATATAGTTTTACTTAGCCAAGTGGTAAAAATTAAAGCAAAGCTAATAAAATAATAATAAAATAACTTTCTCTGAAATTCCCTATTAAAGCGAGCAGCTCTGGTGGCCTCGTGGCAAGAAGCTATGCTGAAATCCTGAGGGCATGCCATGTTCAAGGCCACCAGCTGCTCCATGAAAGTAGGATAGGCAATTTCCTTCTGTGCATTTAACTGCCTCTGAAAACCCACCGGAGGGTCAGCTATGGGCTGGTTCCTACTCCATGGTAAATAACAATAACAACAATAGTGGGTAGGAAAATAGTTTAAAACTTACTAAAATACCATTAAGAATTTTCTTCAGTAGGGGTTGTTGTTGTGTACCATTGAGTCGGAACTGGTTCATAGCTGACCTTCCAGCAGGTTTTCAGAGGCAGTAAGCTGTACAGGAGGATATTGTCCATCTTTCTCTTACAGAGCTGCTGGTCGATTTAAACTTCATACCTTTGGTTTGGCGGGACAATTCCTTACCACTAGGCCACCAGAGCTCCCTTCAATAGGGAATTTCAGATAAAGTTATTTTTGTTGGTTTGTTTTTTAAAAGTGAAGCCGCTAATAACTACACAACAAAGCCCAAATTAGTAGTTAGAATAACAACTCTTAGTTCAGTGTTTATTTAACTACTATAAGCTTCTTACGGGTAAGGATCAAGCTTGTTTGTTCTCCCTCCTCCAATCAACATGTGGGGATCCTACTGTGTCATGATCTGTCAAATCAGATCATGACAATGTTTCTGAGTAACTGAACACATAGAAAACTTATAATGGAGCAGTGAACCAACTTAAATAATTTACAATGACTAAAGTACTAGGTCAAACTGCAGAACAACTGCTACTATTTGAGGCATTCTGTAACCCAGAGAATAGTTATTCTTATGCTAAACAGTGTTCTTTTTTATTTTTTTTATATTGATTTATTTACAAATTTGAATACATTGTTTTTCACAGAAGATCTTTTGTGAAAAACAACAATGTTCTCTTGAGCAGAGTTTGAGAAGTGCTCATTCAGACAACAAGAATTGGAACCATTTCATTCCATTAGGTTGACTCTATTCAAAGGATTTAGCCAAATGTCACCTATTTTAGACTACTTGACTTAATCCCTTGGATAATAATTATTGGGATAGTCTTCTCCCATGGTCTGGGCTTGCTTTATGGAGACAAAGTAAGTGAGGCTGCATGACTTTTGAGATACATTTTTAAGACTTGTACCCTCTCCTTTGGTTTCTTTGTCCAGAAAATATCTGATTTATTGTAAAGAAGCCCAGTTAGCCATTGGATAGACTGCATAGATTGTTGTTTTAAACATTCCAGCTGTAAACAAACAAACTAACTTAGCTGTTCAGATTGGTCAAGCTTTTATGATTCTAGCTCTGTCTTTCATTTATATGCTTGTAACTTCCTGAAACAGCAAGAGAGAACTGTCAATCTGAGATAAGTGTGAACCTATTATAATAGATGCTTTAAGACATTGAGTTCTGAAGTGATTTATCATATTGTTGTTGTTGTTGTTGTTATGTGCCCTTGAGTAGGAACTGACCCATAGCTGAGCCTCTGGTAGGTTTTCAGAGGCAGTTAATTGCACGGGAGGAGATTGCCCATCCTTCTCCCGTGGAGCAGCTGGTGGCCTTGAACCGTGTACCTTTGGGGTTGCAATGAAGCTTCTTGCCACTAGGCCACCAGAGCTTCCTGATTTATTATATAGTAACATATAATCAAAATAGTATTTATGTTCATTCCAATAGCTTCAGGATTGTTGTGAGCCTGGCATACTTGATATTTGGTTGTTTTTAGATGTTGTGAAGTCAGCTATGGCTCATAGCAACCCTATGAACAAGATTTGAACTCTGCACTATCCTACACCATCTTCTAAAGAGCTGAAGATTCCAAAAGGCAGCACAGGATAACAATGCAAAATTTTACAATGAAACGTGCAAGGAGCTGGAGTTGGAAAATCAAAAGGGCCGAACTCGTTCAGCATTTCTTAAGCTCAAGGAACTGAAGTACAAATTCAAACCT
>NW_006399753.1:32699457-32700370 GCF_000299155.1 Elephantulus edwardii | reverse complement strand
GGGATGGGTGTGTCAGAGGCAATGCGATTGGCACAGGATAGAGCAGGGTTTAGGGCTCTTGTACATAGGGTTGCTATGAGTTGCAAGTGACTCTACAGCACATAACAACAACAACAACATCTTCATGATCTGTCTGCTCAGACCTATCTTGGAAGTCACAGTGACAAGCTGTCTTGTTGAATGTCTTTCTGTAGACCATGAGAAAACTTCTTTGTTAAATGAATAAACAGACTTTCAAGACTATTCACACACATATAGTCACATACATACAAACATATATAGTCTGTGAGGTACCATTAGTTATCCAAACTAAAATGCATTGTTATTTACCAGGAACCAGCTCCTCACTGATCCTCCAGTATGATTTCAGACACTGAAAACCACACGCGTAATTGCCCATCTTTCTTCCTTGGAGCACTGATTGATTTGAAACTTAAGGGAGGAGCTACCTTTGGATTAGCAGTGCAACTCCCTATGAACTAGGCCACCTGGTCTCCTTAGTAATTGTTGTTGTTGGTTTTACTTATGGGAAAGTTGAAAATGGCCCATAGCTTATCTTCCAGTGAGTTTTAAAAGGCTATAATTTGCATGAGGGGTAATCACTCATCTTTCTCTGTGGAGCAGCTGGTGGATTCAAACCACTTGCCGTTGGGTTGATAATACAACTTCTTATGCATTAGGCTACCAGTGCTCTATCCTTAGTATTTAAAATGCATTAAAAATCCCAAACCATTAACTTTTAGCTTTTTTTTCTTTTTAGGGCTTATTTCTACCTGGAGTGTGCTAATAAACACATGAGGATTGATTCGAATTGCCAGAAGTTCAAGTAGGATTTAGAAGAGGCCATGACACCAGGGATATCATTGCTGATGTCAGATGAATCCTGGCTGAGAGTAAGGAATGCCAGAAGAAT
>NW_006399753.1:32690730-32698687 GCF_000299155.1 Elephantulus edwardii | reverse complement strand
CCCTAGTTCTATGGCCTCTTCTAAATTCAGCCTGCACTTCAGGCAGTTCTCTGTTGATGTGCTGTTCCAGTTGGTTTTGGATAATCTTCAGCAGAATCTTGCTTGCATGCTATATCAATGATATGTTCAATACTTTCCACACTATGTCAGATCACCTTTCTTTGGAATGGGAACAAATAAAGATCTCTTCCAGTCAGAAGGCCAGGTAGTTGTGCTCCAGATTTCTTGGTACAACTTGGTGAGCAGATCCAGGGCAGCATTTGTTTGTTGAAATATGTCAATCAGTATGCCATCAATTCCTGGGACCTTATTTTTTGCCAATTACTTCAGAGCAGCTTGAACTTCCTCCTTCATCACCATAGGCTCTTGTTCATACATTGTTTAATGAAATTCTTCTGTGTCCACCAATTCCTTTTGGTACAATGACTCTGTATACTCTTTCCACCTTCTTTGAATGCTTCCTGGATCATATAATATTCTGCCCAAAGCATCCTTAAGTATTGCAACTCAAGGCTTGAATTTGTTCTTCAGTTCCTTCAGCTTAAGAAAAGCTGAGTGAGTTTGGGCCTTTTGATTTTCTGCCTCCAGCTTCTTGCACATTTCATCATAGTATTTTACTCTGTTTTCCCTTGCTGTTCTCTGGAATATTCTGATTAATTCCTTAATATCTTGATTTCTTCCCTTTACTTTGACTTCTCAGTGCCCCAGTGCAATATTTAGAGTTTTTCTGACATGAATCTTGGTATTTTCTTCCTCTTCTGTCTTTGTAATGACTGCTTGCACTCTTCCCAGATGATACTCTTGACATGCTTCCACAGCTCATCCAGTCTTTGCTCATTAATGTCCAAGGCCTCAAACCTGTTCCTGAGATGGTTTTAAAATTCAGGTGGGATAGACTCAAGGTCAAATTTTGGTTCCTATGGATTTGATTTAATTCTCCTCAGCTTCAGCTTGAACTTGCATATGAGTAGTCTGTTCCACAGTCAGCACCTGGCCTAGTTTTCACAGCTTCTCCAGCAATTATTTCCACAGATGTAATCAATCTGATTCCTATGCATACCATCAGGTAAAATCCAGGCGTAGGCCTGCACTTGTGTTTCTTATAAAATGTATTTGCAATGAATAAATTGGTTGAGCAAAATTCCATCATTCTGTCTCCAGCTTCATTTCTGTCACCAGGTCCATGTTTTCCAACTACTGATCCTTCTTCTCTATTTCCAACTTTTACATTCAAGTTACCCATTATTATTAATGCATCTTGATTGTATGTTTGATCAATCTCTGACTCAAAAGTTTGTAGAAATTTTCTATTTCTTCCTCTTTGGCTCTGGTTGTTGGTGCATATATTTGAATGATGATGGTATTCACTGGCTGAGGAAATTCTCCAAGAAGCTGGACTCTATGAAGAGGAATATTGCATCAGGAAGAGAGGGAGACTCATCAATACCCTGTGTTATGCAGATGACACAACCTTGCTTGCTGAAAGTGAGGAGGACTTGAAGCACTTGTTGCAGAAAATCAAGGAATGCATCTTTCGGTATGGATTGCATCTCAATGTAAAGAAAACAACGATTCTTACCATTGGACCAGTAGGCAGTGTCATGATGGATGGAGAGGAGATTGAAACTGTCAGCAGCTTCATCTTGCTTGGATTCATGATTAAAACCATTGATAGAAGCAGTCAGGAAATAAGATGCGTTGCACTGGGAAAATCTGCAGTTATGAACCTTCCTAAGTTGTTGAGGAGTAGTGATGTCAGTTTGAGGACTAAGTTGCATCTGATTCAAGCCATAGTCATTCTGATTACCAGCTGTACATCTGAGACCTAGACAATGAATAAGGATGACAGAAAAATAATTCACATCTTTGAGCTGTAGTATTGGAGAAGATTACTGAACATCCCATGGACGACCAAGAGAATGAACATATATATGTCTGGAGAGGGTGCAGCCAGAGTGCTTTCTAGAGGCAAGATTCGTTAACCTTTGCCCCACATGCTTTGGATATATTGCTAGGAAATGCTATTCCTTTGAGAGGGACATGATGTTGAGAAGAGTGGAGAGTCAGCAAAGGACAGGAAAACCCTCAACCAGCTGGATTGACAAGGTGACTGCTGCAGTGGGATCTTGTGTGTTAGGAATGTGAAGATGGCACAGGACAGGACTAGGTTCAGATCTTTTGTTCATAGGGTCACTATGAGTCATACTCGACTTGATAGCACCTAACCACAGAACAATTTTAGGTCAAATGTGACAAATGTCTCCTTATTCAATATTTTATTTGGAAATTTTTCTTTTTAATAAATGCAATTTGGTTTTTCTCATTGAAGTTCCAGAATTACTGAAAAAGAAGTGTTGCATGTACACTCAGCTGTAGGAATTGCATTTTGTCCTTGTTCATGTCTCCACCACAGAACAGAAGAGGAACGTGATGTGAGACAGTGGAGGTGCAATGGAGCTGGTTTGACTATGTTGCGTGTTTTACTGAATGCATTCATTATGGGGGAAAAGATGTCTTACATGGTCCAGGACTTGAAAGAAGAAGGAAAGGATGATCATTTCTTTCAAATCCTTTACTCAACTATACTTTTGTGTTCTGTGGCACAAAACAGGTTTTATATTAAAAAGTCAGAAAGAGTGAAGGAGGATAAATGTAGAAAGATATAGAACAATCTCTTCTAAAAGAAGTTTTTTAACTTTTCTAAGTAAGGAAAAATGACTGTCATGAAAGAAAAGCTACTCTTCTCTTTGGCAATTTTTAAAATTTGGTCTTTTTTTCTCTCTCACTCCTTTCCTCCCTCCTTAATCAAAGTACAGAATATACCAAATGTAAAGTTCTGCAGAGGAGAAAAGAGCAGTTACCTTCCACAAGTAGTAAAATGGAGCTGGAAATTTGGCCAAAGGGCAGGAGTGAGTTTGTGTGTTTTTAGCCAAGTGCTGTAGAAATAAATATGTAAGTGTGGCAACCATGGTTGTGACACTTCAGAAACAGCAAGTCTCTCTTCTCTGTCAAGATAGGCAATGAGCATAAATGGAAGGTAGCACATAGCAAGTGCTCAACAAATATATGAGATCCTTTATAGCTCAAACTGCATTCATCACTCAGGAGCTTCTGTGTTAACATAGTCAAGCTGTCCATGTTCCAAGGGGATGTCATGTTCCAAGCATGACATAGTTAGCTGAAGGCTGTATTTGATCTCACCCAGAGGTACTGTGGAAGCTGGACCAGGTGATCTGCTTTGGAAAGGTTGTCATCCTGAAAACCCTATTCTGGACATGTAAGGTCACCATGAGTTGGATTTGACTTGACAGCAATTTACAGCATACATTAGTTGGAGTCCCTGGTTGTATAAAGTGTTAATATGCTCAGCTGTTAATCAGAAGGTAAGCCATTTGAGTCCATCTAGAGGAACCTTAGAAGAAATGCCCAGTGATCATGTTAACTTCTGAAAAAAAACAGTCATCAAAATCCTTGTGAAGCACATGACATGCAAGGAGCCTCCCTATTTTAAATTTCACTAGATGCAACTGCTTTTCTGTGCCTTTTTATATCAAAGTCCCTTTAGATGTTAGAATAATAGGACCAAAGATGGGCCCCATCATGCTTTAGAGAGATTTCATTCCCTCTGAACTTGTGATGTCTAGCCCCAGGTTTTTAAAAACATGACAAAGCAAATACAAACCTCAGTAGACCTACAAAGTATTCCCACGGCCATGAACTTTATCCTGAGGGAAAATGTAGTAGGAATTACAAGTACTAATTTGGGACTCCTATAAAAACGACATGAGACACCCTAACAAAGGTAGGCCTGTTTAGGTTGGTGCCAAATTTCCAATTCACAAAGGGGAGGTGTGTTTTTCTCAAGGTTGTTAAAGAGGCTGAGGTGCTTGCTGTGTACAATTGGAGATACCTGGAGAGATTCTTTCTCACTTTAAATTTTTTTCTAAACAGCTTAATTCTTATTTCTGCTTTCAACATTTCTTTGTGCACATTATCCTCTTTTAAACAGACAACCCACTGATTTTCTTCTCTGTTTTCCCAGAGAATGTGGGAGCTGAGAGGCTTTCCCCAGAATGTGCTACTTGGTCTCACCCTGGAGCAGGGAGGATTTCTCCTTGTGCATCTTCAAAAGGTTTCTTTGATAAGTTGAGTTTGGTTTCTGACTTCAATATTGAACAATCCAGCTTATTATCACTTCTGGCTTGTTTGTTATTTTTTTTTAATCTTACCCACTTAATTCATCCAAGGCATGTCCAATTTCTCCTTAACAAAGATTGCCAAAGGTTTTAAGTACACCAAGAGCAAGATTTGTGGTATAAAGTAATGTTTAATGGTGATCTGTCTATTTAAGATTCTAATCATGTTGTCAATTTTCTAATTAAAATTTTCTTAAACTATAATTTGGGTGAAAGTTCACAGGACAAGTTTGGTTTCCCATTTAATAGTTCATACACATTTTGGTTTGTGGTATTGATTTCAATCAATATCATGTAATAACACTCTCCACCTCTCTCTGTGTGTAACCATTTCCCTTCCTTCATCCTTTATTCTTATCTGTTCCTAACTTCTCAATGTATACTTCCCGTATGATATTATTTCCCTTCTAATCTGTCTGTAGTTTCACTGAAGGCTGAACTATGCTGGGGGCAGGGTTCAATACATGTTTAAAGAATATCTAAAGGTGGTAGTCTCAGGGGTTCTGCTAGTCTCTATCAGACCAGAAAGCCAAGATGTGTTTAGTTTTTAATGATTCTGAGTTTTGTTTTACATTTTCCTTCTTCTCTATCTAGGATTTTCTACTGTAACCCTTCCAGAGGGTCAGCAGTGGTAGCCAGGCATCGTCTTGTTTCTTATTATCAAAAAACTAAATTCATTGTCATCAAGTTGATTCTGACTCATAGTGACTCTAAGGCAGTAAAGCTTTGCTGAGGCAAATGGCTACATCTTTCTTCCACAGAGGAGCAGGTGGACTTTTGTTAGCAGGTAGAGCATTTAACCACTGTGTCATCAGGACTCCTACTGTAGAATTACTGGTAGAATATTCAACTATTAGGATCCTTATAGGGTTATATAGGGAGCATTGGTGGCTCAGTGGCAAGAAGCTGCAATACAATCCCAAAGGCACGCAGTTCAAGGCCACCAGCCGCTCTGCAGAGGAAGGATGGGCAATCTCTTCCCATGAGAATAACAGCCTCTGAAAACCTGCTGGAGGGTCAGCTATGGATTGGTCCTGACTCGATGGTACTCAAAAAACAACAATGGGATCCTGTCGCATAAATGAGATAGATCATATGTCAGGCTATTCCTGAATGGTCAGACATAAAAAAGGTTTAATGGTGAAACAGTGGGCCAGCTTAGTTAATGGTATCACCAGCATTGTAACTCACAGTGTCACCTCTTCATGGCATCACCCCATACAGACCATCCAAAGTCCTTAGTTATGCTTATTATAAATTTAAATCATAGGCTAATGTGTAATCAGTATACTTATAAAATTGTTTTGCATTAATAACACAAAAAACACTTTTAGTTTTTCTTCTTTTCCTTTAATTACTATTTTATTCTCAAAAAAGTTCTTGATACCAGTTCAGAGATACGACTTACTACAATGTTGTGTGTACCATCGAGTCACAATCTACCTATAGCTCATCTTCCAGCAGGTTTCTAGTGCTAGATAATTGCACAGAGGAGATTGCCCATATTCCTCCCATGGAGCAGCTGATGGATTTGAACCTTGTGTTTTTGCATTGATAGCACAATCCCTTATCATTAAGCCACTACAACACTGAAGCTAAAACAGAAAATACAACAAAACTGGTGGCTATAAAAACATAGTACTATGTGCTGTCGAGTAGGAATCGACCCATCGCTGACCATCCAACAGCTTTTCAGAGGAAGTTAATCACATGGGAGGAGATTGCTCATCCTTTTTCTGCATAAAAAAGGCAGTCAAGAACAAAAGTGCTTCTAGTATGTGCTTATGAAACCATGTGATTGGAAGTGTCATAACTGAGTAATGACTGAAGACATTCAACTCAATGACTCAACACATTGCCACTGAATCCCAATCAATTCATAGTTGACCCTCCAGTAGGTTTTAAGAGGTTGTAAATTGCTTAGAAGGAGAGTTTCCATCTTTCTCCCAAGAAACAGCTAAAAAAATTTGAACTGCTGCTGTGGGGTTGACAGTGTAACTCCTTAGCACTAGGCCACCAGAGCCTCCTTTCTGAAATACAGAGGAAGGTTCAAAAAGTCAATTAGCTTATTATTTTGGCCTTGTAGGTGTATTACAAACTGTATTATATGATCCACACAAGCTGGACTCACAAAAATTGTTGGTTTTGTTGTTGTAACTTAACTACACTGAAACACTACACAAACATTTTATAGACAGTCATTTTGGTGTCATTCCTCTGCCATTGTCACTCAGTGCAGTGAGTACTCCCTATCCATCACTCTCCTAGTGATGCAACTCAGCTTAAGTTGCAATGAATTAAATACTAGATCAAACCTCGGAGCAATTGCTGCTAATTGGAACACTGTGCAATTCATGGAACAGTAATGGCTATGAAGCTGTACTGTACACTAATGTTCCTTCAAGCACAGTTGGAAGAGTACTGATTAAGATACTAAAGGTTGAAATCATTTCATAATTTTTTTTCCTCTAAGTGTCACATACATCAGAAAGCATAAACGTTCATCTGCATTGTGCCACCTCTTCTGAGAGGCACCATTCTAATTCCTTGTCTGTCTCCCCTGGACTGTGTGCTCTAAAATGCATCAATTAAAAGGTGGATTTGAAGAGTAAATGATACAACGAATAAGTGAATGAATGCCCAACGTTGCAGAATCCGATAGGTAATATTAGAAGAACATTGAATGTAATCATGTAGCTCCTGAAATTCCCCAAATAGTTATCATAATGTTACCCATCTTGCAAAGTTAAGGAGAAAATGAGATAAACTGTATTATCTTATTGAACAAACATGTAATTGAGTGTCTACTTGGCCTAAATACTGCAAGAAGCTTTCCAAGTGCACATATACTCAGAGTTAATCGGCTAGTGGTATTGTTTGCACGTCTTTATAATAGAATTTGATATGCTGGTTTCTCTAATGCGCATACACTATCAGGCAGGGTGGTTTCGCCTTGTTCCTGAACATCCTGTTTTTGGATTTCCAGTTAAAAATTCACATTGCCTCATAAGTTACCGCTCTTATTACTTTGCAGTACTATAGCACTGTTAATGGCTCCCCAGGGAAACTGCAATGTATTTTGATAACCTTTCTTTATGATCATGCTTGGTTTCATTTGGACATGATTCAGGAAAAAAAAGCAAAAATAGGAAAAAACACTAAATGTCAGCGATTTTTGTCTTTTGGTAATTAAAAACAATCCTTAGGGACAATGTGTCATTTTAAAACAGTATTAAAATTTTATTATACTTGGTGCATTCCAGGTTATTAGAATACAATTTGGAATTAGAAAACAAGGTTGAAGAAATCGGAATTTGTCTCCAAGTTTTTGGTTTGGAGTTTTTGGGCGGGATTTTTTTGCAAGTAGATAGCAAAAAGAAATATGATGGTGTAAGATATATTTTCTTGATTTGAGAATATTTAGACTTTTTAAAGATATGTATTATTTAAGTTTCTGCTTCCATGGATTTGAAATAGTCTGTGCAAAAGTCAAGGAGATAAGGCATCTGTACTTAATGGCTAATTTGCAAAATAGCAAGAGGATAACAAACAAACAATCTAGTAGTGGTTGCAGGGAATAAATTTACTATGGTAAATACCTAATCTTAAGAACATTCCTGCAATTTTCAAAGTAACTCATAACATTGTTTTGTATAATAGATATGCCTCTTTCAGTGATTGTAGGTGATTCATATATCTTGATAAAAGATGCGTACCAGGGAGTTTTTCTTTTACTTTTCAAAGAGAGGAGAGAACTGGGG
>NW_006399753.1:32677649-32690620 GCF_000299155.1 Elephantulus edwardii | reverse complement strand
TTATTGAAATAAAATAAAAAATTTTTAAAAAAGATGCATAGTCTTTAGAGTTTAGATGAAGAACTTGAGCCAGAAATTGTGATTGATACTAGATTATTAGAAAGTTCTGGTGGCTTGTTGTTCTTCTTTTTTGCTGTTGAGTCAGAACCAACTCATCAGTGACCCTTCAGTGGCTTATCAGAAGCAGTTATTTGCATAGAAGGAGGCGTCCATCCTTCTCCCATGGAGCAGCTGGTGGATTTTAACCTCATTGTCTTTGGAATTGCTGCACAGTTTCTTACCACTTGACCACTAGGCTTAATGGTATGGCATTACACTGCTAATGCAAAGGTGTAGACCCACCAGAGGGTCCTCAAGAGAAATAGGGGCAATCTCCTTCAGGGGGATTAACTGTCTCTGAATACCTGCAGGAGGTCACCTGCGCATCAGTTCCAACTTGATGGTACACAACAACAGTAACTCTGTTATTAAAGAAGCTATGGTAACCTAGTGGACAAGGAGTTGTGCTGCCAACCCAAAGACATATGGTTTGAATCTACCAGCTCTTTGTATAAACATTCAAATTAGTGAATTTTGCTATTTGTTTGTAGGTTGACTACAGGACAGCCTTGTTTTAATATAGAGATCTTGGAATTTCTAGGCAAGTCTTGGATGAGTTTGAGGGAAGGCTACCCTCACTAAACACATATGAACAGGACCCAACCCAAAACTTCACTGCCAATAACTTGATTCCAACTCAGAGTGATTCTGTAGAACAAAGAAGAACTTCCCTATCATGTTTCCAGGGCAGTAAATATTTATGGAAACAAATTTCCTCATCCTGGGGAACAGCTGGGGCCATTCAAACCATCTACCTTAGTTCACAGCCAAATGCTTAACTACCCAACTACTGGAGTTCCTTGTCAACAGAGTAGTGCATCATGAAAGCAGATGGTCTTTGATTTTGTCATGGGTCATATTTGTTTAATATGCCTGTTACATTGTGTTCACTTTGGCAGCACATATACCAAAATTGGAATGATATGGAGGAGATTAGCATGGCCCCTGCACAAGGGTGACAGACAAACATGTGAAACATTCCATATATATTTTTTAAAAAATATGACTATTATATTTGAAATTTCAGAAATTCTGCTCAGCAATAAATTGTAAAGTGAATCTCAAAAGAACTAATGTGCTGATTCTTTTACTTGCTTTTTAAGGACTATAAGTTTTTTCCATGAAGTGTATCAAATACTTCAGGCAATGATCTAAATCTCTCGTTGCCATCAAGTCAGAAGCAACTCATGAATGGTCCACCATTGAGTGTATGAGGATGTAAATTGCAAGGGAGATGATAACTCATCCTTCTCCTATAAGCACATGGTAGATTCGAACAACAGAGCCGCAGGCTTTGGCTAAGCAGCACAAACTGTAGACTACAGACTATACTAAACTACTACTACCATACTAAACAACTAAACTACAGACTATGTCACCAAATCTCTCCTATGAGCGAAATAGGCGTTGTTGTGTACTGCCAAGTTGGAACCTACTGGTACCAGATTGCTGATTCTCCAGTAGGTTTTCAGATGCTGTAAGTCCTACGGGAGGAGGTTGTCTACCAGTGGAACAGCTGGTGGATTTGAACGGTGTGCCTTTGGTTGGCATCACAGCTCCTTACCCCTGGGTTACCAGAGAGAACTCAACTAGAAATGGGAGCGAGGGCAGAATTCCACCATTCCTACACATCTCTCAGCCCCAAAAGCACCAGTGGACCTACTAAATACTAGTTTTACCACCTCCCTAGGCTGAAGGCTGAAGGATTCCAAGAGCTAAAGTCAGAACTTTCACAGAGAATTGTGAGCTCATGAATTTCTATAGTATAACTGTCAGAAATTCCTCAGCTTTCCTCACCTCCAGCCCTCTCTTTTAGATAGGTGAGTTCACTTGCTTCCTCCACTCAGGTTCGTGTTGTCCACCTCCCCTTGAGTTTTAGTGGTCCCTGATGTACTTCCACCACAGTTTTGTCTGCATTGCTGCTTATTCCCACTAATAATCCATGCCTTGCACCTTGCCTCCAGACCTGTTGTTGATTTTCTGGTCTTTCTGACGGTTCTGATTTGTGCATAGCTGTTTAGTGTCAGGTCTTTGATTTTTGTTTCCTGCTTCTTGGATCTCAGTTCTAGCCTCAGCTCTGTTAATAACTATATAATCTTAGACACTTTTTAAAAACTGTATGAATCTCAGTTTCATTATCCCTACAGTTGGGATAAAAATAGCTATATTTCCCAAGGATAGCCAAGAAATAGAAGAGAAAGTATCTTGTAAAAATTAGGAAATGTGTGAGTGCTATTATTAGTAGTCTAATCTAGTTGCCAAGCTGGTGACTATTACCGTTATCTTTATCTCGCATCAACTGATCTTTCTCCTGAATCCTCGATCCTCAGGACTTTACGTTTAGTATAACCCATGTGATAGTGGCCATTTGTTCTTCTGAAGCATCTTATTTAAAGACAGTGTTAATTAGAGGAAAACAGCTCAAGAAATTTAGAGGACAGACATTAAAATATCACCTATATGGATATTGAATTAGCCAAGAATTCTAACAGCAATAGAGATAGAGTGGATTTTAAGGTAATGGTCTTCAAAGAGTAACCGGGAGAAACCAAGCAATGATAGTAGTGGGCATAAAAAACTTCAGCAAACCCAAGTTTCTCCAGTCTGACGTACAGGCTTTACTTAATATGGGAAATGCTCTGGTGGTGGGATGCGCAGGGAGTCCCATTGCTAATGCAACAGCCAGTTCTCTCTGGTAATTTGAACACGCTGTCCATTCCAGTGGAGAAAGATTAGTGCTCTACTTTTGTGCAATTTATAGTCGCAGAAACCCTCTGGAGAGTCAACTATGAGTTGATTCCAACTCATAACAATATGTTTAAAACAATTTCCTTGATATTCCACTGTAGGCAGGAGATAACTGAGACGTCACCATTTATGTGACTATTACCATTCTTTTCATCATTTTTTTCCAGTTTTAACTGAGTATTAGAGGAATAAAAAGAAAAGGAAAGCATTTGTAGAATTCAGTTAGTTTGATCTAAAGTAAAAAAAAAAAATTACTCTTTTTTTTTTTTCAGAGACCCTTTTTAGGTCAAAATCATTTTTATAAAGATGTGAAGATATCATTTAATTTACCTTTGTCACTTTTTAAATCTTTAGCATGGACAGTTCAGTTTTCCTGAAGGCTGCCTGAGATATGCTCTCACAACGGATTCAGTGTGAAAGCAGACATGCCATTCCAGATGTCTTCGATTAAGCCAGGCATGAGCGAGCCTTGGTAATACAAAACAATACCATTTTTTAAAAACATTGTTTTGTTTTGTTTTGGAGAATACTTTTTTATAGGTTTTGTTATTTATGTCAACTTTTAATGACCTTTTTGTTTGAAATAATAAGTATTTAAAATAATATCCATTTATTTTCACTTGGAATATGCTAAATATTAAAATACATGCAAAAGCCTGACATTGTGTAAGGTGGAAACTTGTCAGAGAAGGAACTCAGTGGAAAGAGACAGAAAAAAGTTAAGAAAATGTACTGACAAAGGCAGAAAACCAAGGCAATCCATCAAATTCCATCCTCATAGGATTTCACTGAAGGTACAACCTACATGGACATGAGCTTTTTCCAGTAGTTGATTTTTAGGAAGGTAGAAGGGTCCTGAGATAATATTGAGAACCACTGACTTATTTGCTGAAAGGGAGGACTTGGTCTCAGAGAAAACTACAAAGTTAGACGTGTACAAAAGAAGTTGAAGATGGAAAGTGCTATGTGAATAAATGCTCTAAAAATTGTGCTTGTAAATTGAGATAAGTTGCCTTATCGCTCTGAAATTATGACAGAAAATGTGGGTAGGAAAA
This sequence comes from Elephantulus edwardii, assembly GCF_000299155.1. Classification (NCBI taxonomy): domain Eukaryota; kingdom Metazoa; phylum Chordata; class Mammalia; order Macroscelidea; family Macroscelididae; genus Elephantulus; species Elephantulus edwardii. Next base: position 32,686,718 of record NW_006399753.1, on the reverse strand, counting down.
AAGTATCAGAGACACACTTTTTGAGCAAGGGGAGGTTTTCTTTACTTTGAATAGTAGTTAAAGAACAGCAAAAAACCTCCTATGTTATTTTTATTAAAAATTAATCAGTAATTCAATCTGACTAGAAGAGGATGCATCTTTTCAATCTTCCATCAAGCAAGTTTATTTTAAAAGTTTTAAAAGTATGTGTTTTTTAATTGATTATGAAAGTAATACACCTCCATCACAGAAAATATATAAAGTTCTGAAGAATATTACGCAAATACAAACTCGCTATAATTTCATCTTCATTAGTATTATTCCTTCTAGCTTTATTTTAATAAAGCAAAATTATTGTGTCATACATGTAGTTTTCCCATCTACTTTATGTACTTAACCTTTTTTTTTTTACTATGAAGATGTTAGTCTGGGCAAAGAGGGCCAAAGAGAAGAATGAAGAATTCAGAACTCAAATGCTGATGGCCTTGCTGTTGAAGATAAAAAAACGGCCTTGCCTGTCTGACTAAGCTAGCAGGTGGCTCGTAAATCGGAGTGGAATGTCCCTCCCTAAAGACTCTGTTTATAAAAATCCTCCCCAGTAAGTTCACAGTGTGACTTCCCATTCTGTCTCTCTAGGATGAGGAACTCACCCGGGAGCTCCCCTTCCCCCCACCCCTTTAATAAAGCTGCATTAAGCTTTCTCTCATTCTCTCTGATTTCTTCTTTAAGTCCACTAACCTAGCCTAACCTAACAGAAGACTTTATTGCTTCTTTTTGTTATGTGCCTTTAAGTTAAAATTGACTCATAGTTGACCCTCTAGAGAGTTTTCAGAGACTATAAATTGCACCTGAGGAAATTGTCCACCTTTCTCCCTTGGAGTAGCTGGTGGATTCGAACAGCTTGCCTTTGGCTTGACAGTGCCACTTCTAGCCACTCAGCCACCAAAGCTCCCTATTTATTACTTAGTATGAGAATTTTTCTCATTGGACAATCATTTGAAATCATTCTCTTTAGTGTGAAAAATAATTCTTTGTGATTAAGTTACAATCTATTTAGATGATAGCTAGACATGAAGGTTTTTTATTTTTTTAAACTCTTGTAAAAGATGATTGAATATATTGAACTGGGCCAATTGGCAGAATCATAATAGATGGAGAAGAGATTGAGATTGTTAACAATTTCAGCTTGCTGTGTTCCACAATCAACACTTTTGGCACTTGCAGTCAGGAAATCAAAAGATGAATTGGGAAGTCTGCTGTTAGGGACCACTCTAGAATACTGAAGAGCAAGGGTGTCAGTCTGGAGACTAAGCTGTGCCTGATACAGGCCATGGTCTTTGCAATTACTTGCTATGCTTCAGAGAGCTGGACAATGACTAGGAATGATAGAAGGAGAGTTGATGCCTTTGAGTTTTGGTGCTGGAGAAGAATATTGAATATACCATGGACTGCTAGGAGAACAAACAAGTTCATCCTGGAGAGGGTGAAGCCAGGCTGGTCCTTGGAGGGAAAGATTCTGAAGCTTGATGTACCTTTAAAAACTCTTGTAAGCATTTATTGAAATATATGGGCAATCTCCTCCTGTGTGATTAACTGTGTCTGAAAACCTGCTGGAGGCTTTCTGACTCAATGGTACACAACAACATAGACATGTCAGTAGAACATGTTAGTCACAGGTAATATTAGCATTATATATGCTAAAAATGTTGGCTTAAAATTCTGTATTGTGTTTGAATAGACTTTGACAAATGACAATAATTCATCCAAATAATGAAAACAAATACAGTAAAAAAAATTCTTTACTCAGTTATATTAAAACCTAAGAAACTTTATAACAGTAAAATTAATTTAAGGGGATAGATTGAAATAATTTATAATTAAGCAAGAAACTTAATGTAATTATAATCCATAAATACAGTTTGAGTTCCTGCTAGAAGAGTATTGAATATACCACGGAGTGATAGGAGAGCAAGCAGGTTCTCCCTAAAGAGGGTGAGATCAGGCTGCTCCTTGGAGGCAAGGATTCTGAAGCTCCATCTAACATACTTTGGACATGTTACAAGGTAGGATCAGTCCTTGAAGAGGGAGGTCATGCTTGGGAGGGTGGAGGGACAGTGCAGGAGAGGAAGAGACTTGATGAGATAGATTGATTCTGTTACTGGGGTAATGGGGTTAGGTGTGTCAGAGATAATAAGATTGGCAAGGGATCGAGCAGGGTTTAGGGCTGTTGCACATAGGGTCACTATGAGTCGCTGGTGACTCAACGGCACATAATAACAACAATCCAAAACTATACATTTCTCTGTTGTTGTTATGTGCTGTCGAGTTATAGTGGCCCTATGTACAACAGCCCTAAACCCTGCTCTATCCTGTGCCAATATCACTGTCTCTGATACACCCACCCCCTTATCACAGTCACTGAATCAATCCATTTCATTGAGGGTCTTCCTATCCTGCTCTGCATGGCATCCTTCTCCGAGGACTGATCCCGCCTTACAACATGTCCAAAGTATGTTCGATGGCACTTCAGAGTCCTTGCCAAAGAGCAGCCTGGTTTCACCCTCTTCAGGACAAACCTGTTTGGTCTCTTAGCCACATTTTTCTGAAGGAAAAAAATATTTTAAGTATGCAATTTCCAACCAAATTAGAGTGTGTGTATAATATACTTCCATTTAAATTGCTAGTATTTTTTTTTGTTTTTTCATTTCAAACACGATGAGAATAAGCTTCAGTTGAATCCATTAAGGTAAGAAAGATACTGAAAATGAAAAATAATTGAGGAATAATGGTGGTAACAGCAGATAGTATTGTTATATGTTATGGAACTGCTGATAATGAATAGAGACCTTGTGAACAACAGATCTGATCTTTATGCCAGCAGCACAATTGTCATGATATCTACTATGCTCAAGACCTTTTTTGCAATCACTGTGTCTGTCAATCCATCTTATTGAGGGTTTTCCTTTCTTTCACTGACCTACCTTTTCCCAGCGTGATATATTTATCCTAGGACCGGTTCCTCCTGACAATATGCCCACAGAGTATATGAAATGAAGTTTCACTATTTTTGCCTTTAAGGAGTATCCTAGTTGCACTTCTTACAGTGTAAACCTGTTTGTTCTTTTGGCAATTCATGGTATATCTGATGCTCTTCTTCAAATTACTATTTATAGGCATCAATTCTTCTTTGGTCTTCCTTATGCATTGTCTAACTTTCAGATGCATGTGAAGCAAGGCAAATGAAGCAATACATATGAAGAAAGCGCCATGGTTGGGTCAGGCACACCTTAGTCTACACTGACATCCTTGCTGTTCAGAATTTTGGCAAGACCCTTGACAGCAGATTTTTCCAATGCAATAGGTCTTTTTATTTTTTGGTTGCTGCTACCATAAGTGTTGACTGTGGATTCAACTAAAATACACATCATCAAAAAATAACTAAGACAGTCTGTTACGAACATTTAATAAACCTCAGTTTCTTTAAAATAAAAACAACAACAAAAATAAGAATTCTTGTGATGAATCTAGAACAGTATGTGACATAGGCCAGTCACTAAATGACAATTATGGCATAAGACCACTATTATTAAAAGCTAAGGAAAATAAGATGTCATCTTACTTGGTATTGAAATGAGATGAGACGTTGGAAAAGTCTGAAATCAGGGACCTCTCCAAATTATTGAGGAGAAATGATGTCAGTTTGAAGACCAAATAACACCAGACTTATTCAGGCCATGGTCTTTTCAGTCACTGAGAAATGGATAACTAACAAGGATGATGTAAGAACGGATGCCTTTGAGCAGTGGTGTTGAAAAAGAATACTCAATTGCCCATGCACTGCCAAAAGAACAAACAGATGTCTTCTTGAATAAGGTGCAGCCAGAGTGCCCCTTGGAGTGAGAAAGCTTTGTCTCACAAACTTTAGTATTGTTGTTAGGAGTAATTATTCCTTGTAGAGGGCCATGCTTGGGGAGATGGGAAGTTTCGAAAGACAGGAATGCCCTCAAGTTGGTGGATTAACACACTGACTACAGCAATGGGCTCCAGAGTGTCAGAGATTGTGAGGGTGACACAGGGTAGAGCAGGGTTCAGATCTGTTGTTCATAGGGTCACTGTGGCTCATACTTGACTTGAAGGCACCTAACAACAACAAGGAAACATGAACACACAGAATCAATCTTGGTGAAATATCAGAGATGAGAAAGCAGAGACAGGTGAGGAAAATTAATAAACAGATAAGTTTATTAATGAAGTTTAAGGGGAAGGAAATAAAGGCAATATACACAAAGATGTCAGTTATGCTGTATTTAATCAATTACGTTAATCAATGGTAATTAATATTATAAAACAAAATAACTGATTGATTGTATCACCAAAGTTATTTTTACATTTACTCAAGTAAAAATAAAAGAATTCATTTAAAAAATTAAATATAAGTACACATAAAAGGGGAAAGTAAATATCAACAGTTCATAATAATTGACAAAAGAATAATACTGCTTTGGAACAGTTTTTAGCACATGTAAAAATCTAGTATATATATGATTTGAAGGACTACTATAAAGAAATAGTGATACAAAGAGTTATTGAAGAAATCGGGCTGAAATACCATCAACTTTTTAGAAAACAATAAGAACTGGAAAGAAAATTCTGTTCCTCTAACTCCTTTAGAGAGAAATGATAAATAAAGATATATGCTGCCATCTAGTGATCTAATAGGTGAACACATACATATTGTCTACTCTTACCGACAGAAATTTAAAAGTGATGGACTCTGGAGAGATTATTTTTGCTAAATATAAAGGTCTCTACTACACACCTCACTTAAGGTTATTTACTTAAGGGTAGATTTGTGATATGGTAATTTCATTGTTACAAAAAATGTTACAAGTAGTCAGAAGTTAGTAGATAAGAAAGTTGAAGACATTCAAATAAACCAGTGGCTTGCCAACTTCTCATTCTCTTCTTAGTAATGCAAAGAAACCAAGAACAAGTGGAATAAAATCATGCAGAGCAGAGATTCACGTGTGAATGTACAACTCACCAGTGTCATGGTTATGACTAAGAGCACATTCCCTGTGTTTGGGAGCCTGATGGTGACGGAGGCCACGTGGCTGGTGTGGCTCTGCTGGTGTGGATGGACCCTGAGAATGGACATCCGTTATCTGCCTCTGGTCTCTGTCAGTCTGTCTATCTTGAAGGCAGCCTGGGTACATGCCTCATTTGCAGAGCACCCCTTCCATCTCTGAGCATAGCCTTCCCTTCACTAGTCAGTTGGCCTGAGAGGAAGCTACCTTGTTGTAACCCTCTTACTCCTCCACTCATTGGTCAGGAGATGAGCTCCTACACTGACGCTGAGCTGAGGACACCCTTTTGTTGAACTAGTCTAGATCTGAGAAAATTGGACCAATTCAATGCTGAGTTGATATTCAGTATTTAGTAGGTGTCAATAAAGACATATCCAATTGGGGGGCAAATAACATTTGAGCAACAATTACATCAAGTGGAAAAATCGAAGGAGCAAGTGAAAGGAATGAAGCTCAAAGAGGCAGCAATGGGAGAGGATGAAGCCTGACGATGCCTACGTGCCTGGCTCTGGTTGCTCCTGCTATCTGTCCTTTGCTCAGCCGGTGTTCTGTTCTTTGGATTTCTTAAGTCTGAAGTATCCTTCCAATAAAGATTCCTGTTGCTGAAGCAAACATAAATGTTTCCATCTCTTGATGTCAAAAGTGCACTAATATGTCTCATGGGAGCATGAATCTGTTCGACATCATTCGAAGGTTCCTCTCAATCTTCACATCAAGTCCAAATTCCCAAGCATTTCTGTGAACCTCACCACCTGCCTTGGCTTGCCTCATTGCTGACTTTTATTTCTCTCTCCTTCTACCCTCGGCCTCCCTCTCCATTCCCACTTTCTGTGCTCTGATCATATTCAGTGTCTCCATCCCCTTATCATACCATTCTACCAGGCTCTAGGCCTGTCTTTTTATTTCCAGAAAATAATTTCCATCTTTACTCTTCCCCAAGCAGCTCCTATAGATCCTTTAGATTCCAATTTAGGCTTCACTTCAGGAGATTCTCTCAGGTTCCCCAAAAGCTTCTCCTATGTCACCTCACTGGCAGGTATCATGTCCCTAACCCCATTACAGTTTGTGTTATTCTGAATCTGAATGGCCATGGGGGAAGGAGAGGATTTGTTTGTTTTGTCTCCCACAGCAGACTTTTTGTGAGGTAGGGGCAGAGTCTGTATGACCATTAGTTACAGTAGAATAGAACTGGCACTCAACTCTTGCTCAATGAACAAATGAATGAGTACAGAGAAACCCTTCCATTATGCAACTAAGAAGTTACAAATAAGCTATGAATCTCTTCCCAGCAAAGTGCCCAGTCGGCCTCATTTCTGCTTATCCTACTCTGTAATAGTTCTAATAACATATCTGAGAACTGCTCCCTCAGGCTTAAGAACCAGACAGAGGCTTATAATATATGCAACTTTCTTTGACGCTATGTCAAAGCTAAATGCACATAAATCAATAAAGGGATTATCTATATTTTGTGGACATGGGTGGTCCAGACACCCACAAGGAGATAAATAAATGTTTGAGGTGGGTCCTTCAAAGATTTTTACAACGGGTGCCAATTTGGCAAGCTTGCCTGGGCCCTACCAGCGCGAGGAACCATGATTTTGGTATGATGTTGGGGAATTTGTGGCTTCCATCTGCTGGTTATCTCACAAAATGTAGAGCTGAGAAAAATCACATACTGATTAAATCATAGAATCCCACACTTGGAAGGGACTTCATGAGATGATCTGGGCCCGCCTCCTGAAGGTCAATGCATAAATCATCTTGTGCAGATGGCTGTTTATACTATTTTTAAAGCTCTTTAAGGATGGAGATTACACAGCTTCCCTTGATAGCCTGATCCTTACGGTCAAGAACTTCCTTTTATACAAGCCCGGCTTCTCACTGCAGTTTGGCCCACTTCCTCTTTTACAGCTCCCTGTGTATGCATGCCATCAACCCCTTTTGCTAATTACCTTTGGCCCACACCCCAACTGCCTTGCAATTAATGATTAAGATTTGCACTCTTTCCCCCTTAAGCTACACCATTGTAATTCCTTTCTTTCTCTGACTTTTCTACCCCCTCTTCAATTCTTTTTTTAAAATTTACATTTTCCTTCTATTCCACTGCTCTGTGAATAAAATGGTTAAGGGCTTTTTGTGAAGTCTTGAGCAGTTGTAAACAAATGGTAAAGGTTGCTTCTTATCTGACCTTAGTATTGTGTTTACTATTTAAATTAAAATTTCCTGAATACAATGTTTCAAAACAAATCTCAAACCCTTAACTGTCAAACTGATAATTAACCAGTATTTCTTCATGCCATAACTCTATCACTGATCCTGGGTTTTGTTGTTGTAGTTGCTATATGTCATCAAGCTGGAAAAGACATATATCTGACCTTCAACCAGATTTTTAGAGGTTGTAAATCATATGGGAGGAGATTGCTCATTCTCTCATAGAGCAGCTGGTGGATTTGAACTGACTGTCTTTGAGTTGGCAGTGCAAATCTATATCCACTACATTATCACCAATGTCAGATGGATCTTGGCTGAGGCACAGTACCAGAGGAATGTCTGTGTTTCATTGACTATGCAAAGGCATTTGACTGTGTGGATCACTACAAATTGTGGCTAAACTTGAGGAGAATGGGAATTCCTGAACACTTCATTGTGCTCATGTGAAATCTATACTTGGCCCAGGAAGCAATCCTCAGAACAGAGTGAGGAGACATTGCTTGGTTAAAAATCAGCAAAGGAGTGTGTCAGGGATGTGTCCTGTCTCCATATCTTTTCAATCTGTATGCAGTACAGATCATTTGGAAGTCTGGCTTTATGAGGAGGGATGTGACATCAGGATGGGAAAAAGACTCATCAACAATCTACATGCACATGACACAACCTTGCTTGCTAAAATTAAGGGTCAGGACCGGAAGTGCTTGCTGCAGAAGGTCAAGGACTGTAGCCGTTAGTATGGATTGAAGCTCAAGATCAAGAAGACAAAGATTCTCACCACTGGGCCAATTGGCAGCACTGTGATAGATGGAGAAGAGATTGAGGTTGTTAACAATTTCAGCTTGCTTGTATCCACAATCTTAGCACCAGCAATCGGAAAATTAATAGATGAATTGTACTGGGAAAATCTGCTGTCAGGTACGTCTCCAGAGCACTGAAAAGCGATGATATCAGTTTAGAGACAGACTAGGATGTGCCTGATCCAGGCCATGGTCGTGGCAATTACTTGCTATGCATCAGAGAGCTAGGCAATGACTAAGGATGACAGAAGAAGAATTGTGACACTAGGAAAGAGTCTTGAGCATACCCTGGACTGCCAAGAAAACAAATAGGTCTGTCTTAGAGAGGATTGAACCAAATTTCTCCTTGGAGGCTAGGATTTTGAAGCTCTATCTCACAATCTTTGGGTACATGGCCAGGAAGGACTGGTCCTTGGAGAAGGACATCATGTTTGAAAGGGTGGAAGGACAGCACAGGAGAGGAAGACCCTGAATGAGATGGATTGATCAGTAACTTGGGGAATTGAAAGTAGGTGTGTCAGAGTCAGGGCAGGCTTCAGAGCTGTTGTACGCAGGGTCTCTATGAGTTGCAGGCAACTCAACGGCATAGAACAACAACAAGGTCTTTAGAGCTGTTCCCTCACTCCACCTCACAAAATTATCACATCCTGATCTTGAGAAATCTATGAGTATGTTACCTTAAGTGGTAGAAGAAACTTTGTAGGCAAGATTAATTTATGGATCAGAAGGGAGGGAAAGTCCCCTGGATCATCCAGGTGGGCCCATTGTTATCACCAAACCAAGTGGAACCTGTTACTGTAGAATAAATTGTGAGGCATGGCATTCCTTGTGCTCCATAGACTGTGTTTATCTTTTGGCTACAATCTTTACTGACACACCTCACTGAGCCTTCTTCCTCAGTGCCACTAACTGATCGTTCTAATTGCCAACCTTTAGGTTAGTAGTTAAGTACTAATCCAAATGTAACTTGTTTAACATTTTTAATTAAAACTTTA
>NW_006399753.1:32672103-32673529 GCF_000299155.1 Elephantulus edwardii | reverse complement strand
ATCTTCCTCTATGAAAATTCTTTCTATGTCTTTTGCCCATTTTGTAATTTTTTTTTCTCGAAGTCCAGGAATATTCTGTAAACTTTGTTATAAGACTCTTGTCTGAGATGGAATTACCAAATGTTTGTTCCCAGTCTGTAGGTTTCACCCAGTGATCCTTTCTGCAGGTTCATGGGGTTTCCAGAGACAAGCTATTACGGAAGTGGATGACATTCCTGCTTCCAATCTTCAGCAAGATTTTACTTCCATGTGCTATCAATGATATTGGTATTGTTTGATAATTTCTGTACTTTGTGGGATTTCTATTTTTTGGATAGGTAACTAATACGGATCTCTTCCAGTTAGTTGGCCAGATCTTCCAAACTTCTTGGCATATGAAAGGGAGCATGTACAGTACTGTATCTCTTTGCTGAAACATTTCAGTTATTATTCTAGAAATGTCTTGGCTTTTCCTCCTCCCTGCCCCCACTGCCTTCAGTGCAGCTTGTACTTGTTCCTTTAGTACTATTGGTTCTTGATCATATGCTATTTCTTGAAACAATTCAGTGTGGTTAAAAAGACCACTTCTTTTTGGTACAGTGACTCTGGTATTTCTTCCATCATCTCTTGATGTTTCCTGCATCATTAAATATTTTGCCCACAGAATCCTTCAGTGTTGCAACTTGAGGCTTGAGTTTGCTCCTCAGTTCTCTCAGCTTAAGACATGCTAAGTCTTAATTAAGTGTTATTTTCTTTAGATTTTCTAAATCCAGGTTTTTGCATAATTTCAGTATAGTTTTTTGTTTTGTCTTTTCTGGCTGTCCTTTGAAAGCTTCTGTTTAGTTCTATTCATTGTCTCTTTCTTTCTGCCTTCTCTATAATCGAAGAGCAAGTTTCAGAGTCTCTTCTGACATCCATTTTGGTCTTTCTTCTGTATCCTTTCACAAACTCTTTTGCTTTCATCATGGATGATGTCCGTAATGTCATCTCACAATGTTATCTGGTCTTTGATCATTAATGTTCAATACATCAAATCTATTCTCAAGATGGTTTTAAATCAAGAATTTCTATCAAATTTTTTTCTTCTCTTCCCCACCTCCAGCCGTCCTACCCTTCTCCCTCCCCTTCTCCATTTGGACTTTTATTCACATCTTAGTAGTAGTAGTAGTAGTTGTTGTTGTTGTTGTTGTTAAGTGCTGTCGAGTTGTAGACGACTCATAGTGACCCTGTGAACAAAAGTCCTCAACACTTGCGTGACTTTCATTCTTTCTCCAGGTTCATATTCATAGGGTTTCCAGACGCAAGCTATTTACAGAAGTGAATACCACTCCTGATTCCAAGTTTGTCTTAATCGGGGAGCTCCACCAAACACTGTCCACCATGGGTAACCATTGTTGCATTTGACACACCAGTGTCACAGTGTTCAGCTTCACAGCAACCACAAGTT
>NW_006399753.1:32669786-32670438 GCF_000299155.1 Elephantulus edwardii | reverse complement strand
TAAGGTACATCTGATTCAATTCAAAGTGCTGATGTTTTCAATTACTCCACATCTATGTGCAAGCAGGAAATAAGAAAGACCAGTGGGGGGAAAATAAACGATGAGTTAGAATTATGGTACTGGAAAAGAATATTGAATATAATATCCACTGTTGGAAGAATGGACAAATCTGTCTTAGAAGAGACTCAGCCAGAATTTTCCTTAAAATTGCAATAGTGACATTTTATCTCATTTATATGCCATGTGTCATCAGGAGAGACTGAACCCTGGTGAAGGGCGTTACTCTTGGTAGAGTGACAGCAAAGAAAGAGGAAGACTCTCACAAGATGGACCGACACAGTGAATGCAAAAATTATCTCAAACATAGTAAGAATTGTGAGGATAGTAAGGCCCTAAGCAACATTTTATTTTGTTATTTGGAAGGTCACTTTTGATGCACTTAGCAACAGCAATCCAATATGACCTCATCTTAATTTGACCACATCTCCAAAGATTCTATTTTCGGACAAGGTTACATCTGTAAGATACAAGTAGACATGAGATTTTAGGAGACACTAGTCAACCCAGTATTGTCATGCTGTCGTTTTTATGTGAGGTGGAGTCGGAACTCGTTCATAGCTGGCACTCTAGAAGGTTTTCAGAGGCTACAAAT
>NW_006399753.1:32665567-32667429 GCF_000299155.1 Elephantulus edwardii | reverse complement strand
GGACAATGGAAAAATTCCTGAGTTTAACTTAGCTGAGAACTATAGAAACCTGAGTTTAATTCAGCTGAAAACTATGGGGACTATTTTAATTTTAATCTTTCAACAATAACTGTGTCAATTGATCCGATACTGCTGATAATCTTCCTCTTTTTTTCTCTGACCCTCCACCTTCTAACTCTCCACTTTCCTCTGTTTAATTTCTTTTTCCAAGACTGGGTTTCTCCTGAAAACATGTCCAAAGTACATGAGACAACATCTCGCCATCCTTGTCTCCAAGGAGCTCCCTGGATGCAACTTGTTTCTGAGCAGTCCCTGGGATATTCAGTACTCTTCTCCAGCATCACAGCTCAAAAGCATCAATTCTTCGGTCATCTTTACTCACTTTCCAACTTTTCATATGCATAGGAAACAACTGAAAATACCATGGCTTGGATCAGGGACACTTTGGTCTTTAAACTGACATCTTTGCTCTTTAGAACTTTGGAGAGGTCCTTGAAAGCAGATTTTTCCAAACATATCTTTCTGTGGTTTTGATTGATGCTATTAGTCCAAACAAAGTGAAGTTACTGACAACTTCAATCTTTTCTCCATCTACTATGGTGTTGCCTATTGATTCAGTGGTAAGGATTTTTGTTTTCTTGGTAGTGAATTGTAATCTATATGGAAGGCTGTAATTTTTGATCTTCTGCAGTAGAAGCTTCAGGTCTTGCTCACTTTTTGCAAGCAAGATTGTGTCATCTGTAAAACACAGGTTGTTGATGAGTCTTTCTCCACTTTTGATGGATACATTCTTCTTTATAGAGTCCAGCCTCTCAAAAGATTTGCTCAATATGCAGACTGAATAGGTATAGAAAAAGAATTCAATCTCAATGCACATCATTCCTGATTTTGAAACCATATACTATTCCTTTGTTTTGTTTTGATGAGCACAATTAAGTTTTCTGGGATTCCCATTCTTCTCAATGTCAGCCATAATTTTTTATGCTCCACAGAGTCAATGCCTCTGCATAGTCAATAAAACCTAAGTAAACCTCTTTCTGGTATTCTTTTCTTTCAGCCAGGATCCATCTGAGAATAACAATGATATTCCTCACTTCAAGACCTCTTTTGAATCCAGCTTCTATTTCTGTTGATGTAGGGTTCCCACTATTTTTTTTCCTTTTTCTTCTAGTTTATTTACAAAATTCAAATAGAAATTTGAACAAATTCTTTCAATTTCCCTCATCCCCCCACCCATCAAATTGTAAAACCCAATGATTAATCTCCCCTTCCCTCTGTACATCCACATCCCTCTGCTTCCAGCCTCTCCCACCTCTCCTTGATCCTTGTACTCATTCTACAATAATGGTCTTATAAAATATTTATCCTTATGTGACTGAGTTAGTTCACTCAGCATAATGCTGTCCAGTCCCTCCCAAGTTAGGTAATAATTTACAAAGTTATTGCTCCTATGTGCTGTACAGTATTCCATTGTGTGAATGTATCATAACTTCTCAATCCATTTGTTTGTGGTTGGATATTTGCGCTGTTTACATGTTCTTGCATTGGTGAAAATTGCTGCTATGAATATTGGTGTACAAATCTGTTTGTGCCTCAGTTCTCATATTCTCAGGGTTTATTACAAGTAGTGGAATAGCTGGCTCATATGGAATGTCTATGTTCAACTTTTTAAGGAAGTGCCAAACTGCCTTCCTGAATGGTTGCACCATTTTACAATCCCACCAACAATGCATAAGAGTTCCTTTTTTGCCACATTCTCTCCAGCATCTATTATTTGCTGCCCTGTTAAACTGCCACTCTTACTGGAGTGAGATGGTACCTCATTGTGGTTTTGATTTGCATTTCTCTTATTGCCAGTGATT
>NW_006399753.1:32567763-32659242 GCF_000299155.1 Elephantulus edwardii | reverse complement strand
GAGTTTAGGGCTGTTGTACATAGGGTCGCTATGAGTCGCAAGCGACTTGACGGCACATAACAACAACAACAATAACATTCATAAATTAAATTGGCCTATGTAATTTCTTTTTTGTTGTGTCTTTATAAAAAATGGAGGTACCAATATTATACTCACATGATTATGAAGGGAAAAAATGGGATTTTTTTTACCCCTCCCAAGTCACTGCAATCATTTCTATAGTATCATAGTTATCAACAAAAGTCTGGTGAATGCCATACTTGAAACTCTCTGAGCCTCTCCTTTTCATAAGATAACTCTTTGATACTTGCCTTTGTTTTCTCTATAGGTATTGGTCTATTTCAGACCTGATGGTATAGCCTGCAGGGTGTTGCTTGTCCTGGTAACCAAAAGGTGAGCCAATTGGGCAGTTTGAATCTGTTACTCACACTGAGAAAAATAGGCAAGCTCTTCCCTGGCAAACAGCTTCAGAAGCTCAATAGGTGTGACTCAAAGATAGTGAGCTTTGAAAGCAAGTAATGATTTTAGACTACATCTTTAAGAAGAAAATTCATTCCTTCAGGATTTTCAAGTCTATTTTTTCAGCATTTTGCATGAGTTCCTATTCCTCCGTTTCAATGGCTGGTTCTCAGCACATTTTCACGTGTTCATCTTCACCATTTTTTTCTTACCCTTGCTCAGGTTGCCAACGGCTTCAAATTTTGTTGTTTCTTTTCTGAGAACTTTCATTTTTATTTAAAAGTCTGATTTATTTTTTTGTTGTTGTCCTCTACTTACTTTTCACTCCTTTTGCCTTTTAAATTACCTCCTTCTGAGGGTTTAAAAATCATGATGGGTTTTTAATTTAATCAAGTGTGCTTGTTCATTTAATGAAAATTCAAAATTAATTTTCTCCTTTTTTATTTATGTTAATGTTCTGAATCATATTGATTTTAAGTCACAGTTCCTGGAATAAACATTATTTGTGTTGTGTTACTCATTCCTTTTAATATTTCTGAATTTGGTTTACTAGTATTTTGTATAGAGTTTCTACATCTGTATTTATTATATATTGACCTGCCATTTTCCTCTTTTGCAAAATCCTTGTCATATTTTTTTTGTACTGATTTTATCTACCTTGTAAACTAAGCTGGGAAATATTACTTCTTTAACATTTGTTTTGAAGAGTTTATATAATGTTTGTGTCTTTTTTCCTTAAATGTTTAGAATAATTCACCTGTGAAGCCATCTGGGCCTATAGGGTTGGTTTTGTTTTGTTTTTTTCTTTTTTCCTGAAAGACTTTTAAATAAGAGTTTCTAATTTCATCATAGAGAGAGAGAACTACTAAGATTTTATAGTCTCCACTTTAGTAACATTTTTTTCCTATGAAAGGTTTTCCTTTTCCTCTCACTTGTCAAACTTTTGGGGCATAAAACTTTAAATATTATCTTCTTATCATTTTATTATCTGGAAATATTTCAAGATCATCCCATATATTATCTCTTGTATATTACTAGTATTGACAACTTCTCCTTACTTTTCCCTAATTTTGCTAGTCAAGAATTTAACTTTACTTGGAGAAGCAATCAGAATCCATGGAAGCTGGAATTAATTAGAAATGAGGGGAAAGAGCCTTCAGGAATGGCTAGGCCATGCAGAAAAAAACATGTTGCTTGATAAAGTAGAGCATCAGTGGAAAGAAGACACTTAACAAGGTGAATTGACACAAAAGTTGCCAGGGACTCAAACATTTCCCTCATCTCTGCACATTTTTATGCAGCTTTGGAAGAGGTAGGGAGCTCTTGTGGCAGAGTCCATAGGGAGCTGTGCTGCTAACCCACAGATGACACCTCTCTGACACTTTGAGTCGACCAGTGAGTGGCTCCATGGTAGAATAGATGGGCAGTCTCCTCCCATATTTACAGCCTCATGCTGGAGGGTCAGCTATAAGTTGGTTCTGACTTGACAACAATGAGGTTAGGTTGAAGGAAAAGCTAGTGAGTATGCAGTGGGAAAGAATAACATTACTATAGTTACCACCTCAACTTCTCATCTAGCAAAATACATAAACAACTTCCAAGCTTTGACATTTTATTGACAGACTATTGGGAGCTTCTTAGTTATATGGGTTCTATAGAGATAAAGAGTCTTGCAAGGTATATGGCAGAGAAAAATCTCAGAGCTATCAATCACCAGCAGGCTAGTTCAAGAGACTGGACGACACAGCATGGGAAGAAAAAGATATAGGATCTGATGGTGAGTTCAGATACCTGCAGACGCCAGGCAGCGAAGGATTTGCATGTACACTCAGCAGGTGTGTGTGTGTGTGTGTGTGTGTGTGTGTGTGTGTGTGTAGGAGCACTGTTGTGAACTGAAGAGTATGTAAAGATGGTTCAGAAAGAGGCAGTTGCTTTTCAGCTCCCAGGGAGATTTGCTCTTTTGGGTCTAATAATACTTACTGATGTATTTCGCTCCTCCCCCCCCCGAAAAGCTAGGAATTGATATTTCTTTTGTGCAAAACATCTTGAGTTTTCAATGTTAACTTAAAATGTGTATCCATTCAAAGCATGAAGTCAAGTCCATGGATTTAGCTTGTTGGTTACCAGTTTAGAAAGTAGGAGTGTTTGGAAGGACTATGGACTCCAGGAATAGAGGAAAACAAAGGAAACAAAGACAATGGTGAAGAAGCTTGTACATTTTATTTCAGTTTATCTTTGACATTTTGAATGCTAAGCATTTTTTTTTATGACAGTGGTTCCAAGAAGGATGCTTTCTTCAGTTTTATCACCGTGGCCACCAGCATTTCCATGATATAGTATAATGCATTTATGTTGTGATTGGAATGATTAATATGTACAAATTGATATAGAAAAATAATTTCATTGCTAAATGTGAATTGGAATGTTTTCATCAAAAATAAGAAGGAAATACGGTAATAACAGCATTTTTATATTTTAAAGCTGATATTTTAGCAATCTTTTCACAATAGTTTATTCCATTTACAATCTTTTGGCTACAGAAAACTCATTTATTGGCATGCAACATATATGGCTTCAGAATACATCTTTTAAATGTACAGAACTTAAAATTTTAAACAGCTCAAATGCCTGGCAGGTGTTATTATGAAGATAATCTTGAACGGTGACATAATTTATTTCCTAGAAATAAAAAAAAGTCAGTGATTTATCATAGCTATAATATCCAGATGATACTATTAACATACTCAGGAGATATTTTCAATGATTCTCTTTCATAAAATCTATTTATCAATTCCTTTATCTTATAAATGCCTCAATCTTCTGGACTGAATATTTGCAAAGATGATTTAACTGAAATAATTTAAATGATACAAATATATATGATTCCCTCTAAGATGTCCTTATAAAAACCACAGTTATGAAAAAATATAAACAGTAATTAACATCATTCAAGATACGTGATTATTCTTTTGGTGTTTAGCTTATTACATTAAATCAATAATGCTATGTAATTTGGCATTTTATCTTTGCACCGAAACTTCAACATATATAATTTGCAATGTAGTAATAATATGTAAAAGACTTTAGAGTCTCTATGTTTTATTCATGTGTTTTTTTCCCCAAATGTCTCCTCCCTTATATACATGCAGTGAATGTTTTTGGAATCAATGAGTGAATTAATAAAACTGCAATGGTCAAAAAACAATGCAGTAATGTACTTCCAATGAATAAGCGTGCAAGTTATTTTAAAACTAGTGAAAGCAAAAACTCATTAGATGAAGAACAATCTGTGGTAATATGATAATAAATACTTAGGAAACTTTTGATAGCTTTTAGAATTTACTAAAGTGCATTCACCTGTCAGTGATTTTGGTCTGCAGCAACCAGTTTATAAAATCTCGGGTGGCAAGGTTATCAAGAACTGTATTCATCTCATCAGAGAAAGATCCATCAGCATGTCTGCGACTAAGTTCTTCAACAATAGCGACTTCATCTGGTAAACTAAAAAATAGAGCGTTCAAATTAATGAATTGTTTTGCTTAAGGGCTTATTGATTGTCTCTCACTGCTGACACTTGTGAGAGTTGATCAAACAATGAGTTTCTCTTTGTTGAAGTTCTACTGTGAAAAAAATCTCAAAAATCAATATGAACTGGCGAGTGTCTGATAGGAAAATTTTCAGGCATTAAGGAGCAGAGACAGGATCTGAAATCAAGCCTGTGCGACTCCATGCCCTTTTCAATATTCCAGATTGCTTAAAAAAATTTTACTCTATTGGCAAAAACAGAAATTATTGCTGAGACTCTTCATTTGCTTACAATTTAACAAAACCGTAAAGACAGTGTTTGCAGAACAGTTTAATAAACTAAAGTGAAGAGATTAAAGCTAAGTCTGTATTAGATTTTCTCTTTCATCAGTTTACCATAGCAAGATTTTTTTAGTATCCTTTTAGGGCCTAAAATGTTTTCAGGTGTAAGCAATTATATTACCGTTAGTTTTGCAAGTTTGATCGTTAGTATTTTAAAAGCCAAATCGCAATACTACTTCCCCTTTGTTTTGAGTCTTCTTTAAATTCCAGTGTATTTAAGAATGGCATGAGAACAAAATCATTGATTTTTTTAATACATTTTCTGCCACTCATATTTCAAACGTCAACCAAAATGATCATGAGAGTATGAGCTAGATCTTAATTCCATTTTCAACATTGGTTATTTCATGCATACTTCAATGAAAATCCCATAAAACATTGGCTAGTTAATGTATAGACTTTTTCTTTTTTTGCATATTTCCTGTTGAGTATCTAATTTCTCTAAACATCTTATGTTTGGTTCCTTCCTGTCTTCACCAAATTTTTATCTGAAAATTCACAAATGCAGAAATATATATTATCCTTATGTAGACATTTAGCATCAAATTGGTTATCAGCCTTATTTCCTCTTTTTCTTTATCCCTAATTTTTCTGGAATAGGGCTAGGTAAACGTGTTCTGGTGTAGTTCAATAAAGCTTCATATTTACTCTCCAAAGGACACTTGTTTGGATTACAAATTAATGCACTAATTAAAACAGCAATAAAATAATGAGGAATAAATGCATAACCTGTTTGACTCTATTATTAATGCTTTCTACCAAAGATAGTGGGAGAAAATTGGGCATTCTCCTCCAGTGTGATTTACAGCCTCTTTAAACAAGCTGGAGAGTCAGCTATGAGTCAGTTTAACTAGACTGCATACAACAACAGCACCACCAAAGATAAAGGGGTTGTGGTGATACAGCTAAGCACTATGGTGAAAATGGAAAGGTGAATAGTTTAAGCCTACCAGTCACACCTCAAAAAATTTAAAAAAATGATAAGACTGTTTCTGTAAAGATTTAAGTCGTTGGAAACACACGGGGCACTTCCAGTCTATCCTTCTATAGGGTCACGATGAGTCTGGATAGACTGATGGGAGATGGTGTATCACCAAAGAGAAAACAGACCAGAATTTTATATACTGTTTCCCACCATCTGGAGTTATTTCCTTCCTTCCTTTCTTTTTTTTTTAACTATACTAATAGCTTCTCTAATCCAGATCCTTATAGAGATAAGTCTAGATTTAAGTTTTCACCATCAAAGAAAAAAGAAATAATGTCAAATAAGAATGTACAGACTTACTCTCTCCTTCCTCGGCCTTTCACCAGCCAAGCAATGAATTCCTTGGCAGCTTGGCCTTCCAAATAAGAACTTACATCACTGGTAAAGGTCCCTTCAGCATGTCTCTCAAATTTATCATGACGTTTGGCAATGTTATTCCTGAAAGAAATGTGAACGTTAAATTGAAGATCTGTCTCTCTGGCAATATGCTTCTCACCTATAAGCAGTGGCAGCTTTGAGTTTGGAATTCTATGTAGGAGGGGCTTAGGGAGATTCAGAGAAGGGGGGATGGCTGAGGAGCTAGTCTTGAATTGACCTTGGTTGTCTGGACTGAAGAGTGACTGAAAGGACTAACAATTAAGGAGAGGCTAATGCCCCCAATCAGGATACTTGTTTTTACCTCTCCTGTTATCTATGTCACTGGTTACAAAAAGATGCAAAAAGAAATAGATTCTCTATTTTATGATGCTACTCTTCAACAAAGAAGCCATTTGCTATAAGTAAGCATTGGGTCAGACTTAGTTAATTGTTTTAAAGGAAAGCAAAGGACGGGGTGGGGGGGGGCAGGAATCTCAAACTATTGTTAAAAAAGACCATGTGATAATGGATTAGAGGAGTTATGTGATCAATTAGCAATGAAGAAAGCTAAGAAGACAGACTCCATATCACCAAGTGTAACAGAATGCTCTGTAGAAGTGGGCGGTCAGCAGTTCTCTGACATATGTTAACCCTGGAGAGTTTAATTTTAAATCCACCACAGAAATCACCTATAAGTAAGTACTGTTAGGAGTTAATGTAACCAGTTTTGGCATCTTTTTTCTGGAAAATAGGATATTTTTTTTCTTTTTTAAAAAGAAATTTGTGGTTTCTTGCATTTCACTGATGGCCTTCCCTGAACTTATCAGGGACTTCTCCCAACATCTCTGTGACTCTGACAGCATGTTTCCTATAGTTAAATATACCCTACACTTTCAGAGTAGTAGCCACTCTCTCTCTCCTCTTCTCCTTGCTCTTGCATAATTTCTTCTCTCTTCCTCCCTCCCTTCTCCATCCTATCCAGACAAATCCATGTTCTCTTCCTGAATTTTAGATTCCTTCAGCTACTCTGTATGCAGAACTCCCTTCCTCTTGTGGGCTACTATCCAAAGAAATTGTGAAATTCCACCATTTCTGTGAAACCCTTGCAGATGATTTCCTCCAGTAGCCCACACGCAACAGAAACCAACCCAACACTCGTCAAGGAAGTCCAACATTAAAATGCATGCTGTAATATAGGCTTGCATTAGTTGCCTTCTTCTCTCTTTATGCTGTGCAGCTAGGCTGTAATTTTAAATGCCTATCTTGGATTGCATTCTACAAATAAAGTAATGCATTTGTTTCTATTCCTTACCATGATTTAAGTGGCTAGGCATAATTTTAATGTGATCCCAATCATAGTTTGAACCCGAGAAGAGGAGGTTGCATTTGTTCTATCAGAAATTATAGTCCAAACTCTGCATGTTCCATAAAAGTCGGCTCTCAGTTTTAAGGGAAAATGTGTAAGAGAGTAAATATTGCTAAGACTACAGTTGGGAGAAGAATTTAAGGTCTATGTCACAGTTCAGGGTAGATAAGTATTTAGAGGAGTGAAGAATGGGGTGTTAAGAAAGAAAATACCAAGGAGAGCAGCAGTATCATCCTAGGGAAGTGCAAAACTGTAAAGACTGTATGGCCGTTATTTGATGAGCATGAAAACTAAGGAAGTCAGGAGAGATTGAAGATGTATTTGTGTACAAATGTAGGTGCTGTTTTCAAAAGTCTTACTTGTTCCTCTTAGTGTCCATCAACCACTGCACAAAATCCAGTGCACGTCTGGAATCCAAGTACTTGCTGTAGTCACTAGTGAAGGTGCCCTGTGAATGGCGTTTGTCTTCGATCATCTCATCCGAATCATTGAGCAAGTCCGTTGGGGAAGCTGGGACTGATCTGTGAAGAACAGTGATTGGTGCATCGTGAAAATCTGCAAACTCTCTCAGCCTCCTCTTCCCTACAAAATGCAGAGCTCTAAGAAGCAGTAATACAGACGTCTATGCTAAATCAGTGCTTAATGCAAATCGACCATACATTTTCATCAGCATATCATAGTTTAATTATGGTTGAGTATGCTCCTATTCTGAAGTCTAGTAACAAATTACTCAATTGAGTATTTTTTTGTGTGTGAAATAAGATTGTTGTCATTGTTGTTGTTGTTGATTGCCATTGAGTTCTGCACGACTCATAACGAGCCTATGAACAAAAGGACTGAAGCTTTTCTATAGCTATCGTCGTTTATCAAAGTTCATAGTTTCCAGAAGCATGTTGTTTAGGAAGTAGATGTCACTCCTGCTTCCAAAAAATAAGATTAAATAAATCTTTTTTCAACTAATTAATCTGCTCATGATTATGCTAATAGTGGCAGGAAAGAGCACTGACTTGAATATTTAGAAGAGTGAAAGTTCCAAATGACTAGTTTATGAAGCAGATTTATGGGTCCAATTCTACTTTGCATATATTAATACAAAACAAAACTCAAGTACCTTCTAATATAGTAGCTAATAGAGGAAGACAGATTTTTAAAAGCACAAAGACAAGAAAAATCCCACTTGCTCATTTGAAATTACAAAGTGGATAATCCACATATTATTAATCAACAGTTGGTTGCATGGTAAATACATGGAAAAATAGTCAATGGGATTAATATGCTGATAGAAATTAAAACAATAATGAGATACCATTTTGCCTGTGAAATCAGCAAAGCTTAACTAATTACCAGGTCACTGTGAGATTATATTTCTATACTGCTGATGAGTTTGTGCAGGAATGATTTTTCTGGGAAGCTAATTTGCAAGATATTACAAAAGACTTAAACTTTGGATCCTAGTTGTTCTTAGGGTCATTATGAGTCATGGTCAACTTATTGGTACCTAACAACAGCAAATAACAAATTGTATTCAAATCTACTCACATAGTAATTGTACCACTATCTAAAAAAATAATTAAAAACATAGAGAAAATGCATAAACTGAAAATTGTTTTCAATATTATTTGTAGTGAAAAAATTTTCAGACCTCTAATAGAGAAGGAATAGCTTCTTATATTGGACATTGCATGTGGATTAGAATGCAAACATTAAACTATACTTTTAATAGATATTTTAAACAATATCAGAAAAAGCTAGCAATATGACATTAAGTGAAAAAAGTATAATGCAAAACTGTGTTATGTACTGAGAAATACTTGTATTCTGTATATGGAAAAAAATACATGGATGTAATAAACCAAATTGTGTAGTTTTTTTCTGGATAGTAGAATTTTGCAGACTTAAAATACTTTTGTATGTTTTCATATGAACATGTATGAGTAAATGAACATGTGTAAAATTTAAAATTACCAAGAAACAATGCAGTTTTCTTGAAAAGGAATAACAAAGAGAAAAGCATTGGTGGGAATGAAACAATCTACGCAGAGTGGGGATAGGATACGAATGGATAGAAAGGATAATCTGAAGAATGAAAAATGTTCACATTTTTCATGTAGCATATTTTCAACATCTCTTACTGCTTTAGTTATGAAAAAACACACACTTTTATTCATCCTCCAGAAAAGCTTGCTTTTATCACAGTGATACTCTAAACATATGGATTTAGTGTGAAAAGTATTTACCCTAAAGTTACTGAGACCTTATTTACTAATCACAGTTTTCATAAGCAGTACTCTAAACATAGTGCTTTGTGAGTTCAAGCCTTAGGATTTCTACCTGGATTTCTCCTCGGTGTCTTGCAGGGCATATTGCCAGCTTCCTTGTACCAGCATTATAAATAATCCAGCCACCACATAAATGCTCTTCATTTTGCTGCCTGTCAGATCACAGGGTTAACAGGTTAACAGAAGCAAGCAATCATATTGAAACCAGTAAGGCTAAATTAGTTTGATTTTTTTAAATTAAGTATACATTCTAACTAGAATAAGAAAACCCAATCTAGTCAGATTTATTCTGATTATATTTCCAGTTTAATTTCAAATAATAGAGTATATTTTACCCCTAGGATTTTTAGAAGCCATAAGGGACACAAAAGATGCGTTCTGCCATTTAGGTTTTCATTAATGTGGGACACTTCTGTCAATGATTAGAAGGCTCGTTTCCAGAAACTGAAATTGAAAATGACCATGATAAACATTTAAAATATCCTCTGTGGATGATACGCTACATATGGTTAGCCTGAATGGCACCTTATCCATAATGCTGCCCCCCTTCACTATCAGTCTGGCTTTCAATTAATAGTCCTTCACTTGCAAGCATTTACATTATACTGCATTTCAACCATCTTAAAGCAGCCTCAGGCTACAAGTTGGCATACCAGCTGTCGGTTCAGATGTATTATTCATTTATATTTTAAATAGTGTAACTTGGTCTAGACTTTGTAATTATAAAGCGGCCAACAGATTTGAGGTATTTTAGGGTGCTTTGACCTGTTCTAAATTAAAGGGGGGAAAATCATTTTAAAGACAAGCAATTTGCAATGAGAACTAATGCTTCTGGCAATTTGAACAGTCACAATTAAGAAAGTAAGAGATTACTGTCATAAAGAAAATCAGTCATTGCTTCTGAAGTCTTGGAGTCTCCAGGTTGTTTTATAGTTGGACCTAGTCCAAGATGTGTCATTTGTTGCTAGTGACACAGCAGACCTGGTTGACTGATCCACCTGGTTGCTTTTCCTAGTATTAGAAGCAGATGTACACCCAGGACGTGATGTGAGTGTGCACACAGGCCAATGTGAGTGTGGCCATGCCCACACTGAGCTAGCAGAACCTCAGGTCCGGAATTTGCCATGGACTTCTCTCTCTTTTACTTTCAAGCCCAGCCATGCTGACTTTGAAATGTGGGAATTTCAATCCAAGTTAGATTATGCTTACCCATAAATAATTTGAATGAGTATTTTTAGCAAATGACATTTGGTTTGAAATAAGGATTTTACAAATATTATCATTTAAAACTATCAATCTTTTCCTTAACATCCTAGCCATATTTACTATCTGTCTCTGGCACCAAAACTTGGATACTGTACTACCTTGAGCAGCAACTTTTTGCTTTGAAAGATCAAGGCTTTTTTTTATGAATGAAACAAAACAACAAAAATAGAAATGACACATTCACCTTTCTTCTTTCAACCTTAAATTAGTAATATGATGTTTTTCTATGCTCCAGAAAACTTTGTGGGAATGCTTCTATATATTTAGATAGTATCTTTTGAGAATAACTCTCCTTTATATTATTTATGTTTTTAGGAATTTTAAAACATCAAAATAAGCTGTTATGTTTTCATGATGATACCACTGTTGAGAAGTTTCTTGTGAAGATTGATTGCTAACCATTTACTTGTAAGTAATTCCCTCTATCCAAGGTTCCTAAAAAGATTTTGCAATACCTTCTATCATATTCTATTGAGACTGCCTCTGTGGGAGCACTTGGAAGAAGAAAACCATAAAGAAGTGAATATGCAAAGTTCTTGACAGGCAAATAAGAGCTACTGAAAGAAAGAACTTTTTTCCCATCTGTCATGAAATTGTGACATTTTATCAATGAAGTATTTGGATATCATTGCAGAAAATGTAAACATTTAAATTATTTTATTATCAAAATCTTTATAAGAGAATATTTTCAAAATACTTCCCCTTTTTCATGTGGACTAAGGAGAGACTATGGTTTGGTAAAAATTATAATTTCCAACTCAAATTTAAAAGTACATTATAGTAATAGTAACTTTCTTGTTTAGAAAGTCTTTCAGAAAGATTCATCTTAGACCAAGGAAAGAAGACATCGTATTATGTCCCTACATATAAGTCAAATAAGGTAGGTAATTTTCTCTACTAGAAAATATATAAGCAAATTCACACCATTTAATCTATTTCAAAATTTCAGTAAAACTGGTCTTTGTTTTGGGAACTTAAATATTGTAGGTACTTTTTTCCCTAAAGAGTTTTTAATGGAATTTTATTCCAGAAAGTATACTTCTTAGATTTTAATAATTGCATTTGGTTTTTAATCAATAGTGAGTAATTATTGATTACTCACACCTATCCAAAGTTATCAATATTTTATCTTTGACCAAGTAGTGCCACATCCTAGCTGGTTTCATGGACTTTGATTTTTTTGACAGCAATATTAGAAATTTGGGTATTTGAAAGATGATTTGAATTTTAGATTTTCTGGTCTTTAAAAAAAACCCAGAGGTTTTAATTGGTAAAGAGGAATTTCTGTCATAGCCTCTTTAATAGAGCCATTTTGGGAGAATTCAAACGGCGCCTTCTGTTCAAAGCAGTATATATATGTATTAAATCTAGCGGAAATGATTTCTTTTTCAAAATGTTCCTACTTACATTCAAATGCAGTTCATATGACAGTTTAGTCAGTATATTGATGTATTTGTTTTCTCTTTATTGCTTCAAACGGAATTATTTCCCTGGCACCCTTTAGAGCTTCGCTACGTTGAAGTAGATACAAACGCATGTTCTACCACTTTACATCTCATTCTGCCCCATGAGTTATTAAGAATAAAGTACAGATTAAAAGAACTTAAAGAACCCCACAATTGAATTCACAGTGCTCTTATCCCTTAGGAATATTAACTTGACCACAACCAGGATCTGTAATCTTGCCATTATTGGATATTAGCCCTACCTTCGATGCTGTGACGTGGGACCAGCAGGTGGAGAGAGGGAGAAGCTTCTTCCAGAACTTTGAAGTAAGTGTGCTGTGTCCTGAGCTGGGTACTTCTGCACCACAGTGCTCTGCTTTTATATATTCTCCAGCTCTGCTTAGTCTCACAGATATTACGCTGACAATATAAATTTCTCATCTGTAAATAATGTGTTTTTGTTACAAACGATTTCACACGCCCCCTCACTTTGCTCATCTGCATTTTACGCTTATCTGTGTAAAGTGATCCGGAAACTTTTTATTTACTCTCGTGCCTTTTATTTATTTTTATTTTTTTTTCCTGGGAGGGCAGTTTGGAAATTCACCTTCCACTCTGTCAGGCATGAAACTCATTTAAGTACTCCAAAGTGATTTTTGATGTCAAGGATTAAAGAATTTGAAATTGCATAGCCTATGGCTAAACCATTTGAATTTGGCTTAAAGAGAGAATCTTTCTGAAGTCCATTGATTTTCTGATTATGCATGATGGATTTCTTATCTAAATATAATAATCAATGATTCATTAATTTTCCAAATTGTTCAGTCAACATACACTTATTAATTGGTAAGTTTCAATGAGTTATTAGTTAAAAGCTAGTATATCCTGTTTAAAGAAACAGAATTAAAGTTAAAAGGATAAAATAAAATGAAGATTAACCATATTCAACAGGTGATTATAGTATGACTGAGTCTAATGTTTTCCTTCTAATTCCATTGCAGCCCAGTAGATTCTGATTCATTGTTCTTGGGTACCTTCAAGTTTTAAGAATGGTGCAGGACAAGACTAGTTTCAGATCTTTTGTTCATAGGGTCGTACTCAACTCGATGGCACCTAACAACAACCACCACCACCACCACCACCTTCGAGTTGGAATCCATCCTTAACAGACTCTCCAATGGGTTTTCAGAGGCAGTAGATCCCACAGGAGGAGATAGCCCCCTCACCCTTCTCCAAGGCACACCTGGTGGATTTGAACTTTGTGCTTTGTATTGGCAGTGAAATTCTTTACCACTAAGTAAAATTGTGCCTAAATGAAACCGTGTACACAGGGTGTAAAATGCTTTCTCCTCTTGCTACTACTTGTGTATCCTGTGCCACACATGCTTTCCTTGGAGAGGGACATTAAGCTTGGAAAGGTGGAGGGGCTGAGAGAGGAAGACCTTTGACCAGATAGATTGACACAGTGACTGCAGCAATGGGCTTGTAACAGAGATTGTGAGGATGGCACAGGATAGGACAGTATTCAGATCTATTGTTTACAGTGTTGCTGAGTCTTACTCAACTAGATGGTACCTAACAACAACAACAACAACAAGCCAGCAGATCTCCCTGTCATGTTGTTATTGTGTGCTGTGGAGTCAGAATCAACCCAAAGCTGACCTTCCAGTGAATTTTCAGAGGTAGTAAATCACACAGTAGGAAATTGTCCATCCTTATTCCTTGGAGCAGCTGGTTGATTCGAACCATGTGCCTATAGGACTGCAGCACGACATTTTATCACTAGACCAAGAGAGCTCCCCTCAATGGGAAAGAAGGACACTAAATTACAAATTAATATGAAGAAAACTGTCAAAATGAGATGAATACTGTCTTTTTCCCCTGAAGCCTGTGCCCTGCCATGTAAGACTTGGACACACCTATGGGATTTAGAAGAAATTACTCTAATTGCTTTTGAGAAACAGAAAAAATGGGAATTGACTTTGATAGATAGCATGAGGACTAGTGTTTTACTGCTATTAACTAGTTGTGTGACTTTGGTCAGATGACTGTATCTCTTTGTGCGTCAGCCTCCCGATTTGTAAGATGAGTGGATTGGACATGTCCTCTCTAAAATAAAAATCCAATTCCATATGAAAAAAAAGTCATCATTCTGTGTTCTAACCAGACTCCAATGACGTCGTTGATGACTTTTACAGACGTAAATAACTGGAACAACTAGGAAAACATCTCAACTGAACCGAAACTCTCCAATCTGTGGGTTGGGCCATAGTTAGAGATCAATTCCATGTCAATTCCGTGGGGTCAATCTCAGACAGAAACTTTTCCACTGGTGGAAACTGATGCTTTAAATCCTTGCTAACAAGAAATGGCAAATATGAAGGCTTGTTAGAAATGAAGAATCTCGGGTTTAAGCTTCAACCGACTTACCCAGAATCTGAATTTCAATGATATCCTCAGGCTATGTGAATATCAACAATATCCCAGTTAATTTATATACCTATGAAAGTGAGAAAGGCATATCCATCTCATTTTCTTCAGCTCCTTTTACTACTGGTGCTTTGACCTGAAGACCGATGCTTAGCACTTCCACCAGAGGGGGTGAAAAGGCAGTGAAACATGGCCTGCTACAACTCAAGCTTGAGTAACATTTCCAAGTAGAATAGTTTAATATCTGATTAAATTGTCTTTTCCATTGCCTCAATCTTCAAGAATATATGGACTATGTGGATGGACTCTCCCATTACTGTTCTTAGCAGACTCTGTTCAAGTTTTTTCTCTTTCAGTGGATGCATTCTTGTATTTCTCTTTTTTCATATCAGATGCTACTTGTTTGTGGAGCAGCTTAAGCATTGAGTCTAATGCATGTGAAATTCCTTATGTAGCACCTGCACCTCAGAACATGCCTTCTTTGTATATCTCACTTCGAAAATGCCTCCCTCCATTTGTTTTCTATTATTTCAAAGGTCACTACCTCAATTTATCATGACTACCTTTATTTATCCTCACCACCTCAAAGCAACATCATGATAAATGGAGAAAAGATTGAGATTATCAATGACTTCATCTTGCTTGAATTCACAATCAGTCCACTGGGTACCAACAATCAGGAGATCAGAAGACATATTGCTCTGGGAAACCATAGTGAGGGACCTTTCCAACTTATGGAAAAGCAGTGAGGCAAGTTTGAGGACTAAGGTGCACCTGATTCATGCTATATTCTTTTCAATCACTTCCTGTGATGCTGAGAGCTCGACAATGAATAAGGATGATGGAAAAATTGATGCCTTTAAACTGTGGTGTTGGAGAAGAGTACTGGGTACCTCATGGACTGCCAAAGAAAAACCATCTATCTTGGAGAAGGTACAGCCAGAGTGCTCCGTGGAGGCAAACATCATGAAGCTTCATCTCACATACTTTGGGCATGTTGTTTGGAGTGGTTATTACTTGTAGAATGGCTTCATGCTTGGAAAGGTGGAGGGGCTGAGAAAGAGAGGAAGACCTTGGACCAGGTGGATTGACAGAGTGACTGCAGCAATGGCCTTGAGTGTGTCAGAGATTGTGAAGATGGCACAGGGTAGGACAGGGTTCAGATCCGTTGTTCATAGGGTTACTAGGAGTTGTACTCGATTCAATGGCACCTAACAACAAGAAGACTCAATTTGTAACTCCAGTGTTACCTATAGCCCACCGACACTAACTTTTCGAGGTTCCAATATCTTAATAATAAGCACTCTAAAAACACTGAAATCAAAGAGCCCCTGGATAGTATAAAAAATGAGTTTTATACAAATGCTTAATTGCTTGACTAACTAGCCAAAATGTCAGAAGTTCAAACATACCCCGAGACTCCTTGGAATACTAGCTTGAGCATATGCTGCCAAAGGGTCATAGCTTTGGAAACCTGGAGCATAGCTCTGCTCTGATACACATATAGGGTCTCCATGAGTGGGAATTGACTTGATGAACTCTAACAATAAACTTGTGTAGTCAGAAATTAAGACAAATGAGCATCATTTAGACCACCAGATCATTTTCCAATGTTCCCCTGACTTAGTTATTTAGCTGTAAGAAAGGAAAGTGGTGCTCTTGTATTTTTAAGATTAACGAGCAAAAAAGTTTGTCTGGAAGCATAACATCAATAATCACAAAAGACAAATTGACATTTAATCTAGGCAACAGCATAGACAAATTTCATTAATTAGACAAAACAGTTACTGTTGTTTTCACCATTGAGTCAGAAGTAACCTATAGCTGATCCTCTGGTGAGGTTTCAGAGGCAGTACATTGCACAGGAAGAACCTGTTTATCTTTCTCCTGCAAAGTAGCTGATGAATTAAAACTGTGCATCTCTGTATTGCTAGCACAAGCCCTTACTACTAAGCCACTAAAGCTCCTCAAAAAAATAGACAAAAGCAAAACCTTAAACTCTGCAACCTACATATAAATGGACTTATTTATAGAATATTCAAGGAAGGAAAAATGAAGATTAGGTTTTTTTGGTTTTGTTTTTGTTTTGTTTTATTACTGGGAAGCCATTTTTTTTCTTGTTCATTCTTTCCCCCCTTTTTTATTATTAATTTTAATGAAAGTTTATAGAGACTTTGGATTTCCATTCATTCATTGTTGCACTTTTCTCCCTGCCCACTCCTCCACCCAAGTTCGCTCTTTTCTTTGAAAAGTAAAAGAAAAATTTCTTCATTGTTATACATTACCTACCCCCCCCCACCCCAATCCACTTCACTGTGCAGCCTTCCTTCTAGATTCCTGTCATGACAATAATACCTTATCCTGTAGAAGCACTGAGGTTGTCTCTTGGAAGATATGGGATGATTCCCTGAGGAAAGTGCAAGAACTTTCTGGAGAGATAGAAATATTCTACATTGTATGTAACCTACTGCCACAGAATTGAGCTGGCTCGTAATGATTTGATATTTACCAGCTTCGACACATATATAATTTAGTGACATTGATTACTTTCTGTGAGTCATCAACCCCCCTTTTTATTGAGTTGTTTGTCCCTTGTTGTCTACATCAAGGTGGAACCCACCCGTAACTGACCCCCCAGTGGGTGTTTAGAGACAGTTAATCACTTGGGAGGAGATTGCCCTTTCTTTTCCCAAGGAGCAGTTGGTGGCCTAGAACAGTTTGTCTTCTAAATTGCAGTGCATCTTTTTGCCACTAGGCTACCAGACCTCTGTTCCTCCCTTATTAATGTAAATTCACTGTCCCTAAAATTTCCCTCTAGTCTTTTCAGTTGTTAATAATTTTGTTGCATATAGTTATTTCTTAAAAGAGCATAATGTTTAAGGTGGAACAAATTTTTTTCACTAGTCAAAATATGCTGTTATTCCATTTTAAGAGCCTTCAAATGATGTTCTTGATTAAAGGTTTAAATCCTCTATATCTCTAGAAAACCTGGAATCCATGGGAATTTTAATTCCATTCCAAGCCTAAGTATTTTCAGAAGCAGAGTGTTACACCTTTTTCCTGTGGAGTGGCTGGTGGCTTCACACTACCACTCTTTATTTTGATTTGTAGGTGAGTGCTTAACCACTGCACCACTAGGATTCTTGTTTGCTACCCAGGTGCATACAAATTGTCAAAGTAGTGAAACTAGGATTGTGATTTCCATTTATATGATTTTAAGTAGAAAGGAAAAGTGGTGCTGTTGTTAAGTGCCGTAGAGTTGTTGACGACTCATAGCGACCCTGTGAACAAAAGGCCTGAGCACTGTTCGTACATAGTTTCCGGAGGCAAGCCATTTCGGAAGTGGATGTCTCTCCTGCTTAGAAGCTTGTTTTAATCGGGAAGCTCCAGCAAACACTGTCCACCATGTGTAACCAACATCTCATTTAGCCAGTGCTACACCACATAAAAGAATGTTTGACAAAAACCAGTTTAAATCAGGCCTAAGGGCCACAGATTAAAATCACCCACCTTGGGCTTGGTAACATAACTTTCTGTCCACTAGACCAATGTAGCTCTGTATGTTGTTGTTGTTATTGTTGTTAAATGCTATCAAGTTGTAGATGACTCAACGACCCTATGAACAAAAGACCTGAGCATTGTTCATGGAGTTTAGGGTGAAGGTAAAGGTCTAGATCGCAAAGTATAGCAGACCAATGTAGAAGTTGAGTGATTGATAAGTTTATTATGTTCTTCTGTTTTCTTTACATATGAAAATTTGCCTACAGAAAAGTTAAGTAAGTAAATGTATGTTGGAAGTGGACATAAGCAGCACTCTGTTATTCTTTTTCAAGCTATTGAGTTTCACTCTTCAGTCAGTAAATGTGGGCCAGGTAAATTAAGTGGTTAGAATATACATGGTGGCAACCCATCTAGAACATTAAATGGCAGCACAGGCAAGACCCTGGTTAGAGGTCTCCAAAGGTAGACATAATGGTTTAATGATGATATCATTATTCTCAATATTTTCCATGGCTTATATAGAAAGTGTGCCTTCCCTCTATTGTTATGTGCTTTTGAGTCAGAAATGACTCATAGCTGACCTTCCAGTAAGTTGTCAGAGGAAGTTAATTGCAGGAGAAGAGATAGCCCATTTGTCTCCTGAGGAGCAGTTGGTAGGTAAGAACCTGTGCCGTTGGTTTGGCAGCACAGAGTTCCCTTCAGTCTACTAGATTAGACTTTCACACTAGTTGTTACCAAGTTGATTCCAGTGCATAGAGACCCAATGTGTAGCAGAATAGAACTGTGCTCCACAGACTTTTTCATAACTGATTTTTCAGGAACAGATCACCATGCTTTTCTTCCTAGGTCCCCTGGAAGGACTGAATCTCCAACTTTTCAGTAAGCTGACAAGTGCATTAATAATGGTATCACTCAGGGACTCTAAGACTTCAGTAATGACCAGCAAAACTCTTTTCATATAAGTTGGAGAGCTAATTTACATTCTTGGAGGTTATCTTGTTATGGCCATGCCCCTCTTGGTTGGAACACTTACCGTCATAACAAGACTCTTAGAAAGTTACTTTTGAGTCTTCAATGATCAGTAAAGATGATAAAGAAAAAAAATGCTTATAGCACTTCAGAGAAAAAAAAATTAAACAGATTTTTTTTTCAGCTTTAAAGGAAAAGTTAGAGGGTCATTTAACAATAATTTCTAAGCATTTAACATTTGAATGCATCAAATAAAATAATCAGATTGATGCTCTTTATATCTCCATAAGTGACATGATGGGTTTATGGATCTAGAAGCAATAAAGGAAGAACTTGCAGGGAAAATTCTTCTGACTTTGCCAACGGATGTGTGAAATGTCTTTCCTGAGAGATACTGAAGAACCAGTTCATGACCTATCCATCTGGAACAATTCTGAAGAAGGCTGTTGGGATGCGGATGGGGAGGGGCACATCCAGTAACAGGATCAGGGGACAGTCCTGCCCTGAGGCTCTCAGACCCTGGAACTCACAATTCTGTGCAGACTTTGACTTAAGCTTTTGCTACTTCCCTGAAATAATGAGATGTTTGAAATTGGTCTAAGTTTCAGTTATTTTTATTCATAAAGAAAACAAGAGCAAGCAAAGTTACCTTTATACAAGAAAATGTTATCCCACAATTTACAAGTAGAATATATATATTTATGTGTATGAATACATATATATCATGAATATGTGTGTTATGCTACTATTTTAACATATTGTAGCTATAAAAAACAAGCCATATGTCATTACATTTATCCAACCTCTTGCTCATCTGGAAAGACTTTTATCCTCATGCTTCTACAAGTCTTTAATATGAACCCACCAAAACATTACAATTTTTCAGTCTTCTGTAAAGGGAAATGACTTCAGCTATTAGAAAATTTGAGATTTGTATACTAAACAAATGCAGAAAATGAAAGAAGTTATCAATATTTTTTATTTTTTCTAATTTGTAATCACATTTGCTCCCTTCTGAAAACTTGCTCAGTGTTGCCAATTCATCTCTTATCATGATTTTTAAAAGATATGTCCATTTTTTCCTGTGATTTTGATATTTTAAACCATAGATTGGAATATCATTTTAAAGCCTTCTAACCTATTCTCGTGGTCTTGTGGCAAGAAGCAATCCCAAAGATAACGAACGGTTCAAGGCTGTCAGCTGCTCTATGGGAGAAGGATGGGAAATCTCCCTGTGTGATTAGTTGCCTCTGAAAACCCGCTGGAGGATCAATATGGGTTAGTTCCAATTCTGTGGTATGCAACAACAGTCTATTAACTAATTTTAAGCAGAGTTTTACTTAATTCATTACAATCCATTGTTTGACTATTTTATTCTTCAACCATAGAAGGAAAAAGTCTTCAATTTCTTACTAAATTACCAACACGATTTACATCTACATTTAATAAATCCCAGAGCTCTAGTGAGGAAACCCTCTGTTCTGTTATTATCTTGGGCCTTAGTTGCTGTAAAGTAAATAATTTCTCTTCTGCCATATTGTTCAATGAAACAGAAATTTACTTTTTCCTTCCATTTTAACAAGAGTTTTATTCTCTCTCAACAACTCTAGGACTTTCTAATGATGAGGAATTGGATTTCTGGTCTATGATTACTGATGGGAGCTTTGTTGGTCTAGTATGTAGAAAGTTACCTTGTTAACCCAAAGACCTTTCCTCTCTGGGGGTTCAATTGGGCATCAATGCCTTGGGAGAAAGATGGGCAGTCTCCTCTTTTGTGATTTACACCCATGGAATCTAATGGAGGATCAACAATGAGTCAGTTCCTATTCTATGGCAGTAAGATAATCACAAACTTCATCCTCCATAAGTACTGTTCAACTCAATTTTATTTATTCTTCAAAGTAATCTCCTTAATTTACTGAACCCTTCCTGGATTTTAATAGTCATTTCCATAATAAGGCTCTTATGAAAATATCTGTTAGTCCTCAAAAGATGTAAAAGATTATGACTTTTATATCCTTTTCCCCCCTTTTTAGCACCCTCCCTTTAGCCACTACTAGTATAGAGTGTGTGTGCGGGGGGGGGGGGATGGGAAGAAATGAACTTAATATTTTAAGATTTGTTTATTTATTAAGCCTTAGTTTACATGTGCTGTTTTTACGGACATTTATTTTACATAAGGGAGCTCTGGTGGCATAATCTGTGGCTAGTTGTGCTGCTAACCAAAAGCCAATGCTTCTCTAGTGGTTTGAATCCACCAGACACTGCCTGGAAGAAAGATGAACAGTGCCCTCCTATTAGGATTTACAGCCTTGGAAGACCAGTGGAGGGTCACTATTAGTAAGAATCAGCTTGAGGGCAGTAAGTTTGAGTTTGAGTTTTTTGTCCTACATAAAAAAACTAACTTGATAACAAACTAACTGCCATACTTATATTTGCCCTATATTACAAAACTATAGACTCATAGCTGACCTACCAGTAGGTTTTCAGAGACTAGAAATCCCATGGGAAGGGATTGCCTGCCTTTGTCCCTTAAGCATTAGGCCATCAGAGTTCCCTTGTCTTACATTAATGTGTCATTTAAGACAGTTACCATTGCTGCTAAGGATCAGATATAAATTCTGAACATTCTGCTGACCTGAGTGTTAATCTTTGATCCCAACAGTTAGTACATAAAAACCAGCCAGTTGATTGGTTGATTATTCCTGCCATTTTTCATGTGGAATTCATATAGAGACTTAGTTAATGGCAAGAAGACTTAAAAAGAATACTCATTGCAAGAGAACATATTTTCGTCATTTAAGGCCAAGAATGTTCACACCTCAGACATGAAAAACAAGCTCTTTAAAAAATATAAATAGCTTCCATTTAACTATTCCAAATAGCCAGTTCAATGACTAAGTGCTCATCTACTAATTCAAAACTTGGCAGTTGGCTTCATCTGTGCTATTGTAGGCTACAGGGAGACCTCATGACTTGCTTCTGTAAAGATTCCTGCCTGGAAAACCCTATGGGGAAGTTGTACTTTGTCCTATGGGGCCACTGTGAGTCAAGTCAGAATTGACTAGATTCCATACAACAATCTTGTATGAAAGGTAAAGTTCTTATAAATATGTGTTATTTTTTTAGTTTTCATTATATATTTAGCAAGTTAAATACTTCTCCCACCCCTATGCTTTATGTATTACAACACAAAAGCTTAGAATGAGCCACTTTACTTAACCACATCTGGATGCTTTCAAAAGAAATTATGAAGATGCAGACAAAATCCAGTCTCTTGTGAATTTGTTTTGACTACACTTTGATTCATTCACAGGTGTCAAGTAGGCAATACTGCAAAGCAGTGAAATACTAAGCAATTGGAGACTTAGAGATTTTCTTTGTTAGGCAAAGTGTTTTATTGTTTCAATGTACTATTCAATGGTTTTTAATATAGTCACAGTGTTAGGCAACTATTATCAGCAGCCATTTCCAGAATTTCTTCATTATCCTCTCAAAATAGGATTAGTAATTTCTAACTAACCTATCCTCACCCCAGTCTCAAGCAACCACCATTCTATTTCTGATTTCTATACTTTCTGTCTATGCTATACATTTTATTCAAATAGAATCATTTCATGTATGTATATATTTATTTAGAATAGGAATTTTAAAGTTTATCCTTATAATATAAACAAAGTTTATTTTTTAAATGAATTAATAATATTCAACTGTTTTCATATATCATATTTTGTTTCTATGTTCACCACTTGTTGGTGGTTTCTACTTTTTGGCTGCTAAGAATAATGATGCTATAAATATCTATGTATACATTTTCAAGTTGTTGTTGTTAATAGGTGCTGTGGAGCTTAGTACTACTCATAGTGGCCCTATGAACATCAGACCTGAACTCTGCCCTATTTTGTGCTATCTTCAATATCTCTGAGACACTTGAGCCTATTGCTACAGTCACTATGTCAATTCATCTTGTTGAAGGTCTTCCTCTCTTTCACTATATCTCCATCTTTTCAACCATCAGTCATAATAATCTATTGGTCCAGGGTAAGAATATTAGTTTCAATCCATATTGAAGGCTGCAGTTCTTGATCTTCTGCAGCAAGCACTTCAGATCCTCCTCAGTTTCAGCAAGCAAGGCTGTGTCATATGCATAAAGCAGGTTGTTGATGAGTCTTCCTCCAATCATGATGCCACATTCCTCTTCATAGAAGCCAGCCTCCCAGATGATCTGTTCCATATATAGATAGAAAAGGTATGGAAATAGCACACACGCCTGGCATACACCCTTCCCAATTTTAAACCATGCGTGTTTCCTTGCTCTATTATGACAGCTGCCTCCTGGTCCAAGTGTAGTTTTAACGTTAGAAAGGTAGAAAGTGGAAATTATAGAGCAATATCATTGATATCACATGTAGGCAAAATATTGCTGAAGATCTTCCAAAAGTCTGTCCAGAGACTAAGGTGTGCCTTATGCAGTCCATGATCTTCGCAATTGCGTACTATGAATCAGAAAGCTGGACAATGACTAGGTATTATAGAAGGAGATTGATATCTTTGAGCTGTGGTGCTGGAGAAGAGTATTGAATATACCATGGACTGCTAAGAGAACAAAAAGATTTATCCTGGAGATGGTTGAAGCCAGGCTGCTCCTTGGAGGCAAGGTTTCTGAAGCTTCGTCTGACATGCTTTGAGCTTATTGCAAGGAGAGACCAAACTGAAGCTGTGAACAATTTCAATCTCTTCACCATCCATCCTGATGCTTCCAATTGGTCCGGTGGTGAGAATCTTTGTCTTTTTGACATTGAGCCTCAATCCATATTGAAGGCTACAGTCCTTGACACTCTGGAGCAGGCGCTTCAGGTCTTCCTCAGTTTCACCAAGCAGGGTTGTGTCATCTGCATAACACAGATTGTTGATGAATCTTCTACCGATCCTGACCCCACATTTCTCCTCATAGAGCCCAGCCTCCCGGATAATCTGTTCTGCATACAGGTTGAAAAGGTATGGAGATAGGACACATCCCTGGCGTACGCCCTTCCCAATTTTGAACCATGCAGTGTTTCTTTGCTCTGTTCTGACGACTGCCTCTCGGTTCAAGTGTAGATTTCACATTAGCAAGATCAAGTGTTCTGGAATTTCCCTTCTTCTCAGAGTCAGCCACAGTTTGTTATGATCCACACAGTCAAACGCCTTTGCATAATCAGTGAAACACAGATATACATTCCTCTGGTATTTCCTGCTTTCAGCTAAGATCCATCTAACATTAGCTACGATATCCTTAGTATCACGACCCCTTCTAAGCCCAGCCTGGACTTCTGGCAGTTCTCTGCTGATGTGCTGTTCCAGTCATTTTTGGATAATCTTCAGTAGAATCTTGCTTGCATGTGAAATCAACGATATTGTTCTATAGTTTCCACACTCTGTTGGGTCACCCTTCTTTGGGATGGGAACAAATATAGATCTCTTCCAGTCAGTTGGCCAAGTGGTTGTTCTCCAGATTTCTTGGCACAACTTGGTGAGTGCATCCACGGCAGCATCTGTTGACTGAAATATGTCAGCTGGTATACCATCTATTCCTGGGGCCTTATTTTTTGCTATTTTCTTCAAAGCAGCTTGAACTTCTTCCTTCATCACCATAGCCTTTTACTCATATGTTGTTGCATGTAATTTTTCTGTGTCTGCCAATTCCTTTCGATACAGTGATTCAGTATATTCTTTCCATCTTCTTTTAATACTTCCTGGATCATTTAACATTCTGCCTAAAGCATCCTTAATTATAGCAACTCGAGGTTTGAATTTGTTCTTCAGTTCCTTGAGCTTAAGAAAGGCTGAGCGAGTTCGGCCCTTTTGATTTTCTGACTCCAACTCCTTGCACATTTCATCTCAATTTTCTAGAATATAGTGTTCTTATAACACAAGTTAAAGTCTACCAATTCTAGATGTAATGATTATTATAGGCTGCTTACACTTGAAAAGAACTAGAAATGAATCTATATATATAAAAACATATGTATCTGTAAATAAAATACATATATATCAAGTCATTATAAAAATTAATATAAATTTTAATGGCAAAGATACATTTTAGTGAATTGCAAATCTTAATAATTACATTCATGTAATTAAATTCAGGTACATTGCCTCCATTTAATAAAACACATTTTATATTCTGGGAAACACAGCTCAAGTATGATAAGAAAATTGACTTGTTACTTTACATGATTGGTTATCTAATATTAACCTTTGCTAATAGTAAATTACCAATTTTTGTTAACAGTGAGTGACATGCAAAAAATCTTAATCTACATCAAGGAACTGATACTAGCGACTTTTCCACAAAGATTACATAAACAATATTTTATGGTTCCTGAAACTGTAACTTGCAAATGTAAACAAAAGGAGTGCTCGAGATACATTGAGAGCACTTTGAAAGCCTGGAGAGAGACATGGGATTTTTTTTTAAGTGTTAATTGATAGCCAGAAACTAAAGGATGAGAGATATAAAATACCAATTTTACATGAAATCTTTTAAATTTTGCTTCCGCCCCTCCCCTCCCTTTTAAAAATTGTCTCTTCTGCAATATTAACACGTCAGGTTTACACTTACGTTGTTCTGTATTTCCGAAACCTCTTCTTTGACAGCCTGAGTGCTGTTGACAAGACATACCGGATGCTAATTTAGGGACCAATATTGAGTGACATCTTAAAATTCATCCCTCCTCTGACCCCATCTGTACTTCTATGACTGTGGAGCACTGGTAGTGAAATGAGCGTGGGAAGACACAGTGCAGAAGTAACATGAGAAAAAATAACATCAACCAAAGACACTGAATATTAGAGGAAGAGTGATGGAGAGATCAAAAGGCTAACATCATACATGAAATGAATTTACATAGTGGTTGGATTGCTTATGTGTACATATTTGCTGGGGACAGAAACAAGATGCAGACTCTGTAAAAGCCACCAAAATATAAAATGTTGCTCAAGACTCCATTTTCTAAACCAGTTACAAGTGTTTGTGTAAGAATCCACCTAGTAGATGCTTCATTAAGTGGTGTACTTGGATTCTAATAATTGCTGATAAGCACCTACTGATCATGGCTTTATTTATTTGTTCTCTATGCCAAATGTTTGATTAATGACACTAATATGTAGCAAAGTCATCTGAAAAGGCATTCTGCATATTCCTGTGAGAATACCCAATAAATGCACACTATGGAAATGTGGAGGCGTCAGGAAGACTATAATCTAGCATACTTGGACCCACTGAATCTTAGGTAAGTTCTGTGACGGATAACTCATTTTCCTGATTCAAACTCTACAAAATTTATTTTTTTTTCTTTCTAAAGAATTGAAATTAAAATAGAATAATGTAAGTGGAGGCAGTCTGGTAGCCTTTGTTGCAATTCCAAAGGCCCACAATTTGAATTTACCAGCTGTTCGGCAGAGGAAAGAAGAGCAGTGCAACCTGGCCAACTGATTGGAAGAGATCCATATTTATTCCCCTCCAAAAAAAGGTGACCTGACAGTGTGGAAATCCTCAAACAATATCATTAATATCACATGCAAGCATGATCCTGTTGAAAATGATCCAAAAACGACTGGAACAGCACATCAACAGAGAACTGCCAGAAGTGCAGGCTGGATTTAGAAGAGGCCGTGGTACTAGGGATAGTATAGCTAATGTTAGATGGCTCTTGGCTGAAAGCAGAGAGTACCAGAGGAATGTTTTTCTGTGTTTTATTGACTATGCAAAGGATCTGACTGTGGATCACAAAAAATGGCTGATTCTGAGAAGAAAGGGAATCCCAGAACACTTGGTTGTACTTATGCAAAACCTATACATGGACCAGGAGGCAGTCATCAGAGCAGAGCAAGGAAACACTGCATGGTTCAAAATCAGGAAAAGTGTACTACTGGAATGTGTTCTATCTCCATACCATTTTTAATCTCTATACAGAACAGATCATCCAGGAGGCTGAGCTCTATGAGGAGAAATGTGGTATCAGGATTGGAGGAAGACTTATCAACAATCTGCATTATATAGATAACATAACCCTGCTTGCAGATACAACACAATATATATGAACTTTGTAAGCAAACCAATATAAAAAAAATTAAAACTCCTCCAATTATTTGTAAGTATAGTACTGGTTTTTGGTTTTTGGTTTTTTAAAAATAATTTAAAAAAAATTTATTATTTTTTGTGTGTGTACCGTCAAATCAGATCTGACTGGTACAGGAGGAGATGGTCCCTCCTTCTTCAGCGGATATAGTACTGGTTTTAACAGTGTTTAAGTGTTCAGCTGCTAATGAAAAGGTTAATGGTTTGAACCAAGCAGTACACTGAATTAAAAAAGCTATGGCAATCTACTTTCCTAATAATTACAGACCTCTGGAGAAGCTTTACACTATCCCACAGCATCACTATGTGTCAACGTGACACCAGTGGGGTATGTGTGTGTATTTTGTTTGTTTTTATTCTCTTAAGGTATTCCACAGAGGGTTTCCAAGTAACAGTTTGAAAACTATAGATATAGACCAATATCTGCAGTACATAGAGTAACTAGAGTTGTGACTTTGGGAGAGAAGGAATTTGCCCAAATCTCCAGAATTTGAACTCAGCTCACCAGATTCTGTTTGGAAATTTTACCGTTATACAAGGTCATGCAAACTGCATAATAGGATCCTAAAATTTCCATTCACCATGTCAAATGGTAAACTTGAAAAATACAATTTTAACACACAACTTTTTGAATATGTATTTCACTTAATTAACTTCTGATGATTCCCAATTTGTAACATAAATGCAAAGAACCAAGAAATCATACTCTTAGGTTTTGAATTTATGATCTGATCAGGAAATAGAAATCAGGTAAAGTGTAGATATTCTTTTTAATAATAAAATATTTGAAATATATTAAGTAAAATAGATCCTATCTTAAAAACTAGCCTTAAAAAGTCATAAAAACAGCTGGAATACTCAGGAAGGTTCCAGAACTTTAATTGACTTCTTAGCCCACAGGATTTGTTTCAGACTTGCTCAGTATGTGATATATTGGAGATGGGACAACGTAGTAATTGACAGCATTTCCATATCTTATTCCAAATTGTTTTAACTTTTAAAAGAACAACATAATTTATGCCTTAAGCTAAGAGGAATTTCCTTCATTTTCAGCCCCACTGTCCTGACCAAAGACTGGCCACCAGCTGGTCTGGGATGTATTTTTTTCCTTTCTTTCTTTCTCTTTGCTTTGAAGGAAAAAGAGCACCTTCTTAGTGCAAACTAAATCCCACAGAGGGTGGACATGATTTCACTGTGAGATCCCATTTCAGGATTTCATTTTATTATCCATAGGATTTATGGACATTTGCAGTAATCATTTATTGAACTTTTACTCTATTTTAGTTACTGACTAGACTCTGAAAGCTCAGAGGTGAAAAGACAGTATCAATTCCTGAGGGAGTTATGTTCAAATAAAATAAAACGGTAAAAAACAAACAAACAAAAAAACCCAACAAACTAAACCACCCCAAAAACTAAAACCAATGAAATAAATACATAAATAAATAAATTTCTGATAGTTCTAAGTTGTTTTTGTTGTTATATGCCATCTGGTCAATTCTGACTCATAGCAACCCTATGAACAATAGCTCTGAGCCTGCTCTGTCCTTAGCCACCTCTATCCTCACCGCTACTCATACACCTTCCCTCATAAGCCTAGTTACTGTGTCAGTTCATCGCATCTGGAGTCTTCTTCTCTTGTGCTGTTCCTCCACCCCTTCAAGCATGATGTCTTTCACCAAGAACTAGTCCCTCTTGGCGACATGCTCAAGGGATGTGAGACAGTTTCATAGACTTTGCCTCTTAGGAGAAATGTGGTTCACCCTCTCCAGGTCAGACCTGTTTCTTCTCTTCGTAGTCCACGGTATGTTCAGTACTCTTCTCCAGCACCACTACTCAAAGACATCTATTTTTCTTTTATCATCTTTGGTCATCACCAAGCTCTCTGACGCATACCAAGTAATTGTGAAGAACCTGACCTGTATCAGGCACACCTTAGTCTCTAGACTTACACTCTTCCTCTTCAGCACTCTGGAGAGGCCCCTGACAACAGATTTTCCTACTGTAAGTCATCTTTTTACTACCTAGCTTCTGGTGCCAGAGTGTTGATTGTGGGACTAAGGAAGCAAGCTGAAATTGTTAACAATTTCAATCTCTTCTCCATCTATCACGTTGCTGCCAATAGGCCCATGGTGAGATTATGGGCATAGAGGAAAGGCAGAAAAAAAGGCCAAATTTATCAGATCTAGATTTATTAAGTAACTATACTGTAGACAAAATGATATTTTCTACCTATTGACTATGATTTATACTACATAATTAGGTGGGAAAATGCAAAACAGGTAGGTAAACAATTCATTATGAGATTCGATAATTTTTTCACCAGGTTTAAAAGCAGAAGATGAGAATCTCACTACCAGAAAAAAAGGAGAATCAGAGAATGCAGCATATATTCATTTGGGCTGAACGTTTGTACACCAGTCAGACTGGGAGTAACAGTCTGAGTGGAAATGAAACAGCACTGACTTGGGACTGCTGGCCTATGGGGGCACAGCCAAAAGACTTTGCCCAAATTTTCTTGAAAACCAGGGGGAACTCCATAATTTGCAGAACTGAGGCTTTGGTGGCCTAGTGGCAAAACACTGCACTTTAATCCTGGAGAAGGCATGCAGTTCGAATCCCACCAGCTGCTCTGTGGGAGAAGGATGGGCATTCTTCTTCCATGTGATTAACTGCCCCTGAAAAGGTCGGAAGGTCAGCTATGGGTCGGTTCTGACTCAATAGTACACAACATACACACAACAACACAAGGGAATTGCTATAATTTTTGCCTAAGGCCACAAGGCTGAGGACTGAAGAGCCTGTAAGCACCCTTGAAAAGCTGTCCTGATTTAAGAATTGTATACTGCTGCTAACCTGACTTGAAACTGCAGTACAATCCAAAAGGCATGAGGTTTGAATTCAGCAGCTCTTCTGCAGTAGAAAGATGGGAAATCTTTTCCCATGCAGTTAGCTGCCTCTGAAAACCCGAGGAAGGGTGAGCTCCAGCTCAACAGCACATGACAACAATCTTGAGTATGATTCTGTGAGGTCTGTGTAGCTATTGCAACGATTTTGGACCTAGTATGAACAATATGATTTGTATTGTAATTAATAGAAGTAGTTATGGGAGCATAGAGACCATGTTTGACCTATGGAAATGGATTCTGTACTGTGGGTATTGTTGTGGACTCCTAACCTTTGTAAAGTTAATAGAGGTCAGATTTAGCAGACCCTAAATCAGATAAGGATGCACAGAATAGGACAGAGTTCAGATCTGTGGTTCATAGGGTTGCTATGAGTTGTACTTGACTCAATGGCACTTAATAACAGTAACAACAACTACAGTAACAACAACAGCAACAGCACATCACCTATACTCTTTCT
The DNA here is from genome assembly GCF_000299155.1 of Elephantulus edwardii. Lineage (NCBI taxonomy): Eukaryota > Metazoa > Chordata > Mammalia > Macroscelidea > Macroscelididae > Elephantulus > Elephantulus edwardii. The sequence goes on along the minus strand of NW_006399753.1, from coordinate 32,628,830 downwards.
ACAGAAACTGATAGAGGTTAAAGCCAGGATTCAGTGATGTATCTAAAATTGGTAGAAGTGTGTGATGGAAATTCAGGGTATAGGTTCATATTGTTATTGTTGCTGTTGTTATGTGCCATTGAGTTGTCTGAGACTCATAATAATCCTATGTATAACAGTCCTAAACACTGCTCTATCCAGTGCCAATTTATTGTCTCTGACACACCTACCCTCATAACCCAAGTCAAAGAGTCAAACCATCGCATCCTGGGTCTTTCTCTCTTGTGCTGTCCCTCCACCCTCCCAAGCATAATGGCCCTCTGCAAGGACTGATCCCTCCTTGCAACATGTCCAAAGTATGTCAGATGAAGTTTCAGAATTCTTGCCTCCAAGGACCAGACTGGTCTCACCCTCTCTAGGACAAGCCTGTTTGTTCTCCTAGCAGTCCTTGGTATATTCACTACTCTTCTCCAGCACCACAGTTCAAAGGCATCAATTCTCTGTCTATCATCCCTAGTCATTGTCCAGCTCTCTGATGCATAGCAAGTAATTGCAAAGACTATGGCCTGAATCAGGCACACCTTACTGTCCAGACTGGCATTGTTGCTCTTCAGTCAAGTCTCTAACAGCAGACTTTCCCAATGTAATTAATATTCTAATTTCCTCTCTGCTGGTACCAAGAGTTGATTGTGGAGCCAAGCAAACTAAAGCTGTTAGCAATCTCAATCTCTTCACCATCTATCATGATGTTGTCAGTTGGCCCAGTGGTCAGAATCTTTGTTTTCCTGATATTGATTTCAATCTGCATTGAATGCTGCAGTCCTTGATCTTCCGTAGCAAGCGCTTCAGGTCCTTCTCAGTTTTAGTAAGCAGGATTGTGTTATCTGCATAACACAGATTTTAGATGAGTCTTCCTCCAATCCTGATGCCACACTTCTCCTTATAGAGCACTGCGTCCAGGATAATCTGTTCCGCAAAAAGATTGAAAAGTTATGGAGATAGGATACATCCCTGGTCCACCGCTTCCCAATTTTGCACCATGCAGTATTCCCTTGCTCTGTTCTGATGACTGCCTCCTGGTCCAAGTATAGGTTTCACATAAGCATGATCAAGTGTTCTGGGATTCTCATTCTTCTCAGAGTTAGCCACAGTTTGTTGTGATCCACACACTTCAGTGGCTTTGCATAGTCAAAGAAACACAGATAGACATTCCTCTGGCACTCCCTGCCTTTAGACAAGATCCATCTAACATCAGCTATAATATCCCTAGTACCCTGGCCTCTTCTAAACCCAGTCTCCACTTCTGGTAGTTCTCTGTTGAAGTGCTGTTCCAGTCATTTTTGGAAAATCTGCAGTAGAATATTGCTTTCATGTGATATTAATGATATTATTAGAGAATTTTTGTACTCTGTCAGGTCACCTTTCTTTGGAATGGGAACAAATATAGATCTCTTCCAGTCAATTGGCCAGGTGGTTTTCCTCCAAAAATCTTGGCACAACTTGTTGAGCACATCTAGGGCAGCATCTGGTTGTTGAAATATATCAATTGTTATGACTCAATACTTTGGACCTTGGTTTTTGACAATATTTTCAGAGCAGCTTGAACTTCTTTTCTTCATCACCACAGGCTCTTCCTCATACATTGTTTCATTAAATTCTTCTTTGTTTGCCTATAGGCTCATATACCTCTGTATAAGGGTACATTGTGCTATAGTGGGTTATGTAATACAGTTTTTCTGGCCTTTGGCTTTGACTTTCACCACATCAATGGCTAGGACTATACAGATGCGGGGGAAGGAAAGGGATTAGTAGCGTACTAAGGGGAATGGATAGTTTTCTAATAAACTAAGTAGGATACACTACATTGTCAGAGTAGAAATATGAAAATATTATGTGTAGAGCAATGAGATGAATAGTTTTTTGTTCGCCTGGCTTCAAATTGAGCAGGTTCAGACATAGAAAACAATTCTACTGTAATTAAGAAAAAAGAAGTACAGAGTCCTTTGGGCCAGCAATCATGCCTAAGACACGGCCAGGAAACCTGAAAACTTAGTGAGGTAGAGCTGACTCAGATCTTCTGCCCCACAAAACAAGAGTTGAATGCTTTGTTTTAGGCTTATTGGCAGGATCATTGGTGTATCAGAAAAGGGATACATCATTGGCAGAAATAGAAGAACTGTGTTACACTTGCCTAAGTCAAAAAGACAAGGGTCAGAAGAAGGTCTGCTTGAAAGCATGCCTGAGAAGCTGTTATGATTGATGAATAGTACTCTAAATATTTCTAAGATCTGTTACTTCTCCAATGAACTTCATAGTCATGAATATTATCATATTCTGTATGGCCATTGCAACAAACTAATGAAGTTGATAGCCAAGTAGTACTGGTTATTAGATTATTAGAATTAGTAGAACTAGTTAGGGTTGGTTGGTACAAGAACTAATAGAAGAAAGTAAGGGAAAATTGGTGGCTTGTCCAACCACAAAAAGAGATTTTGTGCTATTGACATTGTTGATAGGAATTCCTTCCCCTTGTCGAGCTATTCTGCCACGCTCACATTGACTACACTGTGTGTGTGTGTGTGTGTATTCAGAAGAATAGGAAAAACAAAAGGATTCATATAAGATAAATGGAGTTTTTATATTTTTTACTCTAAAGTCAGGTATTTGGTGAATTTCTTCCTGACCCATATGCCAGCTCAGAAAGAATTTTTTCTTCTTCTCTCTCTCTCTTACTGCTGTGTAGTCAGAATCAACTCACAGTCATTCTTCTATTGGGTTTCTGAGGCTGCAAATCTAACAGATTTCCCTGTCTTTCTCCTGAGGCTTGGTGAGTAGATTTGAACTGCCAGAGAGGTGTGACTTTTGGGTCAATAGCACGACTCACTAGGGGCTATGACTAGAACTCAGAAAGGAAGCCTATTTCCTCCTCCTAACCTCTTCTTGCATATAGGTTGAAAAGCAGGTATGCAATCACTTGTTATGTATCAGAGAGTTGGACAATGACCAAGGAGAATTGATGCCTTTGAGCTGTGGTGCTGGAGAAGAGTATTGGGAATACCATGGACTGCTAGGAAAACAAACAGATTTGTCCTAGAAAGGGTTAAACCGGGTGGCTCCTTGGAGGCAAGGATTCTGAGGCTCCGTCTAACATACTTTGGACATGTTGTGAGGAGAGACCGGTCCTTGGAGAGGGCCATCATGCTTGGGAGGGTGGAGGGGCAGCGCAGGAGAGGAAGGCCCTCTGTGAGGTGGATTGATTCAGTGACTGGGATAATTGGGATGGGAGTGTCAGACAGTGCGATTGGCACAGGACAGAGCAGAGTTTAGGGCTGTTGTACATAGTGTCACAATGAGTCACAAGTGACTCGACAGCACATAACAACAACAACAACCTCTTCCTGAATCTTCTGGAAGGATTCATCTTGTATTATACTTGGACTTGCAGATGGTAATACCAGAGCCAAGATCTGAATGAGAAAAATCAAGTCAAGTGGAAATTTGGGAGCAGCTCATTCCACGTTAGGATATAGAAATAATCTTGGCTTTTATTGCCCTTACTAGTCAGTGACATGGCCTATGACCACCTTCTCCAACTGATTCAGTTTCTCTTCCTGGGAGAGGAGGACAGTTCCTTCCTCTTGTCTCAATGCATCCTCTTCAGTCAAGGACAAGATGGGGTGGTGAATCTCTCACCTAAATGCAGCTCTCTTTCCTAAAGTCTATCATTGTCTGTGACCAGCTTCTCCAATGAAGCAGTTTCTCTTTCCAGGAGGCACAGACAAGACCCTCCCTACTCCTCACAGGCCTTTGCCTAGTTAAATGTCAGAAATAATCTTGACTTTTACAGGAAAACAAACAACCAAACACTGCAACAAACCAGAAAGGAAATCAGTCAGCTAGAGTTTGGTGGGCAATGGAAGATGGTGAGGTAGGGCCCAAGAGGAAGGCTTCTGTGTTGCTTTGTGGGTGAGCATGGAGTGGGGAAAGTTTACTTCCCGTGTCCTGTGTGTTTCTTGGGCAGCTTGTCTTTCTTGGAGATCCAAGGGTGAATGACTCAGCAAAAATCAAGTACCAACTATTAAGTTAGATGAATTTCCTGGAATATTCATGACTTCAAAGTTGGATGGTCCTAAAGACTATTTGTTGTTTGAGAGGAAGATGGAAAATTCATGTAGAGTGATGACTGAGAATTCCATCATTTGTAGTAAATTTATAGGTATTTGAAGGAAACAATAGGCTCCTGACTAAGGCTACTATTTTAAAAGACATAATTAATTTGTAAATAAACCTGCAACTAAAATTCTGCAAATATAAACCAAAATATTCTATGTACTTATCAGCCACCTGTAAGATTTTTACACATCAGCTCTGTTAATTCTACGAATAACTGATGTCATCCTCTGAGAAATCTCATGAGAAAGGGGCAGATCAAGTTGATTCTGACTCACAGCTAGTTGATTGTTTCTGTGCACTGTCTAGTTGGAAGTGACCCACAGCTAACCCTCTGGCAGGTTTTCAAAGGCACGTAATTGTGTTGGTAGTATAGTGGTGAGCATAGCTGCCTTCCAGAAGCAGTTAATTTCACAGGAGGAGATTGCTCATCCTTCTCCTACAGAACAGCTGGTGAATTTGAACTGTGTGACTTTGATATTTCTTACCACTAGGCCATTAGAGCATTATTACCTCTTTTTTCATGTATAAGGAGTCCTAGTGGTTCAATAGATCGTCAAACTTCTAACTGAAAAGTTGACATTTTGAATCCACTAACTGTTCCACAAGAAAAAAAAAATGAGACAGATTGCTTGCATAAAGACTTACATGACTCAGAAGATCCATGGGACAATTCTGTTCTGTCCTATAGGGTCACTAAGGGTCTAAAATGACTCCATGGGGGTGGTAAGGTTTTGATTCTTTTTCACATATAAGGAAATTGAAGAAAAGATCATTTAAGAAACTTGACATTGATTACACAGAGATCATGTTACTTAAACTTCTGCTCTTAAAGTACCGTTGTATGCCGCCTTTAAAACTCACTAGTCTGAATATGTACCATTTATAAGTTGGACATAAAAACTTTGCTGCAAATTGCTAATGTACTTAGTTAACAATCAAAATTTAAGGTTTGCATCTACCTAAAGGTACCTTGGAAGAAAGGCCTGGATCACCACTTTCTAAAAATTAGTCATTTGGAGCACAGTTCTTTGACACACATAAGGTATTGGGAGTAGGCATTGATGGCAACTATTTGTTGTGGGTTTTTAAAAAATAATTTTATAAATACATTTACAATATTGTTGAGTCTTATATTAATTTTTTAAGAGAATTAGAAAGCAGCATTATTTCACGATGGCACCTAAAGCATTTGCATTATGTATTAAAACACCATCACTTTTTAGTCATCACGTACTGAAGTTTGAGACTTAGCTTAATTCCAATGTGATTTAAGTGAATTTCAGTAATAGCTGAAATATTTTCTTATGTCCCTGAATAAGTGAAAGGATGTTTCTATAATAAATTGAATCAAATATGAATAGAATAGTTTTATGATTATTATTTTTTATCATAATTTTTATAGCCTGTTAAACATTGTATCTTTCTCTAAAAAAAATAATCCCAAATAAAAAATCCTGCTCATTTTCTATAGCAGTGATAAATATTAATTAATGACTAGCAGAAATACTCTTTGCTTGTCAGTACAAAATAATCATGAAAAAGGTAAGGTGAGTTGTCAAATCCTCAGGGTATGATCTTGATTTGATAGTCCCTACCTATTCACAGGGTACAGATTTTGTATAACCACAGAGTGAAAGATATACTGCTGTACAATGGATCCTCATTAAAACATATACAGCAAAAGAAATTTTTAAATGAGTAAATGATGGAGTATTAATTAGAGGCCAATAGAATGAAATCATACTTTCCTAGCTTGCCAAAGACATTACCTGTGTGTCAAAAAGAAGTGTTTATGACCAGCATGTTAGTATCACATGCCAATAATCTGAGCAGGTGGTCATTAAAGGCTTTTGCTAGGAGCCAGATCTTTTTCCCTTCATGAATAGCTTGATAAAGTCCAAGCACTTGTTTCTCCCTGAATTAGAAATTATTCCGTGTCAAATTGCCAAGGTACCTGTCCATAATGCCAAGGAAATGTTTTAGCAGTTCTTTCACAGACTGAGAATGATTTGCTGTGTCCAGAATTTTAGATTTATTCTTCTTGAAAAAATGAAAAAAAAATCTGTTTTGTTGGATAAATTTACGATGTTAGATGCCTTCTTTCTTCTTTACAAATAACAGCATAATTGAAAGCATTGTTTTGGTGGAATCTTCCCAGAAGACCACATAATCACCATTTAAATTAGCCCTAATTCATTTTACATTTGCTTATTTTACTGAACTTATTTTCCCAGAACTGTATTTTTTTTTTTACAATTAGAACATCTGAATTTTAATTACATTACCATCAAGAAGCTCATTAAAGTCACTTAATTGGCAACATTTCCAAAAAAAACCTTAGCTGGGTTTAATATATTTTAAAGAGTTACTGTCAAAGTATAATTTCACCATTACAAACAGCTTGGCAACAACATTTGCATAAAGATCTGTCAGTTTCTGAAAAATGCTCAAATGTTGGGAAAATCAGATTCGTTAAGTCGCCTTTACTGGAACAATCTAGAAACGAAGAAAGTGTCACATATATTTATCTTTGTAACCCCTGCAGCATCTAGAGTATTGCCATGTACAGCATAGGTTCAATAAGTGTTTCTTGAAGAAAATTAATTGTTCACTTTATACTTTAGAGTAAGTTATTTTATCATGAAATAATCTAATTTATCAAATTCTTAGTGATGTTTCAAAACTCAATAATAGTTCCCTCATGTCTCTTGAATTTAATAAAATATTTATTTTCATTGTGGCTTATTTCTCATCTTCTTATTGTTGTTGTGTACCAGAGAGTAGAAACTGACCAACAGTTGACCCTCTGGCAGATTTTTAGAGGCAGTAATCGCAAAGAGATTGTCAATCCTTCTACTGCAGAGTAGCTGGTGGCCTTGAACTGTGGGCCTTTGAGATTGCTACACAGCTTCTTTCCACTAGGCCATCAGAGCTCCTTATTTCTCATCTATTTTAAGAAATTTTAACTCATATCATGGGAGAATTTGAATTAAGGCCAGCATCGTGGTTAAAATTAGAGATAATTTGTAGATGATACAATTCTTTTGCACTTCTCTCATATATCCTTTAATCCCATCCCTATGGGGCTAACTGCATTTGCACTGTAGTCAGTCACACTTGTATCTCACTTTTTACAAGATTGTAAGAATCTACCTATAGATATCCATCATGATGCTGCCTATCAGTCCAGTGGTAAGAATCTTTGTCTTTTTTGGACATTGAGATGCAGTCCATACTGAAAGCTATATTTCTTGATCTTCTGAAACAAGTACGTCAAGTCCTCCTCACTTTCAGGAAGCAAGGTTTTGTCATCTGCATAATGTAGACGGATGGAGAGGAGTTTGAAAGTATCAACAACTCTGTCTTGTTTGAATCCACAACACCCTTGGTACCAGTGGTCAGGAAATAAGGAGACACATTACACTAGAAAAATCTGTAGTTAGGGACCTCTCCAAATTATTGAGGAGTAATGATGTCAGTTTGAGGACTAAGGTGCATCTGTTTTAGGTCATAGTCTTATTTGCCATGCATCTGAAATCTGGATGATGAAGAAGGAAGATGGAAAAATAATTGACGTCTTTGAGTTGTGGTCTTGGAGAAGAACACTGAACATTCCATGGATGGCCAAGAGAACAAATAGCTATGTCTAAGAAAGGGTGCAGTTGGAGTGCTTTTGGGAGGCAAGAATGATGAGGGTTCCCCTCACATCTCTTGGGCATGTTTCTAGGAGGTGCTATACCTTGGAGAAGGACATGATGTTGGGAAGGGTGGAGGGTCGGTCAGTGGAAGAGATAAAGACCCTCAACCAGGGATACTGACATAGTGGCTGCTGCAATGGGCTCTTGTGTGTCAGGAAGTGAAGTGTGAGGTACAAGATAGAGTCGGGTTCAGATATTTTGTTCATAGGGTTGCTATGAGTCGTACTTGACTCGATGGCACTTAACCACAATGATAACAACCTATAGATATAGAGAGTTCTGTTAGTTTCTTCTTGTTGTTATGTGTTGTTGAATTGACTCAGACTTATAGCAACCCTATGTACAGCCTCTCTGAACCCTTCTCTATCCTGAGCCAATTTCATCATCTCTGACACACCTATCCACGCATTACCCTAGCCACTGAGTCAGTCCATTTCATCCTGGGTCTTCCTCTCTTGCGCTATCCCTCCACCCTCCCAAGCATGATGTCTCTCTCCAAAAACTGGTCCCTCTTTGAAACAAGCCCAAAGTATGTCAGGTGTAGTTTCAAAATCCAAGTAAGCTTTTGAGGAGCAGTCTGGTTTCATCCTCTTTAGGACAGACCTGTTTTTTCTTTTAGCCATGCATGATATATTCAATACTCATCTCTAGCACCACAATTCAAAGGCATCAATTCTTCCTCTGTCATCCCTAGTCTTTGTCCAGCTCTCTGACACATAGCAATTAATTGCAAAGACCATGGCCTGGACAAGGTGCACCTCATTCTCTAGCCTGACATTGTTGCTTCTGTGTAACCTGAGGTTCCTGAAAGCAGATTTTCCCAATGCAATTCATTTTTTTATTTCCTGGCTGCTGGTACAAATAGTGCTGATTATAGAGCCAAACAAGCTGAAGCTGTTAACAATATTAAACTCTTCTCCATCTATCATGATGTAGTCTATTAGCCCAGTGGTGAGAATCTTTGTTTTTTTGATACTGAGCTTCAAGCCATATTGAAGGCTCCAGTCCCTGACCTTCTGCAGCAAATGCCTCAGGTTCTCCTCAGTTTCAGCAAGCAAGGTTGTGTCATCTGCATAATACAGGTTGTTGATAAGTCTTCCTCCAATCCTGTTGACACTTTCCTCCTCATAAAGTCAAAGCCTCCTGGAAGAGCTGTTTTGCACATAGATTGAAAAGATATGGAGATAGGATGCATCCCTGGTGTATACCACTCGTAATTTTCAACCATGCAGTACTTCTGCTTCCTTCCTCTCTTTTGACAACTGCCTCCTGGTCCAAGTATAGTTTTCACATAAGCTACATGACAAGGATGTCACTTAAAAGCCAAGAGATCCACATTATAGTATTTTTCAATTGCTCATGTGCATCTGAAGCTTGGTCAATGAATTAATGCCTTTAGAATGCTATAAAGAATTAATGCTTCTAACTTGATGTCTTTTTGGGAGTACTGAACATATTCTGAACTATTGAAAGAACACATAAATCTATTTTGGAAGAAGTGTAACCAAAGTTTCTTCTTAGAGGAAAGGATGATGAGATTTCATTTAACATGCTTTGGCCATGTTATCAACAAGAGAAAGTCCCTGGAAAAGGATATCTTGCTTGGAAAATCAGGTCACCAAAAAAAAAAGAAGACGACCCTCAATGAGAGAGATCGACCCAGTGACTGCAACAATGGACCTAAGCGCAGTAGATATTGAGATTATTGTAGGATAGAGCAAGATTTCCGTTTATAGTATACATAGTTAATTTAATTATATTTTGGTTCTCGTGGATTCGGTTTCATTTTCTTCAGCTTCAGCTTGAACTTGCATATGAGTAGTTGGCGGTCTGTTCCACAATCAGCTCCAGGCCTAGTTTTCACAGCTGATATTGAGCTTCTCCAGCAGTTCTTTCCACAGATGTAATCGATCTGATTCTTATGCATACCATCAGGTGAGATCCATGTGTATAACCTGTGTTTATGTCTCTTAAAAACTGTGTTCGTGATGAATAAGTCATTGATTGTCAAAATTCAATCATTCTATCTCCACCTCCACTTCTGTCTCTGAGTCCACATTTTCCGACTATTGATTATTCTTCTCTGTTCCCAACTTTTGCATTCCAGTCACCCATTATTATCAAATGTCCCATTTCCTCCTTAACAATATCTAATTTTCCCACTTTCATGGTTCTCACATTCCATGTTCCAATCACTAGTGTCTGTTTACAACTGTTTCTCTTCCTTTGTATTTCCATACTCAGTTGCCCTTTCTGTCATTTTGTGTGTGTTCTGTTGTACAAAGGGTTTTCAGAGGCCTGCTATTTTGGAAGTGGATGGCCAATCCTTCTTCCTAGTGACAGGATGGATGGTGAAGAGATTGAGATTGTTCACAGCTTTAGTTTGCTTAGCCCCACAATCAACACTCTTGGTACCAGCAGCCAAGAAATTAAAAAATGTATTGCAATGGGAAAGTCTGCTGTTAGGGACCTCTCTCAAGAGCAATGGTGTGTCTCTGGAGACAAAGGTGCTTCTGGTACAGGCCATGGTCTTTGCTATCACTTATTGTGCATCAGAGAGCTGGACAATGACCAAGGAGGATAGAAGGAGAATTGATGCTTTTGAGCTTTGGTGTTGGAGAAGAGTGCTGAAGGTGTGATGAACTGCTAAGAAAACAAACAGATTCATCCCGGAGAGGGTTAAACCAGGCTGCTCCTTTGAGGCAAGGATTCTGAGGCTTCGTCTGACATGCTTTGGTCATGTTGTAAGGAGAGACTGGTCCTTGGAGACGGACATCATGCTTGGGAGGGTGGAGGGCAGGCACAGGAGGGGAAGGCCCTCTGGGAGATGGATTGATTCGGTAATTGGGGCAATCAGAATGAGTGTGTTGGAGACAATGAGATTGGCACAGGACAGAACAGAGTTTAGGGCTGTTGTACATAGGGTCACTATGAGTCGTGACTCGACGGCACATAACAACAACAACAAGAACAGTATACATAGTCTCCTATAAGTAAGAGTCAGCTAGACAGCACCCAGCACCACCACCACCATCAAGCGTAACATAGAATGTGTATGTCTTATGACATTTCCAAAGTTAATTTTGGCCTCATGTAAACCATATTTAATAAGTCATGGATTTTGTTCGGCTGTACCTTGGTAATTGGAAAATAAACAATTGAAAGAGTATGTTTTTAACTGGGTCTAAGAGTAGTAGAATTCCTTATAACCAAATTGAATCCTGATATGATACATTGGTGCCGTAGAGAGCTTTCATAGCCTATTGGTAAGAAGCTCTGCTCTAATTCTGAAGGCATGTGGTTCAAATCCATTAGCTATTCTGTGAGAGAAAGATGGGCAAGTTCCTCCTATGTGATTTCCTGCCACTGAAAACCTGAAGGAGGATCAGCTATGGAAGATTCCAACTCAATGCTACACAACAGTATGGTGTACAGGCTGAATGTCTGGCATAGGGCTGCATACAAGACTGCCACAACCTCATCACATACAAAACATGGGCATTGACCAAAGATGCCTGGTTTCCATGATGTCATCCCTAGGCAAAGATGGGTACCATGATGGCATGGATGAAGGCATGCATCACTCTGGCCTCACAGGGCCTCTGGCATACAGTTGGACCATCTTGAGCCCACTCTACCTACAGTTCGCATAGCTACCCTGTAATAGCTGCATAGATGATAAATTCAAATACCTAGAGCATGATGTCCTATAAACTAAACAGTAGGAATCAATGTGTGTGACTACTGTGAGCTGGTCTCACCCACCTGAATGACTGCTTTAGTGTGAAGATGTTGCAACTCCTCCTGGCTGGAGTCTGAGTTCCCTGGAGGATGCCCAGAATCCTAATCAACCCCAAAAAGATTTCCCTGAATCAGAGAGACTTCCTTCTGTTAAAATAGGTCTTGTAGATATAAGACTGATACAAGAAAAGTGGGGAGATGATAGGGTGGTATCAATAAATTCAAGATTATTAAAATACTTGGTGTTGTTTTTGTTGTTGTTGTTGTTAAGACCTGTCGAGTCATAGATGACTCATAGGAACCCTATAGGGAAAAAAAAATAAACTCTTGTATAACTTTCATCATTTCTCCAAGTTCATAGGGTTTCCGGAGGCAAGTTATTTCAGAAGTGGATGCCACTCCTGCTTCCAAGCTTATTTTAATCAGGAAGCTCCACTGAACACTATCCACCCATTATCACATTTGACACATCAGTGCCACAGTGTTCAGCATCACAGCAACCACAAGTTACCTCTGTACAGCAAATGGACAGATCAATGCTATATGACCTAGAAGAATGTTTGACCAAAATAAAACCAGGCCTGAGGGCTGCAAATTAAAATCACCCACCTTGACTTGGTAGCATCACTTTCTGTCCACTAAACCAACTGAGCACTCTCTATGTTGTTGTTGTTAAGTGCTTAAAAACTTGATATCCTGGGTTTCCAGCCTGCAAAACTAGTTGAGCGGTCTAATTAGCATCAGTTTGGTCCTCAGACCCTGTTGTCACTTCTCTTTTGCCATGCAGATTACCTTAAACTGTCTGTTGACTGGGAAAGGAAATGCATCTTTCTTGAACTAGCATTTATCTTTTGAACTGCATTTTCTCAGCCATGTGTAAATTGTGCCTTAAGTTGTCTGTTTACTAGTGATAGTATGTAAGCTATTCTTTTGAATGTAACTGTGAACTAGCAATATTAATGTGTTCAGTAGATTAATACCTAACATTCTTAGACAGGGACACAGTATTTGAGAGAATTCTCCCTGCTTTCCCAGATTTGCAATAAATTGCTTTGAATATTGCAAAAGGGGCAGGGTATCTCTTCTATATTGGAGGAATATCTGCAGAGTAGTGGAGTCCTATCAGGAAAGTGATTGCTTTAAAAATTCAAGGTATGATTCTGGGAACCAGATCCTTTGTCAACAGGCACCAAGATGAAGATTTAATATTAAAATTGTTGTATGGAGGGGGTGGGGGGAAGCAAAAGCAACTAAAAGGAAGTAAAAGTCAACATGTTAAAAATACTTGCATATATGCTTATAAAAATAATGCAGGATTTTGCTGTATGAAAAACATAAAATTCATTAGATTGCAGCATTAATTAGAGTGTTGGGGCACCTTTTTTGGAAATCTCACAACTAAAAATAAAATGTAATAAAGGAGAATTATTACAACGTAGCTAATTACAATTAGAAAAGACAAGATTTTAAAAAGAATCTCTTTGGCATTTTAAAATTTAAAACCTCTCCCCTCAGTTCATTGTTTACTTTTTATTTTCTAAGCCAATTGGAGAATTTACTATATTTATGTAAAATATGAACAGATTAAAAAAAATTACCATTCAAGTTGCTACCTTGTTCCACTGTCATATTCTCAAGGTCATTCACAGTGTCTGGTAGACAGTCAGACTCAATATATGTTCAATGACTAAATGAGCAGATGCTGTGAGTTCTGAGAAAGGTTTGGATATTTCTACTTAACAGTGTCAGAAAGACATTCTTCCACATCAGCAATAATGTGGAAAATCTACATTTTCCACAAATCTGGCCACCCATTTATTTCATAATTGGTCAGTATCTGTTACGCATGAAGCTCTACCCCAAGATTTAAGGAGCTTTGATGGGATAGTGTAGGAGAAAGATGGACAGTCTCCTCTTACAAAGATTTAAATTTAAAGTCTTGAAAATCTGATGGGTGGTCATTAGGAGTTGGGATCAACTCAATGGCAATGAGAAGTAGTTGTATTCCAAGATTTGGGACTATGAATATTCCTGTGAAATAGCCCTTCTCAGTAATAGTGTCTGTAGTGATAGAAATGTTCTACATGATCCAGTATGATAGACACGAGCTATGTGTAGCTATTGAACATGTGAATTGTGGCTTATGCAATTGAAGGGCTGGATTTTTCCTTTTATTCAACATTAACTAAATAACCATTTTTGTTTTGTGGCTACTGCATTGGGCAACAGAATGGAGATATTGTAGAATGCAAAAATACAGAAGAACATGGTATATTTGAGAAATAGGGTTTATGGAAGCAGGAATCTGGGGACCAATTTAGAAAATATTCATAGGGAAACATTATAAAGGGACAGTTGCAATTACTAGCTATGCATCTGAAAGTTGGAAAATGAATAAGGATGACAGAAAAAGGATCAATGCCTTTCAGTTGTGGAGTTAGAAAAGAGTGATATCTCCTGGTCTGTCAAAAGAGCAGACAAATATGTCCTGGAGAAAGTGCAATGTGAATGTTCCTTGGAGGCAAGGAGGCTGAAACTTTCTCTCACATATTTTGGGCCTGTTATTAGGAGAGGCCAGTCCTTGAAATAAAGACATTATGTTTGGAAAGGTAGAAAGTTGGAGAGAGAGAGAGAGAGAAAGAAAAAAAGACCCTCAAAAAGACTGATTGACATGGTGGCTGTAACAGTGTACTTCAGTATATCAGAAATGGTGAGGATGGTACAGGATTGGGCTGGTTTGGATCTGTTACTCATAGGGTTGCTCTGAGTCCTATTTGCCTTGCAGTTAAGATTTAATATTACTTTGTAGAGTGGCAATTCACTGGATTTCTAAGCAGACAAATGACACATCTAAGCTAATAATTTAGAAAGTTGCCTTTTGGGCAGTATAAATAATGATTTGAGGTTGAAAATCAATTCTGTACAATGATATTAGATAACAGCTTTGCAAACTCCAAGGTAGAAAATAAGTTGGAGTAATGAGACATTATTATTATCTACTGTAATTATATATATATTTTTTTTTCCTCTCCATAGGTATTGTTGTGTACAGTGAGTCAGCACCAACTCATAGCTGACTCTCGAGGGAGTTTTCAGAGGCAGTAGATCTCATAGGAGGAGACTGTCCATCTGTCTCCCTCAGAGGAGCTGGTGGAAAAGAAACCATGTGCCTTTGGGGTGGCAGTGCAGCTTTTTACCACTGGCCTCCCAGAGCTCCCTAAAGCACAATATCCTAAATACTTAATATTTATATAGCCAAGATAACATAGTGGTAAGAAGCTGCGCTACGGTCCCAAAGGCACATGATTTGAATCTACCATCTGCTCAGTGGGAAAAGGATGGGCAATGTCCTCCCATAAGATTTACTGTCTCTGAAAACTCGATGCAGGGTCAGCTACGGGTCATTTCTGACTCAATGGCACAACAAAAACCAAACAATAGATATGTGAATATATCCTAGATTTTATGACCTAAATATCTATGATATGAATATATCCTAGATATCATATCCTAAAGGATTAGGATATGACTATTGATTATTAATTCTTTTCTACCATGTATCAGTACCAGATTAACCAATAATCATGATGGTTGATTATTGATTATAGCAATAATGTACTGGTTTAGAGCTAACAATACACACTAGGTCTCATTTGTGCCTGTTTACCAGTTTGTGGTAAATAATTTCAACTGGGTTTAACCTGCAGAAAATACATTCACCATTTGGTATAAATTTCACCATATCAAAGCTGTACAAAACCCAGGTGAAATTGTTTTTCATGTTAATAAATACCTTGCTGATAGGGTAATGAATCAGTCTCTCATAAGGTTCCGATTTGGAAAGAAAGGATGATAAGGAATTTATGAGACAATCTCTTTGACTTGCGTCAGAGATTGTTCTATGTGGAGTAGACAAAGTAGTGGCTTCTTTCCGACTCCCAGAGTACCAGCCATTCCTAAGGTACCCGTCATTCCTAAGAGATATGTTGATGTGCAGTCATCCTGAATTTATAACTGGAAAGTCTGTGAGCCTGGGCTCCCTAACACAAGATGGCACACCCTTCCATCTACCTGAGATGAAATGATCTGAGTTGGAGGCGTGTTTTCTGAAAGCAGCAGGGGGGTTGAGAACTGTCTGAAAACAGGTGGTGTTGGTGGTCTATAAGACAGCTTCCTGTTCTATTGTTCCACTCCTGGACAGGGTCTTCTAACTACAGAGCACAAGTGAAGGCATGCAGTTTTTCTATTTGCAACTGGAAAAAAAATCAAGCTAATGACGTGGACAAACTATTGTAAGGCAATACAGTCTCAAAAGAATGCCAATGAAAATCTCTTACAGGGCAGTTCGGTCTCAAAAATATGCCAATGAAAAGTCTCTTACAGTGGAAACATCTAATATTCACTTTTTAAAAATATTTTGTGGTGACCTGACTTTCTCTCTTTTTTTTTTTTAAAAAAAATACTGTGGCTTTCACAGAGATGACAAATCTCTCACAGATTTCTAATTGATGCTGATAGGTGCTACATAGCATTTTCTTTGGGATTGTAGGCATTATGGATTTTTTTTCCCTGTTTAAATAAACTGCTCTGAAAACCCACTAGAGGGTCAGCTATGACTTAGCTCTGACTCGATAGTACATAACAACAATAACATGTGGAAGAAACTCTGGTAGGGACTTACGCTGCTATGGAGTACGCCAGCCTCTTCTGGTATTTTGAATTCACTAGCCATTGAATGAAAGAAAGATGGAATATCCTCCTGTGCCATTTACAGCCTCTGAAAACTGCTGGGGGGCTCAGCCATAAGTCAGTTCCAACCTAGTGGCAATGAGTGAATGACAAAATAGGGAGAAGTCTCATGTATATAGAGTTTTCTTCTTGGGACAATGTTATTTATTGTGTTTATCTTCATTTTTTTCTGTTCCTTATATAGAGTGAAAAGATATGGAGATAGGACACATCCTTGATACACACCCTTCCCAATTTTGAACCATGCGGTGTTTCCTTGCCCTGTTCTGACAACTGCCTCCTGGTCCAAGTATAGGTTTTGTATTAGTACAATCAAGTGTTCTGGGATTCCCATTTTTCTCAGAGTCAGCCACAGTTTGTTATGATCTACACAGCCAAACGCCTTTGCATTGTCAATGAAACACAGATAGACCGTCTGGTACTCTCTGCTTTCAGCCAAGATCCATCTGACATTAGCTATAATATCCCTAGTACCACAACCTCTTCTAAATTCAGCCTGTACTTCTGGCAGTTCTCTGCTGATGTGCTTTTCCAATCGTTTTGGATAATCTTCAGCAGAATCTTGCTTGCATGTGATATCAATGATACTGAATTTCTGTACTCTGTTGGATCACTTTTCTTTGGAATGGGAACAAATATGGATCTCTTCCAGTTAGTTGGCCAGGTGTTTGTCCTCCAGATTTCTTGGCACAACTTGGTGACCACATAAAGAGCAGTGTCAGTTTGTTGAAATATGTCAATCAGCATAACATCAATTCCTGGGGCCTTGTTTTTGCCAGTTCTTTCAGAGCAGCTTAAACGTCTTCCTTCATCACCACAGGCTCTTACTCATGTGTTGTTTGATGAAATTCTTCTGTGTTCGCCAATTTCTTTTGGTACAATTACTCTGTATACTCTTTTCATCTTCTTTGAATGCTTCCTGGATCATTTAATATTCTGCCCAACGCGTCCTTAAGTATTGCAACTTGAGGCTTGAATGTGTTGTTCAGTTCCTTCAGCTTAAGAAATGCTGAGTGAGTTTGGCCCTTTTGATTTTCTGACTCCAGCTCTTTGCATATTACATTGTAATACTTGGTCTTCCTGTGTTGCCCTTTGGAATCTACTGTTCAATTCCTTAATATCTTGATTTTTGCCCTTAGCTTTGGCTTCTCAGTGTTCTAGTGCAATATTCAGAGAGTTTCTTCTAATGTGCATCTTGGTCTTTTCTTTCCCTCCTGTCTTCGCAATGAACTTTTCCATTCTTCCTGGATGATATTCTTAATACCCTCCCACAGCACATCCAGTATTTGTCCATTAATGTTCAGGCCTCAGTTCCCGAGATGGTTTTGAAAATCAGGTCGGATAGCCTCAAGGTAAAATTTTGGTTCCTGTGTGTTGGGGAATGTTGGGGAGAAAGGGAGGGCCTCTGGTCTGGACAGATCACCTAAGCTCTGGATAAGTGCAAGCCTCCCAATGTCCTTTAATATGGGGTAAAGAAAGCTCTCCTGTGTTTGGCTGTACTTGCTTGAGAATGCTCACCACCTGGGAAGATGGCTGCCACATATGTTGAGCTGGGAGTGATCCGCATGAAGCTGAGGTTCTCCTATCCAAGCCACATATTCCATGTCTACAAGACCACCCTATCCTGTCTTCCTATTTACTTGCTCGTATGTAAGTGCATTGCATCCCCCCAAAAAACTGAGCTGGATTGACTCTTGGAACAGCTCCCAGAGTGGTATGTCTCTGTTGTGCTTACCTCCATCAAGGTGTCATTCTTCGTTGCCAGCATACTGACAGTGACACCTGTGGACTTGATTTAATCTTCCTCAGCTTTAGCTTGAACTTGCATAAGAGTAGTTGGTGGTCTGTTCTGAGGCTGGGCTCTATGAGGAGAAATGTGGCATCAGAATTAGAGGTAGACTCATCAACAACCTTGTTTGCTGAAAGTGAGGAGGAACTGAAGCACTTGCTGCTGAAGGTCAAGGCCTGTAGCCTTCAATATGGATTGAAGCTCAACATCAAGAAAACAAAGATTCTCACTACTAGGCTGATTGGCAGTATTATGATAGATGGTGAAGAGATTGAAATTGTTATCAGCTTCAGTTTGCTTGGCTCTACAATCAATACCATTGGTACCAGCAGCCAGGAAATTAAAAGACAAATTGCACTGGGAAAGTCTGCTATCAGAGACCTTGCCAAAGTAGTGAAAAGCAATGATGTCAGTCTGGAGACTAAGGTGCACCTGATCCAGGCCATGATCTTTTCAATTACTTCTTATGCATCAGAAAGCTGGACAATGACTAGGGATGATAGAAGGAGAATTGATGCCTTTGAGCTGTGGTTCTGGAGGAGAGTATTGGAATACTATGGACTGCTAGGAGAATAAACATGTTTTCCTGGAGAGGGTGAAGCCAGGATGCTCCCTGGAGGCAAGGATTCTGAAGCTTCATCTGACCTGCTTTGGACATGTTAAAAGGTAGGATCAGTCCTTGGAGAGGGACGTCATGCTTGGGATGGTGAAGGGACAGCACAGGAGAGGAAGACTCTCAACGAGATGGATTGATTCAGTGACAAGGGGAATGGGAGCAGGTGTGTCAGAGACAATAGGATAGCAGATAGAGCAGGGTTTAAGTCTGTTGTACATTAGGATCTCTATGAATCTCAGGCAACTGGATGGCACAGAACAAAAATCTTCTCTTTTTGCTTAGCTTGGCTTTGTGTTGTAATCTAAAGGCAGTTAACACTATTAATTCTACAAAGGGATGCAAAAAGTAGGAAATTTTCCAGTTTTCTTTTTAAAATTTTTTTGTTTTGTCACAGAAAACATATACTAGCTTAACAGTTTCCACATGTACAACTTAATGACTTTAATGAAATTTTTTTAGGTTGTGGTGTCAGAATTTTTTAAAATGCCTTTTTTATCTTTTGGCTTGCCCCCTCTGGCTGTATGGTCTCTAGCTGTCTCAGCTGCATGCACATTGGTCACCCATTGATCAGCATCTTCAACATCCCCAACAGCTGCAAAGACAATGTAAGAGAGAGAGTTAATCCAACTGTGGAGAGACTATGGTCAAGGTGTAACCTGACAGATACCAGAGCCAGAGCCAGTATTAATGATTTTGCTTGTGGGATGACTGAAGAAAGAACTAACTTCTGACTGCTATGAGACAAAGTTTGCTGGACAATTGAAGAAACCAGAGGTTTCTTGCATTTGTGTTGCTGGGCTAAACCTGGACTTCCAACTTATTGAATGAGATTCTGACTGAACTAATCAAGAAATTTTCTGGACTAAACCTGGAATTTCACTGTCTTCTTTCTTCTTTCTTTGGAAGTACCATGATGAATGGAGAAGAGATTGAGGTGGTTAACAATTACAGCTTGCTTGGCTCCACAATCAACACTTTGGGCACCAGCAGTTTCCTAACTGAAAATGCTATTCAAAAGGTGAATAGCATTTGATAAATCTGCTGTCAGGGACCTTTCCAGAGTACTGAAAAGCAAGAGTGTCAGTCTAGAGACTAAGGTGCCCCTGATCCAGTCCATGATCTTCACAATTAATAGTTATGTATTGGAGAGCTGGATAATGACTAAGGATGATAGAAGAAAAATTGATGCATTTGAGTTGTGGTACTGGAGAAGAGTCTTGAATATACCATGAACTTCCAAGAAAACTCAGAGATATGTCTTGTAGAGGGTGAAACCAAGTTTCTCCTTGGAGGATAGGATTTTGAAGCTCCGTCTCACATATTTTGAGCATATGGCCAAGAGGGACTGATCCTTGGGAAGGACATCATGCTCAGAGGGTTGGGGGACAGTGCAGAAGAGGAAGACCCTGGATAAGACGGATTGATACAGTCACTGGGGCAATGGAGGTAGGTGTATCAGAGTCAGTAAGATTGGCTCAGGACAGGACAGTCTTCAGAGCTATTGGTCATAATGTCATTGTGAGTTGCAGGTGACTTGATGGCATATAACAACAACGATCAACAATATTCTTTTCTTACTCCACACAACCTATTTCCTTAATAAACCCTACTACTGTGAGTAAAGGATAGTCTGTGAGCCAATTTGCGATGAGCATTAGAACAAGTGCTTAGTGGATTTAGATGAAGGAACATGGAAGGTGGATTATGTCTGACTTTGTGGCTGTTCATTTTGTGCTGTGGATATGGACAGTTTCCCCTTATGCAATTAGTGGAGCTTGAACTAGGCCTTACCTATGTTGTCATGGCTTCTACGGAGTGACATCATCATTCTCATACTTGTTGTTTTGTGGTTTGTTTTTTTTTCAGTTGTCCCTCCTTAGAAACATAAATTCACTGTTTACTAGGGTCCTCATCTAATTTTTTGAGTTATTCATGTTATATTCCATATATATATGGTTTTAAGAATCAAATACATGATTCTTTAAAAAGCACAATGTTTAAAAAGGCACAATGCAGACCATTTTTTGTGAATTTTTCCCTTTGTATGTGTGTTTATTTATTTTTTGTTGAGAAAAGAAACCAAAACTAGTTAAGCTGACTTCAGAATTAGATCACCTTTTCTTGGACTGGGGACAAATATGGATCTCTTCTAATTGGCTGGGCAGGTAGTTGTCTTTCAAATATAATTTCTTTTGTTTAGATATCTGAACATATCCAGAATTGCACCTCTTTGCTGAATCACTTCAAGTAATGTACCATCACTTCTAGGAGCATTATTTTTGCCAGTGTCTTACTACAGCTTGTAATAATAATACATTATAGAGAATGTCTAAAATCTCAAGCTGGATTCAGAAGAGGCTGTGAAATGAGAAATATCATAACTGGAGTCAGATAGATATTGGCTGAAAGCAGAGAATATCAGAAACATTTTTACTTGTGCTGGATTAGATATGTAAAGGGAGTCAACTGTAGAGCATAATAAATGATGAGCACCGTTGAGAAGAGTGGGAATCCCAGAACACTTAATTGCGTACTCAAGCAAAACCGATGCATATCCCAAGAAGCTGTTATTTGAACAGAACAAGGGAATATTGCATGAATTAAAATCAGGAATGATGTGTACAGGGTTGTATCCATTCTCCATACTTATTCAATCTGTATGATGAACAAATAATCCCCAAACTGGACTATATGAAGAAAATGTAGTATCCAGATTGGAAGAAGACTCATTAACTACCTATATTATTTAAATGACACAACTTTGTTTGTAGAAATTGAAGAAGACTTGAAGCACTTCCTGCAGAAGAATAAAGAGTACAATTCAACATGGATTATATCTCAACATAAAGAAACAAAAATCCTTACCATTGTACCAATAGCCAAAAACATGGTAGATGGAGGAGAGATCAATGTTGTCAGTGATTTCATTTACATGGCTCCACAATCAATACCCATGATAGCAACAGTCAAAAAATCAAAAGATGTGTTGCTTTGGGACAATCTGCTCTCAAGGACTTCTTTAAAGTGCTAAAGAGCAAGGTTGTGAGTTTAAACACTAAGTATATCTGATCCAAGCCATCAGTTGTTTCATATGCATGTGAAAATTGGATAATGAATAAGGAAAATTAAAGAATTCTGGCCTTGATGAGGAAGAGTATTAAATATACCATGGACTGCCAAAAGAATAACTATATTTGTCTTGGAGGAAGTACAACCAGGGTGCTCCTTATAGGTAACTTCATTTCATATACTTAGGGTATTTTACCATAAGGAACCAGTCCTTGGACAAAAAGGCATTATGTGCCAAAAGGTAGGGAGTCAGTGAAAGAGAAAGATCCAGGGCAAGGTAGATTGACAGAGTGACTGCAATAAAGGACTCAAGGAAGGTGGATAGGCCTCGATCTGTTGTTCAGGTCAGATTGATACCACCTAACAACAGTAACAAGTTAAACTATTACTTGGTTTTAAAAAGGCATCAGGAGATCTTATTGGTTGAATGAAGATTTAGGGCAACAGTTTCAGAGGTTCATCCATCAGTCTCTCATGGCTCTAGAATGTTTGACCCCATAAAAATTTGAAATTTTGCACTGTGTTTTATTTTTAAAATCAGGATTCTTCTATAAACCCTGGATAAAATGTTTAGTAATTGTAGTCAGGCACTATGCAGTTATTTTTCTGGTCTTGTGATAAAGGAGGCAATTTTTCATAGAAGCTGTTAACCACACATTCCCTCTCCCCTTTGATTCCTCACTTTCCTTCTTTTTCTGTTTCTTCCAGTGAGTAGAGATTGATGACTACGACTTGAATGGCCCCAGCACTATGCAACATCCAGTAGATAGAGCTGTTGTGCTGTTGTTACGTACTATCAAGTCAGAACTGATTTGTAGCTGACCCTCCAGCAGGTTTTCAAAAGTATATCTCATAGGAGGAGATAACTTATCTTTCTCCCTAAGAACAACTAGTATATTCAAACTGTGTGCCTTTGGGCTGGCAGTGCAACTCCTTGCCCCTAAGCCAACACAGCTCTCAAGGAGGTAGTGTGGAAGATCTAAATATACTATTAAATGAGTCAACCAAGATGTCTTATGAAATCATGACTTAAATCTATCAAGCAAGAAACCAAACACCATGAGGTGTTTTATTTTAAATAAGCTCCCTCAGTAGCTACTCTTTTTATTTTTTAAATTGTTATATATATATCTCACATAACCTTTGCCAATTTAACATTTTATAGATTTACAGCTTATTGACAGCAATGACAATAATTAGCTGTTCAATTCTACCCTTAATTAATGTTTTTAGATCACCATTATCTGCTGTCCTTCTATCTCTCTTGCCCACCCTTTCTATGTAGCCATTCACTATCTTGAATTTGGTTTCATAACAATGTAATATGATTGAGCAAAATTGCCCATTGCTTTCCAAGGCATTGATAATTGGAATTGATAAATCCCAATAGGAGTTTTCTTTCTTCAAAGAGTAGTTGGTGGGTTTGAACTTCTGACCTTTCTTTTAGCAATCAAGTACTTAATTAACAAGAACTCCTCTTTCATCTCTGGTAAGAACTAAAATATATTTGATTTTTTTCTCGTCTGTTTACATATATGAGGTCAGATTTCTTTTCTGTAAACTTTTCCAAATTTGATGCATTTTTAAGAGAATCCAGAATTAAATTTTTTTTACTTAATTTATATCTAAACTCTATGATCCTGGAGAGAGGATGAAAGACACTTACCAACAAACAATAACATCAACGTAAGAGTGATCAGTTGGCCCAGTGGACAGAAAGCGATGCTACCAAGCCAAAGGTGGGTGACTTTTAATCTGCGGCCCTCAGGCCTGTCTTCCACTGTTTTTGTTCAGACATTTCCTCTAGGTCGTATAGCCCTGGTGTGTCAAACACTGATGTGTCAAATGTGTTAATGGTTGGTTACCCATAGCGGACAGTGTTGGGTGGAGCTCCCCAATTAAAACAAGCTTGGAAGCAGGAGTGGCATCCACTTCCATAATAGCTTGCCTCCAGAAACCCTATGAACCTGTAGAGAGGATGAAAGACACACAAGTGTTGAGGACTTTCCTTCATAGGGTCATTTATGAAGCCTGTGACTCGGTGGCACTTAACAACAACAATTCATATCTATACTTTTGTTGAAGAAATGTTTTGAGAAAAGTTTAATTATTTTAAATAATGAAAAAAAAATTTGTGGACACTGAGTGAGTTATCCATAGAGTGCAAACATCAAGGTGTCTCTACAACATTTATCTCAAACTTGATTGATTGAATTTTCTGCATAATGCTTTTTTCATTCTCAGTCATTTAAGTATATAGGATTCTCACTCCAAAAATTCAATGCTTTTGGTTTCTTATCCTTCCTGCCAACCTTGATGCTACTCAGGTACTCATTTATTTGTGTGAAAAACAAGGTACAGACATATTTTTATAATCTGAAATCAATGAATGCAGACAAACTGACAGCATTTTAACTTCTGACTTTATTATTTCCTCTTAAACAAGTGATAAAATGATGCATCCATAGCAAAATGGTTGGCTCTTTTACAGAGTAACAGGAAGTGTAAACAATATTTAGGTTGAACTTCTGAGTCCTGCTCATTTTCTCTTATCCACCTTTAGAAAAATGTTCATTTGTTTGGTTAAGTCAGTATTTCAACAGCATATAGAATAAAATAAGCACCCATTCAGAGACATTTACATGAAGTCTTAAGATTGTGATACAGGTTTGCTCCTACATTGTTTTCAGTCTGACAAAGAAAAGCATTGCTTTAGGAAATGAGTCATGTGTGTGTACAGGTGTTTAGTGGACACACCAGATATACCATGGTTCTGGTCAGAGTACCACTGAAAGACAAAAGAAAGACAGACACTCATTTCATTTCTTCAGCCACTAAATGTTATCTAGCTTGGACTTGCTCGCCAAACCTGCTGACCTGCCTTAACCTAATGGACAGTTTCTACCTAAGAAGACTTGCATAATTATAAGAAAGTCATTTGCAAGCAAGCAATGAAAACAAAAAGTTTTAAAGACCTTTTCGTAATCTTCATTATGCTTTTCAAGTCTTTAAATGGCTATATTAGATTTCTAGGTTTGGGGATAAGGAAGAATGGAGTCTATAACTGTCCCGTTGGGTCTGGGACTTTGCCGTTCTGGAGCCGGGCATCACCATGTCAACAAGGAGGGAGTTGAATTTGACTTTACTTTAAGGTTTTCTAGCACAAAGATTCCATGAAATCTTTAGCTTGAGAATCTAATTCCTCTCTGTTGCAGAAACTCCACAACACATATAACCATAAGCACCCTTTATAGGAGTTAAAAATAGCAATGTAAAAAATAAAAAAGGAAAGGAGAGATAGCATTATAAATTTAAACTTTATTGCTGGTGCAATGCCAGTATTTTTCTTATTTTTCACTGAATAAAAATGGTCAGTGGTCATGAGGCAAAATTCTCTGCATGCCTTTATTAGTTGAATTTATGTTGGGCCCACAATAAAAGCTGTAAGGGGGGAAAATCTTACTTCACTCTTTTAAATGATATTTTAAAAAATGGAAAAAAAATACCTAAAAAATGAAAGTTGTTGTTTCTGGGCTCTGATTCAATATAAGGAACTCTGGTGATGTAGTTCTCTGATTATGTAGTTCATAATGTATCAGGCTGCTACATGAAAGGTCAAATGTTTGAATCCACCAGGCTCTGTGGAATAAAGATAGGCAGTCTTCTCTCACAAAGATTTACCTTGGAAATCTGATGTAGAGTTTGCTATGAATCGGAAATGACTTAACAACGGTGGGCTTTTTTCAGGCTTTGAGTCAATACTAGGAATATTTATGGCTATTGAGAGGAAGATGTAGCTTAAAAGGACTTCCTCCCTTGCCATGGCATTTGCCTTTATTTTCCTCCTGACTCTCACTTTCCATTATTCATGCTATCTAGAATTTACCTTTAATCTAGTCATCCATTCTCTTTGTAAACATGTGAGTTTCTGTGATGGGCCAGGCACTGACAACTTGTGGGTGAAAAGATTCTCTGGCCCTTAATGGAGCTGCATTAAATCAGGAAATCACTGAGGTCTCCATGACATTTTTAATTATTTCTTATAGAATAAATAGAATCTTCTAGCTGCTTTGGGACACCTATTCTAGGTTTGCAGGGATTCCAAGCACCTAGTTGTAGCTATGTATGTGAGATCACAGAACAATCAAGTGCTTGAGTGAGATCATCTAATCTTGTTGTTGTTGTTGTTGGTTGCCATTGAGTGGGGCACAACTCATAGAAACTCTATGAACAAAGACCTAATGCCTTTCCATAACTATTGCCATTTCTCCAAGTTCATAGAGTTTCCAGAGGCATGTAGATTAGGAAGTGGATGCCACTCATGCTTCCAAACCTGTGTTACAACTGGGAGCTCCACCAACCACTGTCCACATTGGGAAACCATTCTGGAAGGTTCAGCATCCCAGCAAACCCAGGTTACTTCATACAGCACATTGACAAAGAGTGGTGTACAAAGTAGAAGAGTGTTACTCCAGATATAACAGCACTAGCCACGTTTAGCAGTGGTTAAGTCGGATATGACTGAGAGTAAGCGTTGCACAAAAGACCTGAATTCTGTTCTATAACTAACATAATTTCTGTACATTTGTAGAGTTTATAGTGTTTATAGAGTTTGTAGAGTTTCCAGAGGCATCTAGTTTAGGAAGTGGATGCCATGCCTGCTTCCAAGCATAAATCAATCTGGAAGCTCATTCAAACATTGCACATAATGGGTAACCATTATGGTATTTGACAAGATTATGGAACAGTGTGCAGTATCACAGCAACACCAAGTTTTTCAGTTCAGCAAATAGACTAAAGATTGTTACATCATGTAAGGAATATTCATTCAAAAATTAATAAATTACAGACTTATTTATTATATATAACTCATCCTACTTGCCTAGGGTCCTTCAGGGGCTCTGGTGTTCTAGTGGATAAGGAGTTGCGCTGCCAACCCAAAGACAAGCGATTTAAATACATTAGTTGTTTCTCAGCAGAAAGACAGACAATCTGCTCCTAATTTGCAGCCTCTGAAAATCCACAGAGGGTCAGCTATGAGTAGGTTCTGACTCTGCAGCAAGGAGTTCTTTAAGTTGAGGATCCTTTACGGAATTAATAAAAGATGCAAGATTGGCTGGATAAGGTTCTATGTACTCTATCCTACAGACTGTCAGGTTTTACTGGGGAGGGGGGGAATCCCTTCTTGAGCTTGGGGGTGGGGAGGTCTAAGGCCTTGAATACTGAGTTAAATGAAATTATGTACCATTGCCTGGAAATCCACTTGTGCATTAACCAGAGCTTTAGCAATCTGTGCTGAGTTTTGAAAGTGCACATTATCTGCAACAAAGAAAGAGAGAGTTAAAATGCTGTAAAATACCAGAAAGCGTAGAGTGACAATGTATTGCCTGGAAATGAACACCAACAATTATCTAGTCATGCAGTTGACATTGTCAGCAGTGAGTAATCACACTCATTTATGGAAATGTCCCTGACTCTTAGGTACTGACCCCGAGCATAGGCATAGGAGGATGCTTAATGTTTCTTAAACAAAGTGATGCTGGCTCAGTATTTTTATGTGTAAGAGTCTTGCTTAAACCTCACCATCTGCTGTTCCGTGGATGAGAAGATAGTCTACATTTCTGAAATATTCTGCTCTTGCCATCACAGTTGAATTCTGGAAAAGAGAAAAAAATTAACATTTTAGTTGCTGCAAGTTCTAATAGAAAACTAGTTAAATCATTGTGCAATGGACTTAGCACCAATACTGAAATTATGTATTGCTTTGGTTGATAAATATTTAAGAGTCAGAGCAACACATTTTCATCATCATTTGCATTACTTCCATCTGATTCTTAGTTTGAAGAACTGAAAGTTTATGTGTCATATGTTACATATGAGTGAGACCTTAGGCATAAATGATGCCTGCTCAAGCTGTGTAGGGGCTGGGGGGTGGGGAGGAGGCTGGGAAAGGAAGGTTAGGGAATGGGGGATGGAGAAGGAAAGAACAGAATCCAAAGCAAGAAAACTCCTTCCTAAGTGAGGTGTTTTCCAGTTAACAAAAGGATCGTCACATTTGCTTAGGGATCCAGGATTAAAACTGTAAACTCTGAGTGACTACTTTAAATTCTTTAAGCACATTTAAAAAAAAATCGATATAAAGAAAATAGAAAATGCTTACTTTATAGTGCTCAAGATTATCTTCCTTTGTTGGGAGACCCATGAATCGCTCAGTGTAGATAGAGGCTATAAAAGACATAAGAATAGAGTTGTTTGAGTGTGATAGTGCCATTAACCAATAAAACCTCCTGATTTCATAACTGCTCCTCACTATGTCCCAGTGGTATTGCTGAAGTAGGTTCCAGCTGTAACTTTACTGTAATGCTCCACTACAGTCATGCTAAAGGTAGGCTGCAGAGAATATGCGTCATCGCTGCAATTTGCCTTAGGAAGGGCAAAAAGATAACAGAAGAGCTTTGGAAACAGGAGCAACTAACGTCACAAGAGTGAGCTAAGGTTCTGGCTTTTTCATTTCCATCTGAAACCCTTTAGGGCAAGGAGGAAGGAGAAATGTCAGAGTAAAAAAGGGAACTTGTAGAACAATCCCACTATATTTTAAAGATAAGTCACAAATGCAGCTTCCTTGGGCATATTTATTTCTTGTTATTGCTGTTAGTTGACATCAAGTCAAGCCTGACTCATGGTGACCCCATATGTGCAGGGCTGAACTTTTCCACAGGGTTTTCAAATGTGACTTTTCAGAAACAGATCACCAAAGCTGTCTCTGACAGGCCTCTGAAGGGGTTTAAACCAACAACTTTTTGGTTAGTTCCCAATGCTCAACTACTTGGTCAACTCAGGAGTACCTCTAGTATACTTTTACTGATGTCATCTAAGAGAGAAATACATTCCCTAAACTTCCCTTTCTCCATTCTCTTTTTCTAAATGAAGATTCCTTGCAAGTTGCAATGAACTCATTTCTATGTAATACCAAAGAGAGACTTTGATGAAAGCTTATCTTTATACAATTAATAAGGTTACACAACTATGAGGTATCCTCTTACCCCAGTAAGAATAGCAAAATTCAACAGAGCAGCAAACAACAAATGCTGGCAAGGTTGTGGAGAAACTGGAACTCTTATTCACTGTTGGTGGATGTGTAAAATGGTGCAACCACTATGGAAGTCAGTATGGTGCTTTCCCAAAAAGTTGGAACTAGAAATACCATCTGACCCAGCAGTTCCACTACTGGGAATAGACCCTAAAGAAACCATAACTGCCATTCAAGCAGATATATGCACATCCATGTTTATTGCTGCTTTGTTCACAATAGCAAAGAGTTGGAAACAACCAAAGTGCCCATCAACAAATGAATGGATAGAGAAACTGTAGTATAGTCACACAATGGAATACTATGCAGCACTGAAAAAAAAGAACTCATGACATATTATACAAAATGGGTTTCCCTGGAGGACATTATGTTCAGTGAAATATGTCAATCACAAAAGGACAAATACTACATAATGCCACTGTTATAAAACATCGGGTTTGGAGGAAAACCAAACAAAAAGGGGATAAATAATGTGTACTGCATTGAAACAGATGAGGGAAAGACTGTTTAAAAGGGATATATGATTAGGTATTATTTACATGGCAAGAGTCCAGAATAAGAGCTGCATAGTAATATTGACTGGGTGGGGGAGAGATTGTACACTAATAAAAGACATTTTTTTCTTTTCCAAGAGAAAAGCAAACTGGGGAGGGGGAGGAGAGGGCAGGGAGGAAAATGTGCTATAGGGAATGAATGGAATAAAAAACATATAGGGTTACTTCAAAACAATTCGTCTTATGTGAATTTTAATCATAAAAATGGACACACACAGGAAGTGTAATTTTCAAAGAAATGCTTTGTTTCTCAGATTGCTGGAACAGTGGGGCTGGCTGCTGTAAACTGTGGTGTGGAGGTGAATTGTTTGGCTCCAGGCCCGAATCTGAATAAAATATGCTTTAAAAGCTGGTATGACGGCAACTGTGTGCCTGCAAAAACACAGGATTAGCTCTGATTTCAAAGATTTGGCTCAGAAGGGGCACAAAGTTCCTGGGAGAAAATAAGATTTGCTGAATTATGGGAGAGTCTTTCCCAACTCTAAAAAAAATGTCTTGGATTGTCACAATGTGATTATAATGAATCATATAAACAACCTCATTTATAGATTATATTTTCCTCAGTGATGCTGGGGTGAATTTTACTGCATAATTTGTTTTCCTAGCAACCTCAAATATAGAGTAATTATGTGTTAAATGTTTTCACGGCAACATTTATGAAATGTTTCCATACCGTAATATTCCCAGCTGGAGACTGGAGCCACGGCTATTCCACATTTGAAAAGACCAGTTCCGGATGCAAGGACCAATGATGAAACATAACCTCCGTAGGACTGTAGAGACATTGTTGTAAAGACAGCTTCTGATTTACCTGCCACATTTTTACAGTAATTCTATTCCCGATAAGGGCATATGGGCCCTGGCAGGTAAGGATGAAAACCAAACCAAACCAAACCAACCAAAAACAGTTACCAGCAAGTAAACTCTAATTCATGGTGACCCCAAATATATTGAAGAAGGGCTATGCTCTGTTGGCAATCCTCACTCCTCAAGTTCATGTGATCTGAGTAAAACTTGGCCTTCCAATCCTTCCTTAGAGACTATTAACCATTTGTATCACCCAGGACTCCAGATCAATTCCTATTGAGAAGATTGTGATTTAACTCATTGCCACTGAATTGGAACCTCGGTTCATAGCTGATCCTTCAGAGAATTTTCAGAGGCTGTAAATCATGAATGATTGTCCACCTTTCTCCTGTGGATCACCTATCTGGTAGATTTGAATCATCTACCTTTGGTGTGGCAGCACAACTCCTTACCCGCTGGGCCATCAGATCACCTGCCTTAAGGGTGGATTAAATTGCTCTCTTCTACCCTTCACAGTAAGTCCCACCACACAGCAAGAGTAATTTTATTTTAATATGCTACAAAGAAGGCTTGGTGGTGCAATGGTTGATTATGAGCTCTACTGCTCATTGAAAGGGTAGCAATTTGAACCCATCAGCTGCTTTGCAGAAGAAAGATGTGGCAACTGCTTTTGTGAAGATAATAGCAATGGAAACACTACAGGGCAATTCTACTTTGCTGTGAGGTGGAATCAACAATAAAAACAGCATCAGTAAGGCATGGTAGGAACGGTTAAAGAGAGCAAAACAAGTGTATAATTGTAATTTTTCTGCTAAAGTTTTTCTTGTTTTCTGGCTCCTTCTGTGTGTTCAAATAAGACCTCACTAGCACAAAGGCAGCGCGTTGTTTGAAAGAACTGTGTAGAAGAAATTATTTCTTTTTAGCAATATTAATATGAGGCAGAACTTGTACTATGTCTTTTCTTATATATTTTCATAAAAAAGTAAAGCAGGGAAAGGACATAGGAAATTTCTAGATAGTTTAAGAGTTTATGTATAATGCAGTGTTACATATTCTATTATGGGAATATCTGACACAGAAGCTCAAAGGAGAAAAGGTTATAAATTTCCTAGAAAGGCAAATAATTAATAAACGGGCTATAGACTGGGGAGCCAGTAATAGGCATAACTTTTGTAGATTTCTACCCCATAGGAGATTAACAGGTGATTCAGAAATATGGCTGGGAAACTGAAATAGATGCCCGTCCATGCCACTTGAAAATGTTAACATTTTCTTAAAGATGAGAAGTGAATATAGTATCACAATAAGGCTGTATCCACTCTGAAAATGCATGCTGGGAGTAAGATACCCTTCTTGGGAAAATGTAAGTAGTGTTTGGGGACATGGTCCAAAAAAAGAAGTGGGCAGGATCGGGATGTGGTTCGCAGGTTTGCTCTTGTCCTAACATCAAGATGTCTCACTCTGTCATGTAGGGACCTTTCTAACTAAGGACATGTTTTATTTTTTGGATTTTGTAGCATAGTCCAAAGGAAGTTGAACTGCTAACCAAAGGTTAGTTTCAAATCCACCAGCTACTCCATGAGAAAAATATGAGCAATCTCATCTTCTACAGTTTACAACTTTGGAAACCTCAGAAACCCACAGGGGTTTCTATGAGTTGGTTAGCTATGAGTTGGTTCAGAGTTGATAGCAATGAGTTCTAACAACAAATTTAAGGGAATAATTTCTCTCAAGTCTTTCACCCTTTGCTACAGAAAGTCAGTCATTAAAGCGGGAAAAAGAGCGCATGAAATAGGCAAAGATAGTGATGGTGGCTGTCTATTTTTTCGTCATGTAATGCATATTTCTGATGGAGTGGGTGAAGTAAATGAAAAAATATTGCTGACCTCAACAGTTAAATGAAGAACTCTTTAACTAGCTTACGGTTTTCCTTTTCCAGTTCTAAAGTATTTTATTAAGAATTCCCAAACTACAAAACAGAAGCCCTCCCCAACCAAAAAAAAAAGAAAAAAGACTGGTAGTTCTACTAAGTCCTTTTAAAATTATAATTGGAGGATAACAAAAACATGTTTAAATAGGAAGAGAATATATTTTAAAAACAGAAGAAACATTTTGTTTTACAAAATCACTTTGGTAAGTGAAAATTCTCTATTAAGCTTAAAGTTAGACTTAAAATGTAATTAAAAAGGAATTGTTCTCATTAAGTCTGCTAGTGACAAACACTATTGAAATGGAAAGTTTTTCCTTCTTAATTTTTGGTCTCAGTGAGGTAAAGAAAGGCAAGATCTGTCTGAAAAATTATAATTGTTCACTGGAAAGGAGCACTCAGCCCAGAGCACACTATAGTGCCCTGTTTTTCTTGTTTCCACAGAGAAGGAAATAGTATAGAATGGAAAACATATGCATATAGTTAAAAGATTTTCCAGTCTTTCTTTTAAATATCTTGAACATTATTAATCAGCATGTACTCTTTGTTCTGATGATAGTGCTATAAATGAAACTCTCATGCTTCCAGGATGAATACAAATTGCCTTTAGGGAAAAGACCAAAAGCTACACTAGCAGCAGAACAACAAAAGAAGGTGTACTTTAAATTCTCTGGCAGCTTGGAAGAGCTATTCCTATTGTAGAAAGGAAGGGGGGAAAAAAGAACAACAACAAACCCAAGTTGACTTTTTTCTGCTCCTGCATGGGTGGGGCTCCCAGGCAGAGTGGGTGGCTTCTGTGAGAAAAGAACCCACGGAGCAGATTGGCCATGAGAATTCTTGAATCTTGTCCTTTGCACTTAGATGCCTTGCCATTTTGTTTAAATGAAGGGTATCCTTAAAAACATTCTTAGAAGGGCATAGAATTTTGAGAGAGGGCTTATGAAACACTTATGTGAGCTATAATGGGACTAGTTTTACCTACAGGAAATAATAATAACTAGTTCATATTTACATGAAAAAATAATATGAACCTAATCTTCGTCTCTTACACCAAGGTAGCTGGGGATCTACTCTCACATCACATCTCTCCCATCTCCTCCTTGCGCATGCATCAATGATGAGGGTCTTTGAACGGGGAAATCTGATTCTAAGTTTTTAATACTTTTGCAAGTGTTGGGACTTTCTACCTGGAATGCTTGTTCACTTCCCAGAAATATACATGCCTCCTTTCCTCATTTCTTCAAATCTCAAATGTCACCTTCTCAGGAAAGCATTTTGCGTCCCATCAATTTAAAATGACAAACCTTGCACCACTCTCTTTTGGAGTTTTGTTATTCTGCATACAATTTATCGTAGCATAGCATCCTAGACATTTTATTTATTTGTTTTGCATGTTGTTGTTGTTGTTATGTGCCGTCGAGTCGCTTGCGACTCATAGCGACCCTATGTACAACAGCTCTAAACTCTTCTCTGTTCTGTGCCAATCTCATTGTCCCTGACACACCCATCCTGATTGCCCCAGTCACCGAATCAATCCATCTCCCAGAAGGCCTTCCCCTCCTGTGCCTGCCCTCCACCCTCCCAAGCATGATGTCCTTCTCCAAGGACTGGTCTCTCCTTACAACATGACCAAAGTATGTCAGACGAAGCCTTAGAATCCTTTCCTCCAAGGAGCAGCCAGGTTTAACCCTTTCCAGGATGAATCTGTTTTCTTAGCAGTCCATGGTACCCTCAGCACTCTTCTTCAACACCAAAGCTCAAAAGAACCAATTCTCCTTCTATCCTCCCTGGTCATTGTCCAGCTCTCTGACACATAACAAGTGATTGCAAAGACCATGGCCTGTACCAGATGCACCTTTGTCTCCAGAGACACATCGTTGCTCTTGAGTACTTTAGAGAGGTCCCGAACAGCAGACTTTCCCATCGCAATACGTCTTAATTTCCTGGCTGCTGGTGCCAAGAGTTGTGGAGCCAAGCAGACTAAAGCTGTGAACAATCTCAATCTCTTCACCATCCATCCTGATGCTGCCAAATTGGTCCAATGGTGAGAATTATATACATATATATTTTTTCTATTTCCTATTCTATTATTTTTACCAAAAACAAAACCCAAAAGCCTTCTTGTAGGTCATATAGCCCTGGTCTGTCCACTTGTAGTACAGAGGTAACGCATGGTTGCTGTGATGCTAAACACTGTGAGACTGATGTGTCAAATGCGAGAATGGTTACCCATGGTGGACAGTGTTTGGTGGAGCTCCCTGATTAAAACAAGCTTGGAAGCAGGAGTGGCATCCACTTCCGTAAATAGCTTGCCTCCAGAAACCCTATGAACCTGGAGAAAGGATGAAAGTCATGCAAGTGTTAAGACTTTCATTCATAGGCTCGCTATGAGTTGCCTACGACTCGAAGGCACTTAACAACAACACAACAACATTATCTTTACAGTGATTGAGAGTGCATTTAATAATAGAGAAACAAGATTTGAGTGAACGGACGAAGTTAATGGTGTCAGTAAGGGAAGACTCAGGTCTAGGACACTTGACTGTGAAAACTCATGCTCTTTCCTCTCTATTCTTACAGTAGGGCCACCTCTTTGGTGAACTTTAAGTTCAGAGTCTATCATAGTCTCATTAGAGGTACATTTGTCCTACTTTTACATAGTTGATCACACATCGCAATTTAAATTGCTTATAATTAGTCACTGGAAGAGAAAGGAACTAAGATTAAATCATGAACTAATGCTTATTCAACACCACCTGGCTAGGCCTATATTAACAAAGCAAAGCCCATAAATGAGGCTGTTATTCTAATAATTTAGGCAAAACCCCCACTTGCTTTCAATTGTCAGAATAATTGCTTGCATTCTTTATTGTATAAACCAAGATTTTTCAGCCTCAGACCTACTAAAATTTTAGGCTAGCTATTTCTTTGTTTGAGGACTGTCTTGTACATCAATTCTAATTCCTACTGACTTCTTGAACACTTCTGAAGAAAGTGTTCTTTAAAGAAATTGTACTGGGAAATATCATTAATATGTGTTTTGGGGTAAAGGAACTAAAAACAATTTTAGAATGAAATACTTTCTTTGTATCAACTCAACTCATTGGCATTGAACTGGTACTGACTCATAATTGACAGTCCAGGCCATAAATTGCAGGGAAGGTGACTGTCTATCATCCTCCTTCAGAGAGGCTAGTGGATTTGAACTGCCAGAGAGCCACAGCTTTTTCAGTTAACAGCATGATTCTCCATGGCCTACACTGTCTGAGCCCTTGCCCTTTTTCATAGTTGTTGTTACTGTTATGTGCTGTTGAGTTACCTGCTCATAGTGACCCTATGTACAGCCCTAAACCCTGCTCTATTCTGTACCAATCTTATTCTCTCTGACACACCTACCCCCATTGCCTCAGTCACTGAATCAATCCATCTCATCAAGGGTCTTCTTCTCTTGCACTGTCCTTCCATCCCTCCAAGCATGATGTCCCTCTCCAAGGACTTGTCCCTTCTTGCAACATGTCCAAAGTATGTCAGATGAAGCTTCAGAATCCTTGCCTCCAAGGGTGAGCTTGATCTCACCCTCTGTAGGATGAACCTGTTTGTTCTCCTAGCAGTCCATGGTATATATTCAATACTCTTCTCCAGCCCCTCAGCTCAAAGGCAGCAATTCTCCTTCTATCATCCCTAGTCATTGTCCAGTTTTCTGATACATAGCAAAGACTATGGCCTGGATCAGGCACACCTTAGTCTCCAGACTGACATCATTGCTCTTCAGTACTTTGGAGGGGTCTCTGACAGCAGACTTTCCCAATGAAATTTTTCTTTTAATTTTCTGGATGCTGGTACCAAGATGTTGGTTGTGGAGCTAAGCAAACTAAAGCTATTAACAGTCTCAATCTCTTCACCATCTATCATGATGCTGCCAAGTGTCCCAGTGGTGAGAATCTTTGTTTTCTTGATGTTGAGCTTCAATCCATATTGAAGACTGTAGTCCTTGACCTTCAACAGTGAGAGCTTCAGGTCCTCCTCAGTTTCAGCCAGTAAATTTGTGTCATCTGCATAACGCAGATTGTTGATAAGCCTTCCTCCAATCCTGATGCCATATTCCTCCTCATAGAGCCCAGACTCCCTGATGATCTGTTCTGCGTATAGATTGAAAAGGTATGGAGATAGGACATGTCTTTGGCGTACACCTTTCTCAATTCTGAACCATGCAGCATTTCCTTGCTCTGTTCTGAGACTGCCTTCTGATCCAAGTACAGGCTTTGCAGAAGCACAATCAAGTGTTTTGGGATTGTCAGTCTTCTCAGAGTCAGCCACAGTTTGTTGTGATTTTTTTTATCGTATTGTATTAAATAAAACATATGTTTCTATACTAGTTCTATACTTATAAGCTTCTATACTAGTTCTTTCTATAACTTATATTGATTATGCTTGTTAAAAAACAAGACTTTTCCTGGAAAATATGTTATTAATAATAGGACAGATATACCTTAAAAATAGATGTATAGAGTTAAATTCCATTTAAACTTGGCCTGACTAGACCAAATATTGTAATAAACATTTTATAATGCTTTGGAACAAAAGATACTGTTGATAAGGTTACATGCTTTTAGGAGAAATAAACAAGATAAACTGTATTCATTCCAATTAGGGCAATAGAGAGAGGTATTGGAGCACAAAGCAATAACCAAGTTGAGCATTTGAGAACAAGGAAGGCTTTCCCCATTTTGAAATGAGAAAGAAGACTACCTGGGAAAAGAAGATGGGCAGACATTGCAGGCATAGTGAATGATGGATACAAAAGTCTGGAAGGACAAGAAAAGCACAGACTCAAGTTAAATAATCATTGGGAAAAGTCTAAATAACTCTTGGAAGAAAGTGGAGAGAGGGGACACTGCCAAGGGCTCTGTTTACCATAGCAAAGAGATGCCTTTGAGCTGTATCTGAAGGGTAACTATATATGAAATATTGTTATTTGGAAAAAGAACTCTTAGCAATATTGGAGTTTTTGTCAGTGCTGTCCGACTAGAAGGAGCCCTGGTTCCACAGAGCTCAAGTGCTTGGCTTCTCGCCAAGTGTATGGCAGTTTAAACAAGCCAGCTATTCTAGAAAAGAAAAAGTGACTGTTGGCTTCTGCAAAGATGACTCAAACCTAAACCAAATCGACTGTCATCAAGTTCTTCCGAGGCTATTCATCTTAATGGAAGGAAACTGGCTCCTTACTCCTGTGGAGTAGCTGGTGGATTCCAGTTGGCACCAAATTCATCATTTGGTTAGCAATGTAAAATTCTATGGACTATGTTACCAGAACTCCTTTGAAAATTCTATGGAGAAGTTATACTATGTTCTCACAGATGGCTAGGAGTTAGAATCGACTTAGTAATACTAGTTTTGGACTTTTAAAAAAATTCTTATCCAACCTATGCTCAGTGGGTCAAAAACATCAGCATTGCCTGGAATCATGCTAGAAATGCAAACTTTTGGGCCTCATCCCAGAGTACTGAATTCAATATCTGATGGTAAACCACTGGAAGTCACAATGCAACAGCTTTCCAATAAGATAAAAGTTGGAGAAACTCTAGTCTAAACCTGAACTGAGACAGTGGTAATGGAAATGGTAAGAGAATAGATTTAAACATTTAAAAGTAGAACCAATAGAATTCACTACACAATGACATTTTGGATTTGAGAAGGGAAGCTGAAAATAGCTCTGAGGCTTCTCAGGTGACAAAATTCTGGGTGAGGGGTTGATTTCAGATACAGGACTTGTTTAGAGAGCCTTGCTCCAAGCGGCTGACCTAAAGGTTAGGAGTTTGACTATATCCAGATGATTTCAGAAAAATCAGCCATTGAAAACCTATTACGGCTCAGTTCTACTTTGACACACACAGAAGGAGTCATGGTATATCAGATATGGCCCAACTAGATGACAACTAGTATTTATAACAAGATTAGCTTGGGGCAGCAAGTTAGGCTTGTTCCTCCCTCTCTCCTCCACAACATTTGGGAGAGGTGAGCAGTAGGAATTGTGGAGCTCAGAAGAGGGGCTGGGAAATGAGTAGTGTCGGGAATCCAGCAGTAATTTCTGTCTTGAAAGTCACGTTAACATTTATCCAAGGAAGTAGAGTAATGACAGTCAAAACAAGCCCCAGCAAAACACCAACATTTGAACGAGTGAAGGCAAAAGGGTTAAGGATAGGAGGATAATGCGATGGTCATAGAGACGCAGAAGAATGAAAAGGAAAGAGTGTTAAAGAGCTATGGGTAAAGCTCTCTCTTTATAAATAGAAAAAAAAATTGTCCTCACTTCTACTAATCTACTCAGACTCATTCCCTATACCTTTTCCATGATCTACTGTAGATTTCTAAAGTTTCACAGATTCCCAACCAACTCAGAATCCCCAAAGAGATCATGCTTCTTGTTACCTCAGGAACTGGGCGATGAATACAGATTTTACTCAGCCTAGTAGGTCTTGTTGTTAAGCTATTTTAGGCAAACTGAAGTTCTCTTATTTCTGGATCCTGCCTTAACTCTCACAGTTGAAATTACTACTTTTATCCCTGGTGTTTTCCCTGGTGGTGTTTACAGCAAATTACATCAAGTTCAGTACTTAGTACATTTCTGAGCTATTGCTTTCTCAGCTGTCTGATTTATCCACAAGAATGTCAAGGTTATATCTTCTCTATCTTTTCAATCCCTAAATAACCTAGGGAATGCTGGTGGCTGAGTGGTAAGAAGTGCTAAGAAGTTGTGTTGCAATCTTGAAGTCATGCAGTTTGAATCCATAAACTTCTCTGCAGGAGAAAGGTGAGCAGTGTTGTCCCGTGTGATTTACTGCCTCTGAAAACCCACTGGAAGGCCAACTATGGGTCTGTGAACAACAACAAAGAACCTAGCTCAAGCCCTAGTGGAGAGAAAAGGAAGATTTATTCCAGAACAAAAGACTGAATCAGTCAATGACCCCACCAATGGATTAATAAATATAGATGGACCTTAAGCCCTACGACTTATTCATTTAAAATAGAATAGACTTTTTCTGTCTTCTGGTAACTTCTGATTTGTGGGCTGTTCTGATCTTATTTCCATTGGAACCTCATTATTGCTTTCAACCTCACAATTGCTGCCATCTTGGAAAGTAAGCACTATGAAAATATTCCTTCCAAAGGAACTGGCATACTTAGAGATATGGAAAATTTTCAGGTTGATCAGCAAGGCATTTATGGGTGATGATTGGATTTCATAGATTATCCCATGTAGATGATTCTCTACTAAATTAAGATCTAGACTGTTTAGGAAATGAGATAAAACATCCCATCTTGTGGTTATTTCAAAGCCAGAAGTTAAAGCAAAGTATAACTTTAAGAGAAATGTTAATGATTTTATGTAAATGTTTATCTTAAAACTTGAACCTCTGAAGAATTTACTTCAGGAAATTTTATCTAAGTGGATGGTAAAAAGTTCTTATCTGAAATATTTCACTAGAAAAATATTTTATTTATTTCCATCCATTTGAATTTCATTCTGTTTAGATATTTAACATTTGATAGTTTTAAGAAGGACCAAATGGCTTGAAGTAACAACTTTCCCCCAATTCCCAACAGCTCTTCATCTGGTCACTGAGCTGAGAGTTGGGCCAAATCCTGCAGATTCTCTTCAATATTGGGTTTCATTCCCTCCATTTGTGCAGGCCGCTCTCTGAGGAAACAGCCAAGAAAAACAAACCAAGCACAAACGGCTGCACATTGACTTGCAAATGTACAAACTCAGACCAAAAAGTGAACTAGGAAATTTCTTGGAAGTATAATTATGATAATTTATAATGGGCAACTCTGCAATCTTTCCAGTATTTCTCTACACTTTCTGGTGACCTCATTGCCCATGCCTGATAAGTTTTGCCACTTCTTTAAAAAAATGTGTTTTCAAAATCTGCACAGTCCTTGAAATGTGAGAAAGTATGTCCTTGACCAGCAACTAGGAAACTTAATAATAGACCTCTTTATCCAGATCGAAACTAGTGAAAACATGCAATGCACTACACCAGCAGGGCTCCTTGCTCTAGATGCTAGGGGAAAATTCTATTCTAAAAATTTCCATAATTCCAAATTTTAACTTGACTTCTCATAAAAATAAAACATAGAGCAAAAGTTACACATTCTAACTTTGAAATTATAAGGGTAATTAAACCGGTCTAATTTGATAAAGCTTCTAATGACCTAGTGAGTAAGGAGTTGCGCTGCCAACATAAAGGTGTGAAGTTCAAGTTCATCTGCTGCTCCAAGGAAGAACAGGGGCCTATCGCCTCTGGAGTGATTTCCTGCCTCTGAAAACCCACTGGAGGGGCAGCTATAAATGGATTCTAACTCTACAACACATAACAACAATAATTTGATAACATAGAACCTTAGTGGGATAGTGGATTAAGTATTGGGTTGCTAACTGAAAGGTCAGAAGTCCAGAGCCACCAGGTGTTTTTTGGGAGAAAGAGAAAGTAATTGACTGGAATTAAAACTGAAATCACCTTGAAAATGTTTTCAGGGAGGGACATACAGCAGGATTAATTCAATGGCGATATGTTTAGTTGTGTTGGTTAATTTGATGACAGTTCAGCATGCTATAGTTTATTAATAAAATATTAAGTATAAATTTGTGAATTATGAGTTAATTTGCTTTAACAACCAACCAATCATAACCCACCGTTGTCCAGTCAATCCCACCTCATAGCAACCCTGGGGTCGAGGGGAGGACTGCAGAGTTTACCAACCCTGTAAACCTTTTCAGAAGCAGACCGCTTCACCTTTGCTCTGAAGAGTGGCTAATGGGTATGAAGGCTGACCTGCCATTGGCCAAAGTGCCACCACGGCTCCCTTAATTTGCTATACAGGGGAGAAATGAAAGAATTGGAAAAAAGAAAAGAACAAACTTCAAACCACCACTTTGAAGTGGGCTTCAAAATTGACTGTTTCCATTGACAAGATGAAATGATGTTGTAACATTAACATTTCATGAGAAACCTTACAAGAGAACATTTTAGAAAAT
This sequence comes from Elephantulus edwardii, assembly GCF_000299155.1. NCBI lineage: Eukaryota > Metazoa > Chordata > Mammalia > Macroscelidea > Macroscelididae > Elephantulus > Elephantulus edwardii. The sequence continues at coordinate 32,587,601 of NW_006399753.1, read as the reverse complement.
GATGAGTGCTGAACTGAATAACAGGCATAAAAAATAGAAAACAACTCACCCAGCCCCATATGGCTATTCTTTTTTCATCAATGAAACCCATTTCTATGAATCTTCTAAAGCAAAAGAAACACATTTTTAAAAATTTTAAGTGTGTACACATGACATTTACTTCATTACACAAGCATATTCAATCCAACATCTTAATAGAAGTGCTACATTTTCTTTGTTTAAACACATGCATAATGAGCCTGAATTGACAAATAATTAAAAGAGTATTATTATGCTTTCAGCAGTGAGTAAAATGATCCTCTTAGATTTTATTATAGATTTATTGAGTTGGACTTTTCAGGGCTATAAGGGCCCAATTTTATAGTTGAATTGCCTGTGACTCAAAGAGGTCAGATAACTCAGGAATTGTTCACAAGTTAATTAGATCCAAATTTCCAAATCTATAGTTTTGGAAAGTTTTCACTGCTGCTATTTTAAATTCTATTAAACTCTTATTACCCTGTTTGCTTGAATATTAATGATCATCATTATTCCATGTTTAGGCATAAAAAAAAATAAAAAAATCTGCTGCTTTTGAGTTGATTCCCACTCATAAAGACGGTACAGGACGGAGTAGAACTGCCTCATATGATTCCCAAGGCTGTAAATAGGAATGGATATCTATGTCTTTCTGCTGATGGAATGCTGACTTAACCTCTTACATAACTGTTAGCAGCCAAGCACTTAATTATGGGGCTACCAGGGTCACTTTCTTCAAAAGTCACACTTTATATAACCCCTTATGTTCTGACTTCATACTTAGACACCTTCAATCCAGCATGGTATGGACAATTCTACATCTCAATTCTATATCTTCATTTCTTGTTTTGAATTGGTTATGACTCATGGTGACCCTAAGGACAAAAGAAGGCTACTACTCGACCCTGTGTCATCCTCACAGTGTGTATTGAGCTTAAGGCCATTGTTGAGGTCACTGTGTCAAGCTGTATTACTAAGAATGCTCTCTTTTCCCCTTTCTAATTTTCCAAGCTTTATGTCCTTCTCCAAAGGCTAGCTCCTCCTGATATTATGTGAGATGAAGTTTTACTTACTTTTTAAGTTTCTGCTTGCTTTTCTACCTAAGTTTCTACTTATGTTAAACTTAAGTTTCTACTTGCTTTCCTACTTAAGTTAAACTTAAGTTTATACTTGCTTTTTTTAAATTTTATTTTTTAAAATAATTTTAATGAAAATTTACAGAGACTTTGGATTTCCATTCATTCATTGCTGCACTTCTCTACCCGCCCAGCTCTCTACCCCCGTCCCCCAGTATGCTCCTCTCTTTCAAAAGTAAAAGAAAGACTCCCTCCCTGGTACACAATCCCCCCACACCCCTCCCACCACCCCAAGTACATTCCACTATGCAACCTTAATTGTGGACTCTTGTGATAATCATAATACCCTATCATACATCGCTTTTAAATTATTCAGTCCCTCATCAGTGCAGTATACACAATGGCTGCTGACTTTTCCAAACAGATCCATTTGGTTTTTTTATCACTCCATAGGGTATTTATTACTTCTCACCAATACCATAATACAAAGGCATGATTTCTTCTTTGGTGATCCTTATTGTCCAATTTTCATATGTGTATGAACAATTGAAAATACCATGACTTCAATCAGGAGTGCCTTAGTCTTTAAAGTGACTCCCTTGTTATTTAGCATCAGATTTCCCCATTGTGATGTGTTTCATAAATGGATATACAATTACATGTAAAGAAATTACTCATTTTCTTTCCACCACAGATAGCATCTATTTACAAACTTTTGAATAAATATACCTTTCCTGAGTAGCAAGAATTCATGCTAAAAGACAACCTATAAAAACTCATGAGAAGTTTTTAGGAAAGACAAAGTTGATACCAAAAAAAAAAACACCCCCTATTTCAGGCTAACTTATACCTGATTTTAGGGCTGGTATAAACAAATGCAAACTGAGTGCTCTTTTGAGAGGAAACCAAGGTGAGAAACATGGTCCTCGCTCTCAAAAGTTTTAAAAAAAAATTGCCTTGGAGTAATCTTACTGTCCATTTTCATTCTCCCCTGGAATGAGGACTGAATAATTGTCACAAGTTGAATAGTTGAGTTTCTGAAAAGAATTTCACAGCAACCATTTTGCTTGTTGCATTGGTTCAGTTTGCACGTTTCAGATACATAGAAGAGTTGGGCAAATGCCCGGGACAAACAGATGGGAAGAGGCCCCGTTAGTCACAGCTTACTCGACACTGATTCTGAGGGACACTGAGGAGTCTTCACGGAAGAAATGCAGCAGCAAACAGAATATTGCTACCTGTGTAGACGTTGCTCGTGATACACCCGAGAAAGTGTGTGCTTCAAGTGTGTGGCACTTCAGTCATCCCTCCACACATTTCAACACCAACCAAGGGAGAGAAGAAAAGCTTCAGCCTCTTTTTGTTTTGTTTTGTTTTGTTTTTAAATCTTGCCACTAATGCTTGAAGACTGTGTTGGGTTATAAAAATCAGTCTTGGTTTTATGATCTCCCAGAAGCTAGCAATCATACTGCCTTGCATCTGGAGTAAAAAGCAAATCACAGGTGATACAAGAGAACAGGAAATTCTTAACAGCTCCCTTCCTAGATTTCTTCTGAAAGGATGACATTTAGAGGAAATGATAGTGCAATAGCTCACATGGCAACGTACCATTAACACTTAAAGTGGTGGGACTAGGTGGAAGGTGAGCTAGATAATTTGTGCACTTTGAGACCCACAGGCCTCTATAAAATCTATCTTCACATTCTGAAGTGCTTCCAGGAGAGCATAAACACTGCTGATAATGTGGTTAAATCCACAAAATCTTAGAAATTAACAAAAAAAGAGATCTTGCTAATTTGAGAGGCCAGGCTGAACCACTTAACGTTTCTATCAGAAAACTGAAGCAGGTCAAGGCCACTCGGGAATCCTTGTGGTGAATCATTAGACTAATTTAGAAACGGTTTCATTGGTTTACTTTATAAAATGATACAGTATTTGAAATATTTCCTCATGGAATTCTTCTCCAACACTTAAACTCAAATTTTGTAAAATTTAAAAAAAATCCTGAAATATGAAAAATGCCCAGTTACCAACCAATGAGCAGAGCTGGGCCTAAAAGCCCTTAAAAGCCATACGAAATTAGTTTTCAGAGCAGTTTGAAGACAGTGGGTCCCAATTTCATACTTGGGATGACACAAGTGTTTCTGCTGAAACATTCTCTTTTTGTGTTGACAACAACCTGAGAGGTAGCATGGCCTCTTTTTCTTGTTTTGTTTTGTTTTGTTTTAATCTATTCATCAGCCTGGAGGGGAAAAAAATTACAGTTGTTTCTAGATAGATATCTATCTAGAAATGTAGAAATATATATACATATCAGGAGATGTAGAAAATTTAGCCAGAAAGTCCCTCTACTGTAATCCTCAAATTTCCTTTCAATTCAAGGAATGAGTTTTGCTGCTTGAATCTCTTACAAAATACAAAGGGACTATAATCTCAATTCCCAGATTAGGCTAGGGGTCTGTTGTTCGGTCCTTGAAGCACTTCTTTGGGAGATACATGATTTAATCATTCCCAGGATCATCATTATTCTACTTTTTAGGTTTTGTTTCCTCAAAGCATCAGCTTCCCAGGCTTTTCTTTTCCTTTTGCAGAACAGTGTGTCAATCAAAGCACTCCTCAGCTTCCCCAGGGCCTCTTGTGTCCTGTCAAACGAGTTTACAGAAAAGTTTCTTCTCACACAGCAAACCTCTTCCCTTTCCCATTTTACAAATACATTGAACGTAGAGATTGTCAATGGGACAATTTTATATAGTATGTACTGCACTAGCTAATATACTCTATATTAGTATTTGATCTGCTTTTGAATAGCTGGGTAAATAAATATACACATTTGCCTGCCGAATTATAGGTAGATTATCTTTTGAGTCCATCCTTAAAAGGACTCACACAAGGTAAAGTTATCCAAATGCCAATTCTGGCTCATCTTTCATTCTAAATGCCAAGTTCAAATCAATGCTAGTGTGAAAGCTGGTAGAATTGTAACTTTATGTTTTTTACCCTGAACCTCTGAAGTCATGATTTTCATTAAGGCCTGCACGTGAGACTCAGGTTTAAAATTTCATTTCATCTGAGGACCACAGTAGATCTCTCCTTTATTTTCTTGACGTATTCTTCTTCTTAAATTTGCAAATGGCCTTTGCAGTGCTTTACAAATGTATAAAAATATAATGACATTTTGTTAGAGGTTGGAGGTCTTAAAGATGTTATCTTTCTTTTCTTTTTTTTTTAATACCGTTGCCCAATACTAAAAAACTCACTCTTTATCTCTGCCAACTTTAGAAAAGATCTTATTGAATTACAAATATGTCTTATTTAGTCTAAGATTACATGTCCTTGCTGTTTACTGTACGGTATCAATGGACCCAAAGCATCCGGGGTTGGGGCGTGATTCCTTAAGAATTAAGCTCTAATTCTGAAAACTATGTTACTATTCTTACACTGAAGTCTTTTAGAATGAACTGATCTCAGTAAAGTTTTCCTTTAAACTATCTCTTCTATTCTTCTGTCAGATAGAGACCTTCTGCAAGCAAAATAATACAGAAATGGGGGGAGGGGATCCGTATCAGTAAGAAGGATGGTCTTCTAGATAGGTGTGAAAGATAATATTTAATAAAAAATTTATCAATTTGTCAGATTTTGTGTAAATCATCTTTACTTCTGATTACATGGTTTGGATGTAAGTATGCATTATGTGACAGTGTAATAATTTATAAATATATGAGTTACAATTACTTTTCACTTTTTAAAAATAATTCCTTTTAAGTCCAAATATTCTACTTTGATCAGAGACAAAGACACAAAGTTTATCTGAGTCAGGCTCCTGGATGTTAAATTATAAACCTATATTGAGTGTACTGTATTAAAATCATTAACTACTAGTAGCATCAAGGTGGTGAAAGAGATGTAATAGTACATTTTCTTAACTGCTCAGCTGTGAAACGAAGTTTGCTCTTCAACTGTTATCTATCTTCATGACTGAAAGTGCTATTAATCTGTGTTATTTTTTTGTTTATATGCTATTCTCCAACTTCACTTACACTATAATTGAAACATAAAAAGCATAGAGAAATTCTCAGAAAGAAATTGCACACTGCTTTCCAAATAATTTTTGGGTGACTATTTGTTTCAGTAAAAAATGACTGAGCTATAAATTGCTCAGAATTGCTGAGAATATAATAAGGTAACTAATATGTGTTCCATCTAAACATTTTATTAATATAATTTTCACTATATAAAATAAATATTTGTTGTCAGAATATGCCAACACTGTTTCATGCTAACATAGTGAAACTTGACCATGAATTTCAACATGAATAAGTACCCAACAACTCAAAATCTTGAGCCATTACTAGACTTGGGATTTAGAGTCCATATTGTCTGAGCAGATTCAAGTTTGGATTTCTTAAAGATAATCTCTGGAGTTATATGAGCTGTTCTACCTTCTCTGCCAATTGTGAATGATGGTAATAAAGTAGAAAAAGATTCTAAATGACTGATACATCTAAAGAGGTTGTAATTTTTCACATGAAAATTTCCATATACTTACTGCATGCACTTTTTTTTTATTCCCAAGAGTCTAAAGGCACTCTGGTGACATAATCAGTGGGGAGTTACACTGCAAATCCAAAGCCACATGAGACTCTTCAGCAGTTTGAATGCACCTGTGGCTCTGCAGGAGAAATATGGGCAATTTCCTCCCATTTTCCTCATTTTATTGTTGTTATGTACCAGCTAGTCCCCATAGCTGATCCTCCAGCAAGTCTATAGAGGCAGTCAAATTACATGGAAGGAGCTTTCCCATCTTTCTCCTGTGGAGCATCTGGTAGATTTGAACCATATGTCTTTGAATTGGCAGTCCAACTCCTTACCACTAGGCTACCAGAGCTCATTTTTCTCATAGAGGGCAGACATATGCCTTTTAGATTAATAATAGCTCTGAAACAAGTAAAGGAAACAGAACAAAACAATAGAGAAACCTAAAAAATGAATGCATGGCACTTTTTGTTTACTCCTGTTTGAATGAGATGTTGCTCACCGGACAGCTGTTATCTGGTCTTCAACTTCGTAAGTACCCAGCTTTCGATACACTGCATACAAGAACTTATCACCTTGGAAAGCTGTTCCTCGACCATCCACCAAGGCAATGACGATCCCTTCCTTACTTGCAAGGTAGGATATCCAACTAACAGCAAATATAGACTTTACACTTTGACTGCAGGGACCACCATACCTAGGGGGCAAAGGAAAGAGAAGACATCTGATTCTATTACAAGACTCAACTTTTAGTCAGGGACAAGCACTGCGTCTAATAATTCCCAGTACATTTGTTAATAAAGTTGAATGACAGTGACATTAGAATTGGCTCAAAATCAAGAGGAGACTAGGCCTTTCCCAGAGGTTTGCTACAAGGAAGTTGTTTTGGGACACAGCCTCTCCAATTCCCCAAAACGGATACATCTAGGGTTGGCATTTCAAGGAATATGTGTGGGTTTTTCGTCATTTCTGCCACCTGCCACTTGCTAAAAGCAGACATAAGATATACTAAAAAAAAAAAAAGCATGGTGTTTTAAGAAAATTGTGTGTAGGTCAGCACTGATTTTGGGTGCGATTCCACTGAATGTATTCCATCCTTTTATTTCATTTCTCGCTCAATTACATAAGATGTTAAGATGATTTACAATAATTTTTTTGGCTGCAATTACTCTGTCTCAAAGGTATTCTGACACATTCGGCAATTTGCCATACAAGGGAAATTCAGTGCAGCAAATACAAGCAAGTCCATCTAAAACACAAATCTTCCTCAGTCTATTTTAAATAGCCATATTTTATTTACTCTGATTAGTTGAGGAATATATAAAAACAACATCAATATGAACAGTTACCAAGGAGAATGGTTAATTCTATCTCATAAATGTGCATTTCATCCAGCATATTTTCAGTAAATAGTTTTTACACCAAAGAAAATATTACATACACTTGAATTAGCAGGGGATACTTCTTTGATCTGTCAAATTGAGGAGGAAGAATCATCTTGTACCACAAAGCTTTGGTGGGGGGAAAGATAAGAAAAATCTTCATTACATAGTAGTCTTAATAATATGTTAAAAATAGCATTATCTGATGTAAAAAAGAAATTTATTTCTAGAATGTATTTTAAACAGATTTTAGTTACATATTTAATGTGTACTTTCCTAATGGCTAAAAATGATATTTATTCTAAAAGTCTATGTTCTAAAATTAAAATTATATAAGCACTTGAAGAAAATTGTATTAAAAATGTAAGGTCAACTTAATTCACCAAAGATATTAGTGAAACTAAATATCGTGACAAATATATTATTTTAATTAAGATTCTATTTTGATTGTAAGATTTGGGTGGCAATGTTTACTCTTTTTTTTTGTTTTTCTTAAGAAAGATGTTCAACTTTATATTTGCAAAGAAGTTCTTAAAGATCTTACTGATATTATCCATTTCAAGTTTTTTAATTTCTTCTTTAGGCAGCTGGATATTTTTTAAACCATTTTCCAATTCCTTGTTTTCCTCCAGGATTTTAATTTCTTGAGAAAAAGAAAATATAATATTCTAATCAATATTTTTAGATTTTGTTTTAAATGTCTTTTGGCTTTAATGTAAACAAAACAAAACTATATAAGGTTGCTTAAGGAATTTCATATGTACAAGCCAATTTTAAAGTGTGTTCAATCAAATTTTTATGATATAATGTTTCAATAATTGTGATGGCCCCTTACCTACACATACACAAATGATTCATATGAACTTAACATGCATTTTGAGCAGAATCACATAAATAACTTTATTCAATCACATTTCCTCATTTTAACCTGATTTTGGGGTTGGTGTTTTTCCCCCCAATAATAATCTGACAGAATAGGTGACATTTCTTGCTTAAAATGTAGAAGTTTATATTTCTAAGCCCTAACGTTGAAAACAACTCATTTTGTAATTAGAAAGTTTATTTCTTAATTATCACTATGAAGTAAAATATTATTCTATGATTTTTATATTTGTTTCATAGTCTTGTCCTGTGGTATTTTATCAGTATAGAATCTTTTTATGGCTATCCTATTCTTTCAAAATCTTTCTCTCAAGTGCAATAATTATCTTGGTAAAATAAGTACATATATATATATGTATATATATTCTTTTTCTTTCATCTTAAAAATATTCAAAAAAATGTTGTTTATACTGTAACTCAGCTATGTTTCACGCTCTAATCTTTGAAACTGAGCAAATCCATTGATTTGAATGCTGTAGATTGATAGTCTATGTAAATGGGTTTCTAGAAAAAGAGCATTTTTTATAAGATTTGTTTTGAACTGGGATTGATACCAATCATATTCTAGGAAAAAAAATACTCCGGTAAAATGTGGTGTTTGTTTTTTTTTTTAAAAAGAGGCTCTGGAAGACTTCTGAGACATGCTAATTTCTGCAAAAGACGTCCTGTGAACTTCTTGGGTTTTGTTCTTTTTTACAAAGTGGTCCCTGGAGATAGGGAACTGGAGGAGTACTTGTAAGTACACTAGGTTTGCCAAATCACTTCCCTTGTAGCTCTCAGCTTTCATATACTTATGGCATTTTCTCTAACGTGTTATATTTAATCTTAGTACAAGTATAGATGTTTGGGGTATGAGTTGTACAAGATACATAATAAATTTCACTTTAACTTTGGAAAAATCCATCAGGAAAGAGATACCTGTGGGGCATAAAAATAAAAAGGACAAAAAAAAAGATAAAATAAACCGACACCAAAAAAACACACCACAAGACCTTTAAGGGGATAATTCTAAGTACAACAGACCAACTTTTCAAGCATTATTCTTGTGTGGATTCTACATGTGGAGCTGCCACAGGTTAAAGGAACTCTTACGTGGAACAAGCATACAGAATAGTGGCATTATTTACTTATGTATAACTTTTGTTTTATTGTAGGTACTGAAGGTCAGAGATAATATGCAGCTATTGTCATGTTTGGATATTTTTTATTTCTCTATTTTGTTCCTGGTTATGGAACTTGCCTGATTCATGATGTACTTAAATGTCAAATTTAATTTTATAAAACCCCTTTTTTTTTGCTTCTATGTTCCTGGGATATATTTTTTTATGGATAATGACCAATTTCCTAATATCTTAGAGCCAAAAAAGGAATTTTATAGGGAAAGTGAGTGAGTAGTAATTTAGCTTCCCAACTGACTTTACCTTAGTTTTTGAGGAGTGCTACAGTTCAGGGAGCTCTGGTGGCCCAGTGGCAAGAAGCTATGTTGCAAACTAGAAGGCACACAGTTCAAATCCACCACCTGTGGGAGAAGGATGGGGAATCTCCTGTGCAATTAACTTCCTTTGAAAACAGCCTGGAGGGTCAGCTCTGATGGTATACAACAACAGTACAGAAAGCCCTTTTCTTGCTTTCTTTGACTTTTCTTTATATAGTTAATACTCAGCATGCTTACTACCTAGTACCTAGCAAGTTGTATGTACTCCATTGATTAGTTGTAGACTCTTCTTTATGATGACATCAAGTGATGAAATTATGAGTTCTATATGTAATTTCCATATGTCATATTAAATGTAAAATGTTGCTGGTGTTGTTATGTTCTTTCAAATCAGAACAGATCCATAGCTGACCCTCCAGCAGGTTTTCAGAGGCAGTTACTTGCATGGGAAGGGATTGCCCATCTTCTCCCACAGAGCATCTTGTGGATTTGAACCACATACCTTTGGGTTGCCACCACAACTCTTTACCACTAGGCCATCAGAGCTTCCTTCAACTCGATGGCAAACAGCATCGATAAATATTGATAATTATTAATTCTGATTAATATTTGTTATTATTAAATTATGTGACAGATTTCACATAAAAGCTGGTAAATTAAGTCAATCAGATAATTTTAATGAGAACCTGCTGTGTGCAAGGAAACTAAACCTCAAATGAGTAATCAATGCTGAGTGGCAAGCCTTCTGAGTTTCTGTTGCATCTGGTTCAAATATTATCTGATTCCAAACTTCCAGCCACACATTACTTCATCACACAGCACATGAGCTTAGCCCACTTCATAGAAAAAAATGAAGTAATTGTACTCTCTCCTATAATGTTGACAAACTTTCCTGAAATGATACCAACAGTACCCTCATTTTTCCCGTTACAGTGTAAGAGGTCCATCCTGTGGTCTGCCCTTCATCATCTCCCAACTTCTCAAGGACCTGCCCCCTCTATCTCTTCAGTATTTTTTCACTTCCAATTTCTCCCATAAACACTTAACCATGCTCAAGTGTTTATCATCTTTATAAAAAAATAAACGTCTATCAATACCTTCCAGTCATCACTTTAACCCTCTTCAGTTGTTTAGTTTACCTTCAATGCAGGTCTAGGATTCTCTAGATGGTCCCTAGTTATGCATTCAACTGCTAATCAAAAGGTCATCAGTATGAGTCACTCATTGGTGTTTTGGAAGAAAGACTTAGAGATCTACTTATAGAAAATCAAGTATTAAAAACCGTATGAAACACAACTCTACTCTGATACACATGGGGTCACCATAAAGCAATTTGATGGTAACTATTGTTTTTTCCTGTTTGTTTTATAATGAAAAAAGAATGATACATCATTTCCACTTAAAAAAAAGAACTTACATGACTGAAAGTGGAATTGTTTACAAATTCTCTGAAACTTAAGACGAGCCAAATTGAGAACCACAATCTGTTATTTTGGGAAAGCATTTCATTATTAGACACAAGGTAAAATAACTTCAAGATCAGCCTAAATTCACAATTCTGTTACTGCAATGTCAGTACTGTCCAGAGTTCTTGAACTGACTCTGCTTGTCCTCATTGGCTTATTTTCACCTATACTTGCACCAGTGAGCAGTGAGCTGGCAGCTACACTAATCCCAATACAGTCTTCTCACTTGTCACCAAAGCTGTCCAGAGACAATCATGAGTATGAGTGCCAAAGGAGGTAGCCTTGTCCCTCACTGTCCCTGGTCTCCAACAACTTCAGTCCTATAATATTGTTTAATAATCAACCAAAAGATAATAGAAAACCAGCAGAAAAAGTACTTTCCCCAAGCAATTATCTACTCGGGAAACTGTGTTGAGAGCAAAACCAGTCATCTTTGAAATGTGAACCATTTTGAAACAATATCACAAATACCGGATGGAGAAGGACTGCCTTGATAGCAGTTGAAAATGGAGTCTCCAGATTTCAGGGCTTTCATATGTGGCAACAGTGTGAGGTAGCTGTTAAAGCAAAAAATGCTAGCGTGATAGTCATCCTCTGCTCTGAACTGGAGAAGTTATATCCGAGATTTGTCTCCAGTTGGGGATGCAACAAAAACCCAAAATTCTTATTTGGGAGGAAGATGGTACCGAATGTCCTGTCTCCTTCCAAATTTAAGCTTTGGTGCTTTTTATAGTGCTTATTTCAGGAGATTAATCCTTCTGATATCTCTCGTCTGTATTGTATCAGGCTCCTGTGACAAAGAATTATTAAAATTCAAATGACCGGGTTTAACCCAAAGATCATCCCAATGAGTGTAACAACATTCTGGGCACAATTCCATTATAGTTACTTTCTCAGCAGATGGGTGTGTGTCTTGGTACCTCTAGTGCAACATACTACAGAACACTAGACATTTCTAAGACAACAAACAGCATGCAAATGAGAGTACCTTGATCAGTGCGGCCATCATGAAGGGTGGAAATGGGGAGGCCCGGGCCTGTGCACAGGATTAGAATAAGAACATGACTTATTTTTAAAGTGACAATTAGTTTTCAAAAAGAACTACTAATACGTGATTAGTATCAAGTTCAAGCACATCTTACAATCCATGGCTCTTACTTTCCCCACTGTTTTCACTCCAAAGAAAAGTAAACATCACTTTTTATGTACACTTCAACAGCATGTGAGATGAGAGGACAAGCAAAGAGGAGATCTGAGAGACCCATAACCTGCACACTTTTTCAGGAGTGATTCTGAACAGGTAAGTTCTAATTGTACAAATGGATTCATGAAACAGCAGCGGCTTATGGCCTTTAGGAAAAATACCAGGTTGCACTGACACAGTTCTAGTTGTATCATTATTATCAAACTACCTTCTCCAACACCCAGGATGTATCTTTAACTTGGCCTTTTGGTTTGGTGCTCCATATAATTTGGTAGATAAAATCCAACATTTTTTAGTTAATGAAGCCAATCCATGCAGTTACCACCTGCCTGTTAATCTGCCATTCTGTGGTTACTTGCCTGTTACTAAAATGGTAGAGGCTATACTGCCAATATTTCAGACACTGGGTGTCTGAAAGACAGAGACTGAGGTGGACAGTTTCCAGTAGAGCTTCTAAGCATAGGTACATTATTAGGCTTCTGTGAGAAGTTAGAAAGGTCTGGTGATTTATGTCTGAAGATCCATCAAGAAAGTGATACGTATCACAACAGAACATTTTTTGATATATTATTGAAAGACACACTTACACAATAATTATGAAGTTGGCCCAGGACTAGGCAACTTTTTAGTCTCTTATACTTTAATGTCACCATGAGTTGGAGTCAACTTGATGACAACTAAGAATACACATGGAAACTACATGGAAAAATTATCTGGTTCCTTTGAGTATACAACCTCCAAGTTACTTGATGAGCATTGTGGGGGTGACCAATTATGTGCAGAGGAGGGGAGACAAGGCAAGGGGAGAAGGCACAGGATAGACTATGGCAGTCTCCTGGGGAACTGAAATTGAAGCAACAAGGCAATCTTTCATGCATTTTTCTTCTAATTTTTTAAGAGAGACTCAGCGACTGTCGTTGAGTCCAAATTGACTCATAGCTGACCCTTTATCACGAACCTCCTGCAGTAAATGACATGCAAGGAGACTACCCCCATCTTTTCCTTTTGGAAATGCTGATTCATTTCAGACTGCCAGAGAGGTGTGGCCTATTGGTTCGCTCACTCTCTTAGGACCATGCCAGTGGAGCTCCCTAAAAGAGTAGTCTCAAACTATTTCTTTACTTATTTTTTTTGTTAGTGTGAAAGGACATGAGGCATGAATCTGAACATCTAGACTTTTAGCTAATTAACATCCACCTTATGGAATTTTCAAGGATGTACTGTTCCATCAGTGACCACTGTAACTGTTTTTATCCCCCAAATCACCAAAGTAATAGCTGACTGCCCATTGCCAGAGTGCCTGAAACTGTGGTCCTGGTGAATATGCAGAAATTACCTAGATTTCTTCCTTTGTATACGTTTTCGTTGCATCAGCATCATCAATATGATTTTACCTGTTTTAACCCTGTAATTGGGGATTACTCCCCTCCTCTCCCCTCCCCTCGCAGAGAGTTTGAAGTTACATAATGAGGCTTTACTCTTAGTCCTAAAGGGAAAGATTTCAAGGTTTTTCCTATGATGGCGCAGTGACTCATTTTACTGGAGCTTCAAAAACACCAGATGATGTGGGGCTTCCCACACAGTATATTTTTTGCTAAATGGGAAATTACCATACTGCCGAGGAAGAGTGAGTGGTGGAAAAGTCAGGGGATTCAAGTTCTAAGGACTCTTCCACCAACTTTTGATCAGAGCTTAGTCATTGAGTCCTTATCTCTTCAGCAAACACATAAGCTTGAGCCGAGGAAGCCAACACGATACAAGAACGGCATTAAGAACTGAAAAGCATGATACACATGCAGAATGCACGTATACATAAATGCATATGAATGTGCGTCACCGATTCTTTATCAAGTGTCTGAGCATACAATGAGATTTTTGCTGTTGTTTTTTACATGTACAATTCAGCGACATTTAGTTTATTCTTCATGTTGTGCAACCATCATTAATATCTGTTACCAAATGTTTCTAGCTAAAGTAAGGCTTTTGGAACTTGGTGGCTTGGTGCATAAAGCTTCTCTTTGGGAGAAGGTTGGGCAGTCCCCTCCTATAATGATTGACAACCTCAGAAATTCAACAGAGGGTCAGTATGAGTCAAAATCGACTTATGGCAGTGGATTTGAGTTTGAGTCTTGTGAAAGACAGGCACACTTTAATATTCCCCAGCATCTATGCACACTCGGGAAACACTGACTCTATATTATAGATAAGTCATTCTTCTTGATCCTGTGAATTCAAAGAGTAAAGAAATGAAGCCCTGACTTCCAAGACAGAAAAAGAAACAGATGCTCAGTGTGGTTAGCTCAGTAATACAACGTGCCCAGTATATAAGCTTCCAATACATGCTGGATTAATACATAGCTGGGGTTGAACAGCATTGCATATGATTTAACATATACTGATAAATATCATAACCACAAGCAATACATATGGCCATGAATGATAATCTCTTAACAAGTCAAAGATGTCTCTGACCGAACATTCTGTGACAGTGTTGCATCAAAGTGACATCTTGAAAGAAGCATTTGGGTCACAGTGTCTATTAATTTCCATGCAGCCAAATGAGCTGTGGCTGAGTTCTGGGCCAGGTGAATAGATGAGGATTATAGCATGTTAGGGTAGCCTTCATCCTAGAAAGTAAAGGGGTTCTTGGGGGCCTCAGGCACTGAGAATGGATCTCAAATTAGCCTGAGAGTCTATTCATTTCCTAGTCCTCACCTCTGCCCTTCTTTTCCTAAGTTGACACCAGAGACAGGAGAATTGCATGCACTTTGTGGCTCTCCTTCCTCCTTGAAGGGCCTCTCTATCCCCACTGAAGCACAAGGGTTAACAGGCAGACCTTTGGAAAGTTCCTGACTCAGTGCTTTAAGTGGAAGATGGAGACAATAATATTTCCTACTTTCCTTTTAAGGGAACTCTGGGGGCTTAGCAGTAGAGAGTTGCACTGCCAACCCAAAGACACATGGTTTGAATTTGACAACTGCTCTGTGAAAGAAAAATTTCCTCCTATGTGACTTATAGTGTTTAAAAACTGCTGGGAGGTCAGTTATGCACCAATTCCAACTCAATGGCACACAATAACCTTCCTTTCAAGTCCCAAGCTGATGCAAACAGTTAAAACAGCAGAAATCCACCCAGAAGCACCTCAGAACTCTTGAGTCACATAGCAGGAGTCAGCTTAATAGCAATAAATAGGTTTTTGATTATTCATTTTATTCTTTAAGAATTAGTTGAGGTAAGTGGATAACTAGTGCCTATTGCCATGGTGTTGATTCTGTCTTATGGAGATCTTAAATGAATCAGATAGAGGACAATTGTGCTATAGAGAGTTTTCAATGGTCTTTCTTCTAAGATACTTCTGGGTGTAGTCAAATCTTTCACATAGAGTTTGAGTGTGCACCACCCAGGAATTACACATGTAGATAAAGACCTTTACAGAGAGTGAGTGCTCAATAGCCAGTAGCTGAGAGGCAGATGGTGGTGGTGAGGATAATGACAATGGCAGTGGCGAGAGTCTCAGTCTCGCTGGTTTTAAGTTCATTGCCTACCATAGCAAATAAGCGCATAGTACTTGGCGTAGTCGCTGAAGCTTGCTGTGTAATATTGGCACCTTTCTTTCCTTAGATGGCAAGTGATGCATTTCTTGCTTGGAGGATTGCTTCCAATGCTAATTCTAGAGGGAAAGGAAAATAAAACTAAGCTGAAATTTTGAGATTGTATTTATCAAAATGTACTACTCCATGCAAAATGACTAATTTACATAGCGACATCAAACCCACTCAGATTTTCTGTTGCCAATGTCATTTATGATAAAGGGTAATCACGGTATTTTGTTGCAGCCTGATTTTTAAATCTCTCTTTGCCTGCATAGGAACAAACCTCAAGGGAGAGGCCTTTTGTAGTTCCCCTGGGGTGGGAGAAATATCTAACACCTCAAATGAGAGAGGAGTCACTTCCCAGAACCATTAATACCCTATACTTTACTGAACAGTAATGCATTCACAGGTCTGTTTTCTCAGCTCTTTAATTAATTCATGGCAAAATATATAAGGAAAATCTGGCAGATCATCAAGAATGGGGTTCTTTTCTTATTATATCTGGAAGGAGAAATTAGTAATAATTAGTTGTCAATAGAACCATGGCCCAGTTTGCAGTGCCTGCCCTTCTTCCTGTTGAGATGCTTTTGTTCACAGAATCCCAACCAGTGGATGTTTGCCCTGTCTATTCCTGAACAAGTCAATCTGTTTCTTCCTCATTGACCCCATTGTCCCCAGCTTAGCTCTTTGTGTGTTTTTTGAGCTGGAATTTTGGCTTACATAAATATGTATGGGTCTAACCCCTAATCCACAGAATCAGAACCCAATTTTTAGAGAGACTAGGACATGTTAGGAGTTCTAGATGGTTCAAATCGGTAATGTACTCAGGTACTGAATGGATGATCAGAGGTCAGTGTCTACCTCATGGCTTGGAAAGAAAGGTCTAGAGACCCATACGTAGATGCTCGTTAGATATATGCTAAATTGAATGTCCTCAATTACTTCTCAGCTTATTTGAACTACTTCATAATCATGTATAATGTTTATATCAGCATTATAGCTTCTTGGTTTTTCCTTTTGAAATAGACCTTTTGAGTTGGTCAACATCTTTTGACTGAACATTTTTATACTGATATACTAATAGTTTTTGAATGTTTTCTCTCTTTTTTAATATTATATCTTTACTCATAATTGATTTATTATACTCCAGGCTTTTAAAAATACTTTACTACTGCTATAAACCCTGGCATACATTTTGTTTAAATAGAAATAAATGAAAATTAATTACCTGTAGATATTTCTTCTTCCAGGATAGCCTTCAAATTCATTGCTGGAATAAAACCTGGGAAGATATTGATAAATTATTAAATAAGCATTGGTGATTAAGTGATAAAAGCAAACCCACTGTCACTGAGTTGATTTCAAGTCATGCTGTGTTTTTGTTGTGTATCACTGAGTCAGAAACACTTCATTGTTGGCCCGCCTGTGAGTTTTCAGAAGCAGGAAATTGTATGGGGGGAGATTTTCCATTTTTCTCCTGTGGAGCAGCTGGTAGATTTTAATCACATGTGCTTGTATTGGCAGCACAATTCCTTACTACTGTTCATAGTGAACATTTAGGAAGCTTCATAGGGTGTAAAAGGCACAAAGGCCACATGGGGACAGCCATACCTGCTGACTTCAACTAACTCCAAAAGGGGGAACTGCCCCATCATCATCCACAGCACAAAACAATGAAGTCAGACACATACCCCAACCCTATGCTACCACACCTCTTTCTATTCATGCCAACATCAACTTTACTGCCTTACTGGGTCCCAAATCCATTGTAATGCTCACAGACCACAAAGAGCCATATCAGGGAAATTAAAAAAGCTGTAATTCAGGTTGATAGCAGGATATAATCACTCAGTCAGAAAAATTGCTGAGATGTATGTTCTCAGGTACCTCAGCCTTCAGACTGACGACTTCAGGCCAGTGTAATAATGCTCTTAGTCCTGCTAATAATGGCTCTTCTTCTCAGTCCTCCAACAAACTTGGGCTGAGGCTCCAAGCTCTGGTTCTGTGGGGTAGTAGTCTCAGGGTAAACTCTGTCTCATATCAGGTCTCTGATTCCCTGCTGTGATTGCTGCTGCTCTCCTGGAGGTCTGCCTGGTACAAGAATTTCTAGTCCTAAAGGGTGTACTGCATTCTCTTGCTTTTTCCTTGCTGGCTGTGGGATTCTTAAAATCTGCTGTGGAATCTGTTTAATTTAGTGACTTGACCAGTCAATCACCTTGTGAATAAGCCCCTTATTCACATATTTCTGCCATATCTATCTCTATACCTATAGATCTCAAAGTCAATGTCAGTGGCTAGGAAAGCCCTTTAGAACAATAAAACTTAAACATCTCATAGAGTTTCCAGGGACTTCTGGTAGCTTAATGGATAATGAATTGTGATTCCAACCCAAAGGCGTATGGTTTGAATCCACCAGCTGCTCTTCAGGAAAAAGATAAGCATTCTCCTCTTGTGTGACTTACTACCTCTGTAAAGCTGCTGATGGGTCAGTTATGGGTTGGTTTCTACTAGATGGGACATAACAACAAAGAGTTTCCAAAGCTATAAATCTTTTTATACAGAGAAGGTGGATTTGAACCTTTAACTTTCAATTAGCAGCCAAATGATTAACCACAGTACCACAAAGGCTCTAATTAAGCAACAGAATTGTTATTAACAACATTCCTTTTTTATGTCGGAATTAAAACATCTGAGTTGGTTGGAGTTTTTATATTTTTATGTACAATATCCTTTGTGTACTTCTTTTAACTCAGACTCTTTTTTAACATTCCAGAAAAAAACCCCTCCAATTTAGTGATATTACTTCCATTTTTCTGTGACTTTAATCTGAATATTAAATAATAACTCTCACCTCCCCCACAACAGACATAGCATAATATAGTATGGGGGGGGTCTAATAACCAAGGTTTGGTTACTGATTTTTTTATTTTCAAGACTTTTAGACAAAGACCAAGTACTATTCCCTCATTTTTGTAGACCTTATTATTCCCAAATTTAAGGCAAAAGAATAGAATTAATTAGAATAGTAAGTTTATCTTCTGAACTATTACCCTATTACAGGTCTTCATCATTCCATATAAGTCTGGTCATCACTTTTACTAGCCTTTCTCACATAAACTCAAACTTCTTGTAATTAAAACTCTTCAATCTCTTTCTCAAACAGCTTTCTACTATTTTCTTGCTATCTGTCAAAGATTCTCAACCCTCCCCATCCCTACAACTTGCATCAAAGTCCACTTTCTCTCCTTTCTTTTCATGTTTCTCTGAGACCCTACAATTTATCAGCATTGTAAGTTCCCTTGCTGTATATACGACCTGCTCCTTCCTTTCCTCCATTCATATTGTTTGAGGTATTTTTGTTTGTTTGTTTGTTTGTTCCATTTAAACTCTTAGCTTCTGATTGGTGTTAAACGTTAGGTTAAGTGTTAAGATTTTGGGGGGGGGTACATGGAAAGCATGGTTGTTAACTTCAAATGTCTACATTTCATTGCCATTAATCTAGCGCAGGCCTTCATCACCTCAAAGACTGCTAGAGTCATTGTTGAGTTTATCTATATGAATCTTTTACCTTCTAACCATCGAGTGCTTGGGATTACTTTCCCTCTAGTTTCATGTTACCAACCTTCCTGCTCGAGTGATTTAAATGGCTGCTTAACATTATCTCCAAACTCTTTTATTCACCATTTAATAAATTCCAGATTTTGGAAATATGTTCCTGGCAGTTTTTCCTCTAATCAGCCTAAATTAATGATCTCAGATTCCATCCTAGAAATTAACAAATGGCTGAGATATTATAGGGAGTATAAGAGTAGCCCCAAATTATTTAGACTTTATTAATGATAAACAAGTGTATGCTCTCTGTCAGAGAAGTTTAATCACAAATAACAATTTCAAGATGGTTTATTTGTGTAAAATGGAGTTAAAAAAAAACACACCAAGATGAAGAAAGAATTCTACTCTTGAGATTAATAGTAGCAGTCTTAAAGTTAACATGTTTTGTATTTCAGACCTAATTCTACCATTTACTAACTGTGTGGTCTCGGCTAATTTAATTACATTTTATCGATATCATTTTTTTTATTTACAAACCTGAAATAATCATTTTTACCCTACAATATATGGTACACGTTAACTGTCCAATAAATAATGTTGTTGTTGTTGTTGTTGTTGTTATGTGCCGTCGAGTCGCCTGCGACTCATAGCGACCCTAGTACAACAGCCCTAAACTCCGCTCTGTCCTGAGCCAATC
>NW_006399753.1:32558034-32566243 GCF_000299155.1 Elephantulus edwardii | reverse complement strand
AAAGGTAGGTGGTTTTCATTGACCTGTGGCATTCTCCTCCTGTAGAGCCTCTTAAAATATGCTAAAGGGTCAACTATGACTCAGTTCCAACTTCATGACAATGGGAGAGAGTTATTAAAGAGGAGATCTGGTGGTGTAGTTCATAGCACAACTGTGCTGCTAATTCAATGGTGGCACCTCTCTGACTATTCTAATCCCTCTATGGCTTGTCAGGAGAAAAATGGGGTCATCACCCTTTGTATAATTTACAGCCTCCAAAAAGTCACTGGAGGGTCATCTATGGGTCATCAACTTGACAGCAAAGAGTGAGTCTGTGAGTGAGTGAATGTTTGAGTGAGTTATGGAAGAATGTGCCATCTAAAGGAAATAACACTAAATTATAAAGTAACAAACAAACCTATTCTTAACCAAAAGAAGTGGTACAGTATCATTTGCACATTGGTGCCAATTAGAACGTGAATGGTACATTGTGCAATACTTACAGTGAATCCGGTGTTATTCTGAATATATATATGGCCTCCCACTTGCCACTTGTAATTTGAATAGCATTTTCCTATAAAAAGACAAACATTATGTTGTGTGAAGCACAGTGTTATTTGAGCAACCTCAAGTGAATGATCTTTGAGGAGATAAATCTTGGAACGAACATACCACAGTATCTTTGATATAGTGAATATGTTTGTAGCCATCCTTGTCACTAAATATTTTGTAGTATGAAATGGCATCAAAGCTGAAAACTGGTGTTGAAACAAAGAACTGAAAGAAATGAACAGAGGTTATGTTCAAAAGACAAACTTAACTGGAACTATACTTAGTTATATATATAAAGCAGTAGAACATATGCATAGAAATCAAAATGCCTTACCTCCCTCACCTTTCACTACTCACATTTGAAATTCCATTTTTTTAAAAAAGGAAGACAGCTTTTATAGTTACTCTACTAAGCATTTGTGCATTCGAAACACTGCTCAATGCCGGCAGCATCTCCCTGGATTGAAAATGCTTAATTTGATTACATTTCCATGCTTTAAAATTATGTGTTTTAAAGCAAGAGTTAAAAGAATCAAAAATGTTGATATTTAACCAGCTCAAACTTCAAAGTTTTAATCTTTGACCCAAGAGTTACTTTCATTAATATTTACTACATCTTCAATGCTTGATGCCAAACTCCTAAAACCACTGATACAATGAAGATATTTTAAGAGAACTGGTCTGAACCAAAAGTTTTGATCAGAATAGGAGCTTTCTGGATGTTGAAAAGTATTTCTTTTAAAAAGGGGCCAGGTTGTCCGAAACTCAGGGAAGACCCACTGCCTTTCTTGGACCTTTGCACTGAATATCCCACTGGGAACATTCAATGACTCACGGAGTTTAAGGCATTTAGTTTTGGTGAGCACTGAAACAGAGCAAGCAATATCTCTTTATCCTGCATATAACGTAAATCCTGCAGAAGTTCTCACACTAAATTTGAGTCAGTAAATAATAAATTGATTAGTTTCCTGTTTGCTGACTTTTCACCCCTTTCTTTCTGGTTACCTGGTTATCTGTAACAGAAAAGGCAGTAAAATGACTGATGCAGAATAATCTCACAAATAATCCCAAACCAACTCCCTCGGATGGATGTCCATCCACAAGATTATGTATCAAGACGATTAACATCTTAAAGAGTTGTACCAAGAAACAATTATTTTAAAATACTTCCATTTATGTCTTTCAGCTTTAAAAATACAATTTGGAAATTCAGACTGGGCCTTCCTTAAATTGGAAGAGAGGACCCTCCAGGTCCAAAAAGGTAACAAGTATCTGATACTTGTTACTTTTTTGGACAAATTTATGATTACTTCCTTTAAGATGATTATGATTAGATGATATTAAAATGCAATTTATTCAGTTTTATATTTCAATGGGTTAACTAAAACTGAAAAATTCAAAATCATTGCCATCAAGACAGAAGCAACTCATAGCTGACTCAACATTGGTTTTTCAGAGGCTGTAAATTGAATGGGAGGAGATTTCCCATCTTTATCCCAATAAATCACTGGCAGTTAGAATGCATCTTTGGATTAGCAGTGCAACTCTCTATGAATCGCACAACCATATTTTCCTGGAATCTTATTTGAAAAGAGTGTCCTTGTAGATGCAATCAACATAAGGATTGAGATGACATCATACAAGATTAGGGGCCCTAAATCCAATAACTATTGTCCTCACCAGAAGATGATAGGGCACAGAGAAGCACACAGAGCCACAGAAAAGGTCACATGAATACAAAAGTGGTGATTGGAGGTATGTCTCATCCAGGCCATGGTCTTCTCAATAACTTGCTATGCATCAGAGAGCTGGACAATGACTAAGGATGACAGAAGAAGAATCAATGCCTTTGAAATGTGATACTGGAGAAGAATATTAGACATACCATGGTTGGCCAAGAGAACAAAGGTCTGTCTTGGAAGAGGATGAAACCAAGTTGCTCTGAAGCTTGCTTTGAAGTTCTGACTTACATGCATCGGGCATTTTGTAAGAGGGATCAGTTCTTTGAAAAGAACATCATGTGTGGAAGGGTGGAGGGATAGTGAAGGAGAGGAAGACCCTGGATGAGATGGATTGACACAGTAACTAAGAAAATGGGGGTAGGTGTGTCAGAAACAGTGAGACTGGCTCAGGATAGGGCAGTGTTCAGAGCTACTGTACATAGGTTTGCTATGAGTTGCAGTCAATTGGACAGCAAATAACAAGTTTTGCTAGGAGCCGCCAGGAACTGAAAGAGGCAACAAAATATTTTTTTCATTAGAGCATATGATAGGGAATCATCATACTTGGTGACTTCATGAATTTCGACTTCTGTTTCCAGAAAGTGGTGCTGCTAAACCAAGGGTCACAACTCCCTGGTATCTTGAATCCATCAACGACTGTGGGAGTAAGATGAGAAATCTCTTCCTATGGGATTTACAGCCAAGGGAGGATTAATTATTAATTAGTTCTGACTCAACTGTAATGAAGTTTGGTTTGAATTTGGTGTGCCACTCCTAGAAAACTAGTACAGGGCCCTAAATTTCATCTCTCTGGTGTTATTGTTAAGTGCCATCAAGTACAACTCATTGTGACCCTAAGAATAGTTAACCTGAACCCTGCTTTATCCTGTGCCATCCTTATCATTTCTGAAACACTCAAGCCCATTGCTGAAGTCGCTATGTCAGTTCATCTTGTTGGGGGTCTTCCTCTCCTTTGCTGACCCTCCATCTTTCCAAGCATAATGTTTCTCTCCAATGAACAGCCTCACTTAACTACATGTCTGAAGTATGAAAGATGATGCTTCACCATCTTTGCCTCCCAGGAGCACTCCATCTGCACTACCTCTAAGACATATCTGTTCTTTCGACAGTCCAGGGGGTATGGAGTTCATCTGTCAATATGGCTTTTCCAGTGTGGCTGACTGTGTAGAGGACTGGGACTGTGAGAATGAGGCATGTTAGCCTAACTACAAAGAGATTTGCTTTCTACCATTCTACGAGGGGATAGGTCTGTTCTCAACCATCTGCAAGAGGATGGGCTAGTCTTGCCAATAAATGAAACAACTTTAGCTTTAGGTAATAGGAACCCTTCCCACACAGAAGGAAGTCTTCTCACACAGAAAAGATGGAATTCTTCACCTAGTCAGAGGAGAGACCTCCCTCAACCCAGTGGAATGTAGGATATGCTGTGGGATGGCAGAGGAGTAAGGGCTGAACTGGAGAACTGGATGTGAGATGGCACTGTGGGGTGAGTGTGGGAGGGCCAGTATTGGCAAGAATGAAAACTATGTTGAACAATTATTGGGGAAGCCAATATTGGCAGGACTGAGAAGGCGAGAACACTTAGAGCCACAAGGCTGAGGTACCTGCATGCACATATTGGGAGCTGTCTTGACTCTATATCTAGCTCAAGGTTTTCCTCTTTTTGTCTGACTCTTTACCTTTCCAAGCATGACGTCTTTTTCCAAGGATTGGCCCTTTCTTGATAACATGCCCAAGTATGTGAGAGAAGGTATCATTTTCAGAAAAACAAATTTCAAAAGCAAGATGGGGCAGGAAAAGATAATCATTGGAAACAGAATCAATCCAGAGAAGGGGTATAAAGAATGCTGTTATATTTAATGGATTGCAAATAATATTTCACAAAAGAAATTAATGTATATAAAGTGTTGGTTGGGAAACTAATTTGCTCTGTAAGCTTTAACACAAACTTAAAAGTATTGTTGTTGTTATTTGCCATCGAGTCGCTTGCTACTCATAGCGAACCTATGTACAAAAGTTCTAAATGCCGTTCTATCCTGTGCCAACCTAGCCATCTCAAATGTGCTCATTCCCACCACTCCAGTAACAGAATCGATCCATCTCATCAAAGATATTCCTCTCCTGCACGGCCAATCCACTTTGCCAAAAATGATGTTCCTCTCAAAGGACCAGTCCCTCCTTGCAACATGCCCAGGGTATGTCAGACGAAGCTTCAGAATTCTTGACTCCAAGGGGCATTCTGGCTTCACCCGCTCCAGGACAAACCTGTTTGTTCTCCTAGCAGTCCATGGTATATTCAACACTCTTCTCCAGCACCACAACTCAAAGGCATCAATTCTCTTTCTTTCATCCCTATTCACTGTCCAACTAACTCTCTGATGCATAGCACGTAATTGCAAAGACTATAGCTTGGATCAGACGCACCTTAGTCTCCAGCCTGATGTTGTTGCTCTTCAGTACTCTTGAGAAGTCCCTCACAGCTGCCTTTCCCAATGCAATTCATCTCTTGATTTCCTGGCTGCTGGTACCAAGAGTGTTGACTGTGGAGCCAAGTAAACTAAACGGTTAACTATCTCAATCTCTTCACCATCCATACTGATGCTGCCAATTGGCCCAGTGGTGAGAATCTTTGTTTTCTTGATGTTGAGCTTCAATCCATATAGGAGGCTGCAGTCCTTGACCTTCTGTTAGCAAGCACTTCAGGTCCTCCTCAGTTTCAGTGAGCAGGGTTGTGTCATCTGCATAACATAGATTGTTGATGACTCGTCAACCGATCCTGATGCCACCTTCCTCTTCATACAGCCCAGCATCTCGGATGATCTGTTCTGCATACAGATTGAAAAGGTATGGAGACAGAATACATCCCTGACGGACCCCCTTCATGATTTTGAACCGTGTAGTGTCTCCTTGCTCTGTTCTGATGACTGCCTCTTGGTCCAAGTATAGGTTTCACATTAGCACAATCAAATGTTCTTGGATTCCCATTCGTCTCAGAGTCAGCCATAGCTGCTTGTGATCCACGCAGTCAAAAGCCTTTGCATAGTCAAAGAAGCACAGATAGACGTTCTTCTGGTATTCTTTGCTTTCTGCCAAGATCCATCTAACATTAGCTATAATATCCCTAGTACCACAACCTCTTCTAAATCTAGCCTGCACGCAGTTCTCTGTTGACATATTGCTCCAAACATTTTTGGATAATTTTCAGCAGAATCTTGCTTACACGTGATATTAATGATATTGTTCAATAATTCCCACACTCTGTTGGGTCACCTTTCTTTGGAATGGGAACAAATATTGATCTTTTCCAGTCAGTTGGCCACCTGGCTGTCCTCCAGATTTCTTGGCACAACTTAGTGAGTACATCCAGGGCAGTGTTTGTTTGTTGAAATATGTCAACTGGTATGCCATCAACTCCTGGAGACTTGTTTTTTTGCCAGTTCCTTCAGAGCAATTTGAACTTCCTCCTTCATCACCATAGGCTCTTGCTCATATGTTATTTCATTAAATTCTTCTGTGTCAGCCAATTCCTTCTGATACAGTGACTCTGTGTAATTCTACCATCTTCTCTTGATACTTCCTGGATCATTTAACATTCTACTGAAAGTGTACAAAAGAAAAATAAAAATCTCAAATGTTGACCACTTGATGTCTTTAAAATGTCACCCTCTCAATGTCTCATTCCACAGCTCATAAGAATAAATCTGATTCTAATTTGTTTTAATCACTTATTTTGGCTACAAAATATTTTAAGATATCACAGTTGAAATCTTCATATCTGCAGTTATTTTTTAGGAATTTTAAAAATATTTTTAAAAAATATATTTATATTTAAATATTATGTTAATTGAAAAAGATAATAGGGCATGGCATTATGTTTTGAGATTTTTAGAATAAAAAATATTTGGCTATGACATATCTGATAAAGGATTCACATATAAATTTACAGAATACTACAGTACTTCAACAAGAATAAGATTAATAATACATTTACAAAATGGACAGAAGATATGACAAGACTCTTTGCCAAAGAAGATATTCAGATGTCACCAAACACACAAAGAAATATTAAAAA
Source organism: Elephantulus edwardii (assembly GCF_000299155.1). Lineage (NCBI taxonomy): Eukaryota > Metazoa > Chordata > Mammalia > Macroscelidea > Macroscelididae > Elephantulus > Elephantulus edwardii. The sequence continues at coordinate 32,559,898 of NW_006399753.1, read as the reverse complement.
GAACTAGATGTTCTTGTTGTTAGGTGCTGTCCACTTAAATATGACTTACAGTGATATTACAGAGATGCAGAGCAAAACAGCAATGAGATATCATCTCATCCCAACAATGACAGCAAAAAGTAACAGAACAGCAAGCAACAAATGTTCATGAAGATATGGAGAAATTTGAACTTTCATACACTGCTGGTAGGAATATAAAGTTATGCAATCACTATGGAAGGCAGTCTGACATTTTCTTTAAAAAGTTGAAAATATAAATCCCATTTGATCCAGCTATTCCACTACTATGAATATACCGTAAAGAAATCAGAGAAGAGATACCAACAGATGCATGAAATAAGCACATCTGTGTTTATTGCTGCATTATTCACAATAGTAAGGAGATGGAAGCAGCTCAAATACTCAACCAATGAATGGATAGGGAAATTGTGGTACATTCACATGATGGAATGCTATGCAGTGCTAAGAAACAAAGAATTAATGAAATACTACCAAACATGGATGAGTCTATATGGCATTTCATTCAGTCACAAAAGGACAAATACTTTGGAGACCACTTACAAAACTAGGAAGGTTTTGGGAGAGGTGGTGGGAGCCAGAATAGAAAGGACTGGCGATGAAAATGGCAGTGATTGTTGTTATGTATCATTGAGTCACCTGAGACTCATGACAACAACACAATAGCTCTGAACCCTGTCCTATCTTGAGACAATCTCACTGTCTCTGAGACATTTCCTAATACCCTAGTCACTGTGTTAATCAGTCCATCTCATCCAGGGTCTTCCTCTCCTGTGCTCTCCCTCCACCTTTCCAAGCATTATGAAGTCCTTCCCCAAAGACTGGTCCTCCCTGCAAACAGGAAGGGAAAATCAACCTGAAACTAATGGACAAATAAACTATATCTCTACTATTTATATCTATATAGTTATATATAGTTTAGTTATATATATATATAGTTATATATGTAGTTTTATATATGTAGTTATATATATATAGTTTATATATATAACTTTATATATAAAACAACTGGAACAGAATATGCATAACTAATCAAATGCACAATGTGGAAGGGAAAAGGAATAAAGAGAGGGAATAAGGAGGGGAAATGTTATAAAACAAAATCTGTATGACCAGTGGGGAGGAGAAGAGGAAAAGATAGAGCAAAAAGAAAAAAAAAATTGAATCAGGCAAACAGGATGAATAGTTCTGCTAAGCAAAGACTGTTATCTTTTCCTCCTCCCCCTCACTGCACACATCTAAGACAGCAAATTCAGATGAGCAGTAACTTGGGTGAGGTAAAGAGAGTGTGAAATGTTTCCGCATTCACTTTGCAAGGCTAGGCCCATTCCACACTAAGTGCTTCTTCGAGTTAAGTTACACTTGCAGCCTAGGTAAACACAGAACTGGGTTGTCATCAGTTTTTACAAGGACCCTTTGCAGGTCACTTTATCACACACAGAATTTCTGATAAATTGCTCATCTATATGCCAAGTGCAAAAGCCACTTAAAATATTTGATCTGCTAGATAAGACTATTTACCACCATATAATATCTTATCATAGTCAATCAGTGACCTGAGGCTCTGCTCATCTAAGGCTAAGGCCTAATTTGAGTCCACATTCAATCAAAAGCACAAATCTTCAAACATTAAGTAAAACATTCATATCTTTTTTAATTGAGGGGCTTGTCAACCAGCATAAAGGAAGTATAAAGTATAAGAGTAACGATTTCTATTAAACCAAGGGTAGCTATATAGGCTAAGCTTGATGTTTTCAGTCCGAATTTAATGGGTTAAATACCACATTCTTTCTGCTGCTTTCTATAGGGTTGTTGTTGTTGTTGTTATGTGCCATCTAGTGATTTG
>NW_006399753.1:32525098-32557449 GCF_000299155.1 Elephantulus edwardii | reverse complement strand
CTGAGCAAACTGAAGCTGTGAACAATTTCAATCTCTTCGCCATCCATCCTGATGCTACCGATTGGTCCAGTGGTGAGAATCTTTGTCTTCTTGACATTGAACCTCAGTCCATACTGAAGGCTGTAGTCCTTGACCCTCTGCAGTAAGTGCATGAGGTCCTCCTCAGTTTCAGTGAGCAGGGTTGTGTCAAATTAAAAATTAAAACATTACAAATTAAAAAAAATGTATTTATTAAAAAAATGATTTTGCTTTTGTGAGCCTACACAGTAAAATACACCAAATTCAACCATTTGTACATGTACAATTCAGTGAAATTAATAACATTCTTTCAGTTGTGCAACATGGTGGCCATGTTGTAAGGAGCTGCACCGCCAACCCGAACACACATGATATGAATCTACAAGATACCCTATGGGATAAAGATCAGTAATCTCCTCCCATGCATTTCACAACCTCTGAAGACCAGTGAGAGGGTCACCTACATGTTGGTTCCAACTCTATGACACACTATAGTAATGATAACATTGTCCAATCATTCTCATTTGAAACAGAGAAATGTATTGCGAGTTTAGTTGTCATTCCTTTTCTCATAAGATACCAATGAATAAATCTGGTTAACTTTCTAAATTAAGACATTGAGTGTCTCACTGCTAGATGGAAGAAAGTGTTGAATAAAATTTTCAGGAAATCTGTTTGCTAGTTTTATGCCTGCCAACAATAGGTCAATTACTTTTAGCAAATCATTTACTCTCGCTCTTCTAATTCTTGAATGATCTTTGAAGATATTTTTCAATTTAGACCTTTGATGACTTTTAAATGATTCACAGCTCTAACATTGCTATTGAAGTTTATATTCATATGACTAGTTTGAACACTTTAAGGAGCACTGGTGGCATAGAGGATTGTATGTTGGGTTGCTAACCTAAAGGTCAGAAGTTTGACTACCACCAAACAGTTGTGGAGAGAGATGAGACCTTTGCTCTTGCTAAGATTCGCAGCCTCAGAAATCCAATAGAGGGTCACTGTGAATCGCTATTGGCTGTCCTACAATGGAGTATGGCTGGTGTGCTTTATTTAAATATCTTATTCTTGGACAAACATATAAAATGCATGCATGTTTCTAGGTTGCTTATAGTTAATCTAATAGTTATTTGTCCTATTACTGTTCAAATAAAGCTACACAACATGGTATGACATAGATGAGTTGTAACCATACAAAGCAGTGGGATGACTTATAAAGACATGTCAAATTTAAAAGATCTAATGATTAGTCCTTTGAAAGCCCTCACCCTGGGGCAGGGGGCGGGGGAGAAGATGCGAACTTACTCCTTAGAGTCTCTTTGATCAGATATTTTGATAATTCATTCTGGAATGTATAAGAGTTACTATTAGATAAATCTTATGAGACAGATCAGTGCATAAGAAAAGGAATTAGTTTGCAATAGAATTCTAAGTCTGCAGACATTTAAAGGACATAGCAAAGTTATGCAACTTTGCTAAATTAATGTATTCACTAAAATTAGTTCTGTGAGACTTTTGATTAACTACAAGAATCTCATCATCTCTCAAAAAAATATATGAGCTTCCACTGGTAGTATTCAAAAGCACATTCTGTCTCTTAAAAGGAATTTAATGAATAAATTTATCTAGCTAATGTTCAGCAACATTGTGATGGTTATTGCTTATGCTGTTGTGGTTAGATGCTGTCAACCAACTCTAGGTGGATCTAGGACTAAAACAAAGGACTATAAACTTCATTAAGGAAAAGCTTAGAAGAACTCTAGAAGTCCTAATCCACAACATAAATAGTCTTCCAAGTATGCTGAGAAATCTACAAGCAGGAGAAGATAAAATAGATGAATCAAAGAATTCTTCTAAGAATCAAAACTCTATGCACATCCAAAAACTACTCCAACAGGGTAAAAAGGGACGCCACAGACTGGAAAAATGTATTTGGTAATGACATGTCAGTTGAGGGACTTATATCTAGAATTTAGAAAATACTTGAGCACTACAACAAGATAAACAATCCAATTGAAAAATGGACACAGGATATGAACAGACACTTCACCATAGAAGCCATTCAGATGGCCAATAAGCACATGAAGAAATGTTCAAAATCCCTAGAAGAATTCTTTGGTTTTTGCGTATGGAGTGAGGTGTGGATCTTGCTTGATAGTTTTCCAATTTTGCCAAACCATTTGTTAAAAAGGCTGTTGTTTCCACACTTAACTGATTTCATCTCCTTGTAAAAAATGAGTTGATCATATGTTAAGTTCGTTTACTTCCTCATCTCTTCCCTTTGTTTTGGCTTCTCGATGTTCTAGTGACATTTTCTGAGTGTTTTCTAACATCCATTTTGCTTGGTTTTTCCTATTTGTAATGACCTTTTTCTTTTTCGTGGATGGTATCCTGAGGTCATCATATACTACCTACGATCTTTGACTATTTGTATTCAATACTTCAAATCTATTTTTAAAACGCTTTTTAAAATTGGATTGAAGAGACTCAAGAACATATTTTGGACATTATAGTGGACATTTGGTTCACTGAACTGGTGATTGATTAAGAGTCTATTGTGAACAACGGAGAAACACAGATATACATAGTATTAGAGGGAGAGCCAAAAGTAAGTCAAAATGGGGAGAAGCAGCTGCAAGCATTTCTTAATAGTAGGAATGCAGAATGTATGAAGTATGAACGGCAGAAAACCAAAATCTGTGAAAAATGAAATGGAGTGCATAAACATCAACATTCTAAGTATTAGGAAGATGAGATGGGCGAACATTGGCCACTCTGAATCACAAAATCACGTGGTATACCGTTGTTGTTGTTGCTGTTGCTGTTGTTATGTGCCGTCGAGTTGCTTGCCACTCATAGCGACCCTAGTAGAACACACCTAAACCCTGCTTTATCCTGTGCCAATCGCACTGCCTCTGACATTCCCATCCCAATTACCCCAGTCACTGAATCAATCCACCTCATAGAGGGTCTTTCCCTCTTGCGCCATCCCTCCACCCTCCCAAGCATGATGTCCCTGTCCAAGGACCAGTCCCTCCTTACAACATGTCCAAAGTATGTCAGACAAAGCCTCAGAATCCTTGCCTCCAAGGAGCAGCCTCTCCAGGATGAATCTGTTTGTTTTCTTGGCAGTCCATGGTACATTCAATACTCTTCTCCAGCACCACAACTCAAAGGCATCAATCCTCCTTCTATCCTTCCTAGTCGTTGTCTAACTCTCTGATGCATTACAAGTAATTGCAAAGACCATAGCCTGTATCAGACGCACCTTAGTCTCCAGAGTGACACCATTGCTCTTCAGTACCCTGGAGAGGTCCCTAACAGCAGACTTTCCCATGGCAATACGCCTTTTAATTTCCTGGCTACTGGTGCCAAGAGTGTTGACCGTGGAGCCAAGCATACTAAAGCTGTGAACAATCTCAATCTCTTCACCATCCATCCTGATGCTGCCAATTGGCCCAGTGGTGAGAATCGTTGTCTTCTTGACATTGAGCCTCAAACGGCTGCAGTCCTTGACCCTCTGCAGTAAGCACTTCAGGTCCTCCTCAGTTTAAGTAAGCAGGGTTGTGTCCTCTGCATAAAGCAGATTGTTAATAGATCTTCCACCAATCCTGATGCTACACTTCTCCTCATAGAACCCAGGCTCTCGGATAATCTGTTCTGCATACAGGTTAAAAAGGTATGGAGATAGGACACATCCCTGGCATACGCCCTTCCCAATTTTGAACCATGCAGTGTTTCCCTGCTCTGTTCTGACAACTACCTCTTGGTCCAAGTATAGGTTTCACATTAGCATGATCAAGTGTTCTGGAATTCCCATTCTTTTCAGAGTCAGCCATAGTTTGCTATGATCCACACAGTCAAACGCCTTTGCATAATCAATGAAACACAGGCAGACATTATTCTGGTATTCCCTGCTTTCAGCTAAGATCCATCTAATGTCAGCTATCCTATGCCTAGTACCATGACCCCTTCTAAACCCAGCCTGGACTTCTAGCCGTTCTCTGCTGATGTGCTGTTCCAGCCATTTTGGGATAATCTTCAGTAGAATTTTGCTTGCGTGTGAAATCAATGATACTGTTCTATAGTTTCCATACTCTGTTGGGTCACCCTTCTTTGGAATGGGAACAAATATAGGTCTCTTTCAGTCAATTGGCCAAATGGTTGTTCTCCAAATTTCTTGGCACAACTTGGTGAGCACATCCAGGGCAGCATCTGTTATCTGAAATACTTCAATTGGTATACCATCTATTCCTGGGGCCTTATTTTTTGCTATTTCCTTAAAAGTAGCTTGACCTTCTTCCTTCATCACCATGGGCTTGTGCTCATATGTTATTTCATTAAATTCTTCTGTGTCTGCCAGTTCCTTTGGATACAGTGACTCTGTAGTGTGAAAGAAAACTAGACGAAGAATGTTATTGCTTTCATAGTTAATTTTTAGTTCTATCCTGAAGCACAATTTTGTGAGTGATAGAATACTATGCATACCCATACAAGGAAGACTCATTAATAAGTCTATGATTAAACTACACACAACAGCAGCAATAGTCAAAGAGGAGGAAATTACAGATTTTTAACAAATTTTTCAGTCAGAAATTGACCAAGCAAATAATCAAGATGCATTAATGATACTTGGTGACTGGAATAATTCTATACAGATTTTAAAAATAACAAAGAATAGTTATTAACTTTGCTTACAAAAAGGAGATTTTAAAGATTAATTATATCTCAGACTGTCTTGAACATTGATAGTATTTTCATAATAAACATATATATTTACTCCTAAGAAAACATCTTTGAGAGAGTCCTTGGTATCATTTCTAATATATCTATAGAATAATAAGCTCATACAACTTTAGAAGAACACTAGTGATAATATCATTATGGCAAACACAAAGGAAGTTTTTAAGCATTGCTTTTTCCTTTCCTTCATTCTTTACAGGAAAATTTTCCTTTTTCAGTTTTGGGTTAAATTTCTTTCTAGCTAGTTGCTAGCAAGTAAATCTATATCTGCCTAATTGTTGAATAAAAAGAAAACATCCTTAACGAAGACAGAATGCAAATACAACAGCATTTACATGAAAGTTTCTGGATTCAGATAAGAATGTAACAATGAGTCTTTAATATCTGAAGATTTTTAATTTACTGCTGTATTCCCCCCCCCCTTAGCTGTTTAAGTTTGAATTTCTACAAGATATATTATCTTAGAATAGGCTTACTTTTCCTGCCGTCATGGTTAATATGTTAATCTGGGTACTCAGAATTTCCCTTTTTTTTCCACATAAAGTATCCAAATCTCAGAGAAGTAGCCTTCCCCCCTCTTTGAAGTGAGTTGAGTTCAATAACATGCTTGTAAAATGTGGTCATATCCACACACAACATTTACTTATTTTCTGTCCTATTTTGTACTCAGAAAATATCTGATATACATTCTCCCAAATCATGATTATTTCTGCGAAAATTCCTTATAAATCTGGATAAATCTGTTCAAAACTGTCATATATGAATGACGAAAAAATATCACAAGTAAGTATACCTTTCCCCTTTGCTATAAACTTACCTAAAAACTGGAATGAATAGATGGATAAGAAATTCAGTTTAGTTTATGTAATGAGGTTGATTAATTGACTTTAAATTACAAAGCGTATTCAATCTATTCCCCTCCTCCCTGGATTCAAATGACTAGAAATTTTGAATATCATTTTAAGCAGTTTAGGGACAGAATTCCTTTTTGAAAAATCAGTCTTTATTGTACTTTTAATGACTAATTTTAAGTGTAGATATTAGAAAGTCTGTAAAAAATGTTTAATAAGGCATGAGGATTAAAATTTGTCCTCAATAGCATTCTCAAAATTATCTGGCACAAAATTACTTAACAAATCACTCACTATCTTTGTGGTTTTTTTTTTTTTTAATATTTCTCCTATGGAAACAAATAGTGCCAGTTTGGATACATTTCAAGTAGTCCTTTGTTATCTAAGAATCTGTTTAATTCTATTAATATGCAAGGAAAAGATAACAAAATCATACTCCACCAGCCCATCCAGTTCTGCTTTCTTCTATGTGTTCCTGGCTCTGAAAGACAAAAGATTATATAAAATATAGTATTAGAAAGACTTTCCCTCCCCTTAAATATAACCAGAATAATTTGAACCTGATTATTAGAAGCTCTGGTAACCTCGGGGTAAGGAGCTGTGCTGCCAATCCAAAGGCACAGGGTTCAAATCCGTTAGTTGCTTCCTGGAAGAGGGTCAGTCAACTTCCAGGAGATTTATAGCCTCTGATAACTCACTGGAGGGTCAGTTATCAGTTGCTTTTATTGGTTTGGTCTTCTCAAACCCGCCCCCCCCCAACTCCCAAGTGTAGAAATAGAAATACCAGGTTTATATTGCACAAAGCCAATAAAATCCTTGATGCCAGATACTGAGTTTCTATTATATGTTCTTTGAACATCCCAACAGGAATAAATGGCTGATTGCAGATACCATGCAGTGCACTATAAGTTGGTTTTAACTCAGGATAATCTGAGCAGTTAAACTACCTGATCAGATGTACTGTTGTGAATCAATCTTTTTAAAACTTGCATTTAAGATTATTACATTAAAAATATTACACATATAGATAAACTATGTGTTACATCCAAACCTTTCAGGAGATTACTAGGAACTATCACAATCTAGCAACAGTAGTCAAGAAACCAGAAGACAAATTGCATTGAGAAAATCTGCTAACAAGGACTTCTCTAAAGTCTTAAAGAAAAACATCAATTTAAAGATTAAAGTGAACCTGATATAACTCATAGTCTTTTCAATTTCTTCTTTTGAATCTGAAAAGTTGGAAAATAAATAAGAATGGCAGAAGATGAATCAAAGCTTTTGGGTTGTGGTATTAGAGAAGAATACGGAACATCCTATGGACTGACAGAAAAACAAACATGTTTTGGAGAAAGTGTAGCCAGGATAATGCCTTGAAGAAAATAATGGTGAAAATTCATCTCATATACTTTGGACAGGAGGGAGTAGTCCTTGGAAAAAGATAGTGTGCTGGGAAAGGTAGAGAGTCAGAGAAAGAAAAGACCTTCCCCACAGAGATGGATCAATTCAATGACAGTGACAATGAGGTCAAGTGTCAGAGAGGGTGATGACAGCCAAGGACAGGGCAAGGCTTACATAAGTTGTTCAAAGGGACATTACAAGTAGTAGTTGGCTTGATGACAACAACAATCAAGGAACAACTTAAGAACTTAATATAAATATAGCATAGTGCAAAAATTTAGGTAAAATTTTTCTCCTTTTATATTGTGAAAAAGCTACAAAATTAAGTTTAGAATTTTATTGTGGTATTTATTTCGATAAAATGTAATTGATAATTTAACAAATTATTCACTAAGCCTGCAAGGATGTTGTTGTTAGATGCTGTCTAGTCAAGCATGACTCATAGTGACCCTATGAACAGCAGATCTGAATGCCATCCTATCCTGTGCCATCTTCACACTTCTTTTTTTAAAAAAAATTTTTTCTACTAGTTTATTTACAAAATTTTAATACATTGTTTTTAATAGCAAATTATTTCTAGTTCTCTCACTCACCCGACTTCGTTCAAATTGTACAACCCTATGATTAACTCCTCCTTCCCTCTGCACATCCTCATCACTCTGCTTCTACCTCTCCCACCTCTCTTGGATACTATTTATGCTCCTTCTACAATAATGGTTTTATACAATATTTATCCTTGTAGAACTGAGTTAGCTCACTCAGTATAATGCTCTCCAGTCCCTCCCAAGTTAGGTAATAATTTACAAAATCATTACCCCTGCATGCTACATAGTATTCCATTGTGTAAATGTACCATAATTTCTCAATCCATTTGTTTGTGGTTGGACATTTGTGTGGATTCTATGTTCTTAAGACAGTGAATAATGCTGCTATGAACACTGGTGTGCAAATCTCAGTTTATGCCTCAGTTCTCATTTTCTCAGGGTATTTTCCAAGTAGTGGAATAGCTGGGTCATACGGAATTTCTATGTTCAGCTGTTTGAGGAAGTGCCTTCCTGAATGGTTGTACCATTTTACAATCCCACCAACAATGTCTAAGAATTCCTTCACATCCTCTTCAACATTTATTACTTATTGCCCTGTTAAACTTTGCCACAGTTACTGGAGTGAGTTACCTCATTGTGGTTTTGATGGGCATCTCTCTTATTGCCAGTGATTTGGAGCATTTCTTCAAGTGCTTGTTTACCATTCAAATATTTTTCTCTGAGTTAATTCTTTCCATGTCTTTTGCCCATTTTGTAATTGGGTTATCAGTCTTTTTCTTGTGGAAGAGTATTCTGTAAAATTTTGTTATAAGACTCTTTCTGAGATGGTATTACCAAATGTTTGTTCCCAGTCTGTAGGTTTTCTTTTCACCCTGTTGAAAAACATTTTTAATGCACACATGGATATAATCTTTAGAAGATGCCATGCACCAATTTTATCCTATTTATATTGTGCATTTCTGGTTGTATTAAGCATTCTTTTTATACCTTGGACAAGCGATTCTAAGATTGATCCCAGTTTGTGTCTTATGAATGTTATGGTTTTGGGCTTTACTCCCAGGTCTCTGATTTGCCTTGAGTTAATTTTTGTGTATGGTGTGATTTGTGGATCCTATTTCAGCTTTTTGAAGGTGGAAGTATAGTGTTGCCAGCACCACTTGTTGAAGAGGCTAATATTTCCCCATTTGATAGCTTCAATTTCCTAGTTCAGTATCATCAGTTGACCATAGATAGCTGGGTATATTTCTGAGTTCTCAATTCTGATCCATTGGTCTATCTGCCTGTCATTGTACCAGTATCATGCTGTTTTGGTTACTATTGCTGTGTAGTATGTTTTGAGGTCAGGGAGTGCTATGCTTCCAACCTCATTTTTATTTCTCAGGAGTGTTTTGCTTATTTGGGGTCTCTTGTCTCTCTAAATATATTAGATAATTTCCCTTTCAATCTCCTTGAAAAATGAATTTGGTATCTGGATTGAGATTGCATTGAACATGTAGATTGCTTTTGGTAGGGTTGTCATTTTCATAATATTGAGTTTTCCTATCCCATTTCTTTAGGTCTTTTATTGTGTCTTGCAGAAATGCTCTGTAGTTTTCTCTGTATAGGTCATTTGTATCTCTAGTTAGGTTTACACCAAGTATCTCAATTTGTGGTTGGCTAATGTAAATGGTATTGCTTTAGTGATTCCTTTCTCTGAATTCTTTGTTACTATAGCGGAATCTTATTGATTTTTGGATTTTGATTTTGTATCCTGCAACTTTGTTAAATTTGCCTATTAACTCTAAGAGGTTTTTGTTGAGTCTTTGGGGTTTTCTTTGTACACTATCATATCATCTGTGTATAGTGACAGTTTAACCATCTCTTTGCTGATCTGGATGCCTTTTATTTCCTTCTCTTGTCATATTGCCCTAGTGAGCACGTCCAATAAAATATTGAATAGAAGTAGTGGGCATCCTTGTCTGGTCCCTGTTTGCAAGAAAAATATTTTTAGTCTTTCTTCATTTAGAATGATGTTGGCTCTTGGTTTTGCATATATACTTTTTACTATATTGAGGAAATTCCCTTTATTCCAATTTTGCTGAGTGTCTTTATCAGGAAGGAGTGTTGGATTTTTTCAAATGCCTTTTCTACATCAATTGCTAAGATTATATGGTTCTTGTTATTTACTCTGTTAATATAATGAATTACTCTGGTAGTTTTTCTTATGTTGAACCATCCATGCATACCTATTATGAATACCACTTGGTAATGGTGAATTATTTTTTTATATGCTTTCAGATTATATTGGCTAGGATTTTGTTAAGGATTTTTGCATCTATATTCATGAGAGATATTGGTCTGTAGTTTTCTTTCTTGGTAATATCTTTGTCTGGTATTGGTATTAGGGTTATGCTTGCTTCATAGAATGACTCTGGAAATGTTCCTTCTTTTTCAATTTTTTGAAATAATTTAAGTAGAATGGGTGCTAAATCCTCAATGTTTGGTAGAATTCAGCTGTAAAGCCATCTGGCCCAGGACTTTTCTTACGGGGAATTCTTTTTATGACCTTTTCAATTTCTTCTCTTGTGATGTTCTCTTCAAGTGTTCTACATCTGTCCTTGTCAATATGGGCAGGGGATGCACATCAAGGAACTTGTCCATTTCTTCTAGGCTTTCAAATTTATCAGACTATAGCTTTTTGTAGTAGTCTGATATTATTGATTTAATTTCCTCTGTTCTGTTGAGATGTTACCTCCGCCATTTCTTAATTGAGTTATCTGTGTCTTTTCTTTTTTCCCCCATTTGTTGATTTTTTTTTAGTGGCTTGTCAATTTTATTGACCCTTTCAAAAAACCAGCTCCTGATCTTATTGCTGGTTTCAGCTGTTTTTCACGTTTCCATCTCATTTATTTCAGCTCTTGTCCCTATAATTTCTTTTCTTTTAGAGGTACGTAGGATTAGATTGTTGATCTTTTTATATTTGCTAAAGCTGTTGAGTTAGATCATTGATTCTTCTTTCTTCCTTTCTTGTGTATGCCTATTGCTATGATCTACCCCCTGAGCACTGCTTTAGCTGTGTGCCAGAAGTTTTAGTAAGTTGTATTTTCATTATCATTTGTTTCAAGGAACTTTTTTGTTTCATTCTTTATTTCTTTTAGAACCCAGTCATGTTCTAGCAGAGAGTTATTTGGTTTCCACATGGTTGGTTTTGTAATCTTTACTCTTCTGTGGTTAATTTCTAGTTTTAAGGCATTGTGGTATGAGAAAATACTTTGTATTATTTCAATGTTTTCTAATATGTTGCTTTGTGTCCTAATATATGATCAATTCTGGAGACTGTACCATGTGCACTTGAGAAGAAAGTAAATTCGGTTTCAGTTGGGTGCAGTACTCTAACTACATCTGCAAGTTCTGCAAGTTCGAGTTGGCTGATTGTATAGTTTAGATCTTCTGCATCTTTGTTGAGATTCTTTGAGTTGACCTATCCTTTGAAGACAGTGGTGTGTTGAAATCTCCTACCACTATTCTGGTGCTGTCTATTTCTCTCTTTAATTTGATTAATCATTGTTTTCTCTATTTTTCAGGTCTATCATTTGGTGCGTAAATGTCGACCAAGGTTATGTCTTCTTGATCTATTGTGTCTTTAATAAGTACATAATGCCCTTCCTTATCTTTGATGGTGGCTTTCATTCTAAAATCTGTTTTATCAGAGATTAGTATTGCCACTCCTGCTTGTTTGAGGTTGCCATTTGCTTGGTATATTTTTTCCAAGCCTTTGATTTTGAGTGTGTCTTTCTCTTCCTTTTTTAGATGTGTCTCTTATAGGCAACATATTGATGGGCTTTTTTTTCCCATTCTGCTACACTTTTCCTCTTAATTTGTGTATTTAGTCCATTTACATTAAGTGTGATTATTGTCAGGCCAAGTTTTACTTTTGCCATTTTGCTGTGTTTCTTTTTCTGTTGTTTCTGGTTACTATGGTTCATTCACATTCCTTTGGCGTCTCTGTGTATAGGGCTTCACTTATAATTTCTTGTGGTTTTGGTCTTGTTTTCACAAATTCCTTAAGGTCCTTCTTTTCTGCAAAAAATCTACTTTCCCCTTCAAATTTGATAGAGAGCTTTGCTGGATATAGGATCCTTTGCTGGCAATTGTTATCTTTCAGCTTTCTGTATATGGCATCCCATTGCTTTCTAATTCACATGGTTTCTGCTGAGAAATCAGAATTAATATAATTGTTTCCCCTTTGTAGGTAACTTTTTGTTTTTCTAGTGCTGGTTTTAGAATTCTAACCTTATCTTTTAATTTGGAGAATTTGACTATGATCTGTCCAGGTGCTTTTCTTTTGGGGTCTAGTCTATTTGGTGTTCTCTGTGCTTCTTGAAGATGGATTTCCCCATTCTTCAAAATACCTGGGAAGTTTTCTTTTAGTACTTCTTCCACAATCTTCTCAGTGATTTCCCTGTCACTTCCATGCTCTGGAATTCCAATAATATGTAAGTTATTCTGTTTGATGTCATCCCACATAATTCTCATGTTTTCCTCATTTTCTTTACATTTTATCTCTGATTTTTCAAGTATCATTCTAGTGAGGCTCTTGTCTTCCAGCTCATTGACTCTCATGTTTGAGCTCATTGTGGCAGTCACTATATCAATTCACCTGGTTGAGTATCTTTCTCTCCTTTGCCAACTCTTCACCCTTCCAAACATCATGTTCCTTTCTGAGGAATAGAGCCTGCTAGCAACATGCTCAACATGAGACAAAGCCTTATCATTCTTGCCTCCAAAAGGCACTCTAGCTGCACTCTCTTCAAGACATCATCGTCTGTTCTCCTGGCCATCCATGGAATGTTCGGTTCTGTTCTCCAACACCACAGCTCAAAGAAATAGTTCTTCTGTCATCCCTATTCATTATACAGCACTCAGATGCTTAACAAGTGATCATGGTGTGCACCAGATGCATCTTAGTCCTCAAACTAACATTATTACTCCTCAATAATTTGGAGAGGTTCCTAACTACAGACTTTGCCAGTGCAATACATCTCCTTATTTCCTGACTGCTGGTACCAAGATGTTAATTGTGGATCCGAGTAAGATGAAGTTGTTGACAGTTTCAATTTCTTCTCCATTCATCATGATGTTGTCTATCAGTCCAGTGGTAAGAACTTTTGTTTTCTTGATATTGAAATGAAATACATATTGAAGTCTGCGTTCTACAATCTTCTGCAACAAGTGTTTCAAGACCTTCTCACTTTCATAAAGCAAAGTTGTGTCATCTGTATAACACAGGCTATTGATGAGTCTCCTTCTCATCCTGATGCCATATTCCTCTTTGTAGAGTCCAGATTCTCACATAGTTTGCTCAGCATACAGATTTAATAGGTATGGAGAGAAGACTACAACCTTGATGCACTCCCTTCTTAATTTTAAACCATGCAGTTTCCCCAGCTCTGTTTACACAACAGCCTCCTAGTCCAGCTATAGGTTTTACATGAACATAAGTAAGTGCTCTGGGATTTCCATTCTTCTCGTTGTCAGCCACAACTTGCTGTGATCCACACAGTCAAATGCCTTTGCATAGTCAATGAAACACAATGAATGACATTCTTCTGATATTCTCTACTTTCAGCCAGGGTCCACCTGACATTAGTAATAAATATCCCTAGTGCCAGGGCCTCTTCTAAATCCTACTTGAACTTTGGGTAGTTTCCTAACTATGTAATGTTCTAGCCATTTTTGAATGTTCTTCAGTAATATTATGCTTGCATGTGATATTAACGATATTTTTCAAGAGTTTCCACATTCTGATTGATCACCTTTCCTGGGAATGGGAACAAGTATGGATCTCTTGCAGTCCATTGGCCAGAGAGCTTTCCTCCAAATTTCCTGACATAGAATGGTGAGTGCTTCCAAGACTGAATCTGTTAAGTGAAATGAGAGAATTGATATCCCATCAATTTCAGAGGACTTATTTTTTTGTCAATGACTTTAATGGAGCTTCACTTCCTCCTTCATTATCATTGGCTCTAGTTCATATGATATTTCCTAAAATTTTTCACTGTCAGTCATTCCTTTTTGGTACAGTGAGTCTGTGTATTCCCTCCAACTTCTTTTGATGTTTTCATGATGGGTCATTCAATATATTGCTCATAGCATCTTTCAATATGACAACATGAAGCTTAAACTTCTTTTTCAGTTCTCTCAGCTTAAAAAATGCAGAGCGAGTTCTTCCCTTTTTATTTTCCAATTCCAGCTCCCTGCACATTCCATCATAATACTTTTCTTTAACCTCTTTAGCTGCCATTTGAAATCTTTTTTCAGCTCTTTAAATTCAGCATGTTTTCCCTTTGTTTTGGCTTCTTGACACTCAAGTGCAATTTGAGTTAGAGTCTCTTTTGACATCCATTTCAGATTTTTTAATGGTTTTGAATTCATAGTAAAAAAGTATATTTCAAGTTCTATTCTGAAATACAGTGTTGTAAGTGATAAGATAGTATCCATACAAAGACAAGAAAGACTCATTAACATGACTATTATTTAAATATATGCTCCCACATCTAGAGCTAAAGAGAAAGACGTTGAGAATTTTTACCAAATCTTGCAGTCCAAAATTGATTGAACAATCAAGGTGCAGTAATGATAATTGGTGACTAGAATGTAAAAGTTGGTAAAGTGAAGAAGGAAGAGTAGTTGGAAAATATGGGTGTGGTGATAGAAATGAGGCTGCAAATAGAATGATCAGATTTTGTATTTTCAATAATTTATTAATTACAAATACCTTTTTGAAAAAGACACAAATGGTGACTTTACACACGAATCTCACCTGATGGGCTACACAGGAATCTGATTGATTACATCTCTAGAAAAAAACAATCATTAGAGAAGCTCATTCTTGGCAATTAAAACTAGGCTGCGGCAGACTGTGGGTCAGACTATCAATTATTCCTATGCAAGTTCAAACTGAGGCCAAAGAAAATGAAAATAAGTACACAAGAACCAAGATATGATCTTTAATCTATTCCAGCGGAAATTCAAGATCATCTTAGGAACTGGTTTGAGCCATTGAACTCCAATGATCAAAGATCAGATGAGTTGTGGGATGATGTTATCTATAAAGAACAAAAGATCATTACAAATACAGAGGAGAAAGGGGAGAAAAATGAAAAGACTTCAGAAGAGACTCTAAAAATGTCATGAAAGGATAGATAAAGGCTAATAATTAGAGAAAGGAGAATTATCCAGGTAGAATGAAAGCAATTTCAAAAATTGCATGAAGCTCAGAATTATTAAAATAAAATGTGATTATAGTGATGAATTAGATGATGGGGGAAGACACCTAGATGAGGGAAGATAAGCAGAGTCTTAGAGAATCTGTTTTGCTCTCTGAAGACTGGACTTTTCCTTTAAAGGATTTTGAACTCACAATTTGGAGTGTCTAGTTAAGCATAGGACACTGAGAATAAACTAGAAGTGGTTAATAGAACAAAGAAAACAATTGGAAGGTCATTGTAATATTTAGGAGAGTACTGATCAAGACTCAAAGAAGTAACAGTGAAAGTGGAGCTATGTAGCTAGAGTCACAGATTGTTAAAAGTTCAAATCTTCAGAAAGAAATTTGAGAATTTTTGGCAACTGGTAACAGAGACTTTGTTGTAGATAAAAACCAACCAAAGCAAGGAAAGACTTCAGTAACATCAGCAAATCTTTTTCTTTATTCCTAGCGTCATAGCTAGACCACATTTTAAATCTTTTAATTTGATATGATTATATGATAAGTTTTGCATAATAAAGTATAAGCAGAAGTGTAAAGTGCTATTTTTAGGTCCCGTTCATTAACACCTCTCATATGGAACTCTCCATCTTAGATCCACTCCCCAGTGGGATGTTGCTGCTCAGGTTTTAGTACCCTTGAACAATCTTGGGAACCACTTGATGAAGACAAACATATTATAAGCCAGGGTTCTTGAATTACTATGTGGAAGATAGCACCATGCTTCTAGCATACTCCACTTACCTGGATACACTATTGGATTACATAAATATGTAATACATATATACTCTATTAACTCAGTTATTGGAAGTTTTTGCTTTTGTTATAGCAGTTAATCTACAATGTAAATATATTAAGCTGGATAATACTAAGATGTTCAAATAAGAAAAGCTGGAAAGAGAAAGAATAGTCAGTGAACTAGTAGGAAAACCATAAGAGAGTACACTGTCACATAATTTAGAAAAGAATTGATTTTGACAACAGTTTGAACTGTTTCCCAGAGACATAAACCAACGCCTTAGAGTGAGCAAGAAAAGATTTGGAAAAGGAATAAAAAAAAGAACATTTTTATGCATTAATTTTAGATATAAAGATAAAATTAATCTTGATCTCTTTTTAGAGAAAGATAAATGTTGTAAATAATTTTTCTTCCCCAAACTTAACAATGTCTTGATCAACACCATAGATATTGTATCTATCCATATTATATATATCATATCTACTTATATCATAAGTACCATATAGATACATTATAAGTAAGTGTTGCCAATTGTCTTTGCCTCTTTGTTTTGGATATGACTCAAAACATGAATAAAGTTTTGTTAGATCATTTTAGCTAAATATTATTTATGTTTAAGAATATGAAAAAGTATCAGTTATCAATATGGTGTCTAAAATATTTAACATGAAATGGCTCTTAAATATTAAATATGTCCTATGGATTTATAACATCATTTAGAAATCCTAAGGTTACCCAAACCTGGTAGTCTGAATTTAATCTTTTTTCTTTTTCTTTTTGCCATAAACGAAAATTTATGTTCCAGGGAATTCCACAGTTCATTGAATGAGCATCTTAAATGTTCTGTCATTTTGGATTAAAGTTGTCTCTGATTTTGATAAATTAGAATTTCAAATTCCAAAGATATCACAGTTTTTAACTGCCTAGTTTTAGGAACAACAACAACAAAAATGTGTCTAAATGATCCATCTTTTCATTTTTAAACCAATAAAATTAAAACAATAATTCCCAATACCCAGATTCAATGAGCAAGTTAAAGACACAGTCAACCAAAGTAACTAATCAGATAATTAGCCAGTATAATCAAGATTAGTCTATCTTTTTCTGTGTAGGATACTGCATTCAAGCCAAAAATCTTTCTGCATGTATACCAAGTTACAAATAAGACAAAAATAAGTTTTTAGCATATCCCATCAAAATTAGTCAAGCCTCTTACAGACATAGTAGTGATTTAGAAAATATTTTTAGCCTGAGTTATGTTGATTATTATAGTCCTGATATATTTCCAAACAGTTTCAGAGGGTTTTTTCCGTACAAAATACAATGTCCTAATTTCTAGATGAAATTCAGTGATTTACTCTGATCGCTCTCTGTTGTTAGTTGTTGGGTTTGGGGTGATGGGTTTTGTTGTAATTTTTTTTTCTAACTTAATAAAATAAGCATATTATAAAATAGGGCTTTTCCTATGTTTGGGTTAATGAAACATTTCTTCATCAGTAGAAGACTCATGAAATGTACCCATCAAATTTCCTAATTACAGTCTGTATGTCTTAGTTCCTAATATGAATTCTTAGGAACATAATTACTTTAAAGCATTTAGACGGGAGAAATGGTTCTATGATTCACTAATCAAACAGATTATGCTCAGATTTGAGCAGCAGAAACAATTAAGACTCAACAATAAATTTGTGCCCAATTTTCAAGGCTCCCTCTTAATTATAATCTGATGTATTACTTCATATTCTCAATTGGTCACTTTTGATCTCAGATAATATTTTAATTTCTTTTTATTTTATTTAATTACCTTTAGAGTTTTTCTTTTTCACTTTTGTCCTTCTGTAGGACATGCGGCATTTGCCTTTGCTCTTTGTTTTGTATCACTCATAGCTAACCCTCTTTTATGTTGAACATTACAGTTCCCTAAGAAATCCATATTAGGTTTTAATTTTCTTTTTCCTGCCAATGTTATAATCTCAAAAAGATGGGTTTCAATCCTACATGAGACTAGATAACTCATTCTGTCAAAGTCACTGAAAAAATCAAAAGTATCCTACTTAATTGATAAAAATAATGGACTGGTGAAGAAGCAATGCAATTAGGAGTTAGAGAACTAATCTGACTTTGTAGTAAATTATTAGCTATAAATAAATGCTGATACATTCATCTTCAGAAACACACATGTGATGTTTCAATATACCTACCTTTGGGCAGTCCCATGTCTGCCAATTGTCCTGAAAATCACATATGGACAACACGGAAACATTCTGGACTCTTTTTAGCCACTGCAAACATATTCGGTCATCTGTAACCCATGTGAGCCAACTGAAGTAATAATCACTGTAGATAAATAAAAACAGAATGCCACAATCATAAGCTAATAGCACAGCCAAATAATTTTCTAATTTTATTTTCTATAGAATGTATATTACTGTGGACTATTTATTCAGTAAGTATGAGTACAGCAAAGCTATTCTTTTCTAGAAAGAATTTAAATCTGCTGGACTTAAAAATATCTAGAAACAACTTCATTCAGCTAATGAAATGATTCCATGCTTTAGTTTTCTCTCCATTTTGAAATATCTTAAAAAGAAAATTCAAGACATAGGGCCAAAGCTACTGGTCAATCTACACAGAGAAAAGCATTAAATTGGCTGTTTTGCATATGTAAACTCAATTTTTCACTTTTTAATTAGTTGAGAGAGAGCCCAGTGTGGTGGGAAGGCCAACTATCTCTCCAGGCAGGTTTGTGTTTGAAGCTAGGTTTTAGCTCTGACCATGGGCAGGTGTTCAAATTGGGGTTAGTGTCATAATTAGAGATGATGTATAGGAAATGACTCAAATAGTGCTTGGCGCATACTAGGTGTCAATGAATGGCAACAACGATTGCTTGGATCCAAGGATGAACTCATGGCTAGCGAATACCAATGTAAATGAACCACCTAATTTTGGATACCAGTGTAAAAGAACCCACAGAGCTGGAAAGGTTCTCAGTGTCAAATCCTGACTCTGTCTACAACTAGTTACATAACCTTAGGTCAGTTACTTAACCAATCTCTGCTTCTTTCTGTGATTCTCATTTCTGTTAATGCTCATAGTCTACCCCTTTCTGCCTTTTAAGCTTTATCCCTAGACAAAAGCTTCCCTTTTTGATTCTGTATGGTTTATTCTTTTAAGAAGTAAGTACCCCTTCCCTTTGTTTCTATCCAGCTTATTGGCTGTTGTTTGGATGAAAGTTGAGCCACAAGTGTACATTTAATTCTGTGCTCAAAGGGTGACTAAGGGTCATAATCTTGAGGGTTCCACACTTAGTCAGATTGGCAATCTCAGCCATTTTTGTGATTCTGAGCGTTTCCACCCCCCCCCCCTATATTTTTCTCCCACTCATTTTAGAACCTTTTCTTGTGATTCCAGCCATCAACAGCGGTAGCCAGAACTGTCAGGTTCTTCTGGTCTCAGGGTCCTGGAAATTGAGGTTCACAGGATCCTCTGGACTCTGTTTCTATGCATCTTTGGTTTTCTTCCCTCCTCTTTTTTCCAGACAGGGAGATATCCATAATTTCACCATAGTTGGCTGATTGCAAGCTAAGACTCCAGTGACTTTTTGTTTTGTTTTTTTTGTCTGGTATTTTATGTTACTTGTATTCACAATCAACACCCATGGAAGCAGTAGTTATGAAATTAAATGTCATGCTTCATTGGCAAAACAGCTGTCAAAGATCTCCGAAAATGCTGGATAATAAGAACCTCACTGTCAAAGATTTTTAAAAATGCTGGATAACAAGAACCTCACTTTAGATATTAAAATACACCTTATTAATGCAATGTACTTCATATTCTTCTTGGGTCTTTTTTTAATTTTATATTGATTTATTTACAAAATTGAATACATTGTTTTTCACAAAAGATCCTTCCCATTTCCTTCACTTCCCACACTCATCAAATTGTGCAACTCTAAGCTTAAGCCAGTAACTTCTTACCAAAATAGGATGTAGAACATTGTCTTTGCAAGCTCTATTATGCCATTGACTTTGATGTTCCCAGACACATTTCAACATTGTTATTGTTCTTAAGTGCTGAATGTCACTTGCCACTCATCGCAACCCTATGTATAATAGCCCTGAAACCTGCTCTATCCTGTGCCAAGTTTATTGTTTCTGACACACCTCTCTCATTACCCCAGTCACTGAATCAATCCATCTCATTGAGAGTCTTCCTCTCTTGTGTTGTCCCTCCACCTTTCCAAGCATGATGTCTCTCTTCTAGGACTGGTCCCTCCTTCCAACATGCCCGAAGTATGTCAGACAAAGCCTCAGAATCCTTGCCCCAAAGGAGCAGACTGGTTCACTTCCACCAGGACAAACCTGTTTGTTCTCCAAGCAGTCCATGATATATTCAAACCCTTCTCCAGCTCAAAGGCACCGATTCATCATTCATTCAGTTTTCTGACACATAGCAAGTAATTGCAAAGACTATGGCCTGGATCAGGTGCACCTTAGTCTTCAGTACTCTGGAGAGGTCTTGGACAGCCAACTTTCTCAATACAATTAATCTTTTTCATTTCCTATCTGCTGGTACCAAGAGTGTTGATTGTGGAGATAAGCAAACTAAATCTCTTAATAATCTCAGTCTCTTCACCATTTATCATGGTGCTATCAATCGGTCCAGTGGTGAGAATCTCTAATTTCTTGATGTTGAGCTTTAATTCATATTGAAGGCTGCAGTCCTTGATCTTCTGCAGTAAGTGCTTCATATCATCCTCAGTACCAGCAAGCAGGGTTGTATCATCTACATAACAGATTGTTGATGTATTTTCCTCCAATTCTGAAGCCACGCTCCTCATAGAGTCCAGTCTCCCTGATAGATAATCTGTTCTGTGTATAGATTGAAAAGGTATGTAAATAGGATACATCCCTTGAGTACACCCTTCCTGATTATGAACCTTCCAGTGTTTGCTTGATCTGTTCTGACAACTGCGTCCTGGTTCAAGTTCAGATTTTGTGTAAGCACAATCAAATGTTCTGGGATTCTCATTCTTTTCAGAGTCAGTTACAGCTTGTTGTGATCCACACAGTCAAATACCTTTGCATAGTCAATGAAACACAGACATTCCTCTTGTACTCTCCGTTTTCAATCCCTCTAATATTAGCTATCATATCCCTAATACCATGGCCTTTTCTAAACCCAGCCTCTACATCTGGCAGTTCTCTGCTTATGTGCTGTTCCAGTCATTTTTGGATAATTTTCAGCAGAATCTTGCTTGCATGTGATATTAATGATATTGTTCAATAATATCCACACTCTATTAGGTCACCTTTCTTTGGAATGGGAACAAACATAGATATCTTCCAGTCAGTTGGCCAGGTGGTTGTCCTCCAGATTTCTTGACACAACTTTGTGAGCACATCCAGGGCAGCATCTGTTTGTTGTTATATGTTAACTGGTATGTCATCAATTCCTGGGGCCTTGATTTTGCCAATTCTTTCAGAGTCGCTTGAACGTCTTCCTTCATTACTACAGGCTCTTGCTTATGTTGTTGTTGTTGTTGTTATGTGCTGTCGAGTCACTTGCGACTCATTGTTTTATTAACTTCTTTTGTGTCAGCCAATTCCTTTTGGTACAATGACTCTGTATATGTCTTCCTTCTTCTTTTAATCCTTCCTGGATCATTTAATATTCTGCCCAATGCATGCCCAAAGTATAACAACTCGAGGCTTGAATTTATTCTTAATTCCTTCAGTTTAAGAAATGCTGAGTAAGTTCGGCTCTTTTGATTTTTCTGACTCCAGCTCTCTGCACATTTTGTTATAATACTTTTACTCTGTCTTCCCATGCTGCTCTTTGAAATCTCAACATTAAAAAAACAAAAATCCTTACCACAGAACTGATAGGCAACATCATGACAGATGGAGAAAAGATTGAAATGGTCAATGGTTTAATATCATTTGAATACACAATCAACATCTCTTGTGCCAGCAGTCAGGTGATCTGGAGATGTATTGCATTGGGAAAGTCTGCTATCATGAACTTTTTTAAATTACTGAGGAGCAATCATGTCAGTTTAAAAAAAAAGGTGTATGTGATTAAGGCCGTGGTATTTTCAATTATCTGATATGCATCAGAGTGGTGGGCAATAAATAAGGATTACAGAAGAAGCAGCGATGCCTTTGAGTTTTGTTGAAGAATATCCCATGAAAGACCAAACAGATATGTCTTGGACAAAGTACAGCCACAGTGCTCATTGGAGGCAAGAAAAGTGAAGCTTCATCTCACATATTTTGAGCCTGTTGGTAGAAAAGACTTTTCCTTGGAAAGGGGCAATATGCTTAGAAATGTGGAGGAATGAGATGGATTGACATAGTGACAGTATCAGTCACTCAAGTATGTCAGAGATGATGAGGGTGGACAAGGTTCAGATTGTTGTTAATAGCGTTGTTATGAATAATACTTGGCATGATGGTACCTAGCAACAACATGGTTCTGAGACCCAAGGCCAAGCAACGTTTTGCTCAGGATGTTTAGATATGACGAAGACATTTATATAACATTTCCCCCTATTGACACTACTATATACATAGATATATTTACAGTATATACAAACATGAATGTAGAACTATCACTTGCCAAAACTACGTAGTCATGGATATAGTTTCTTTTACCTACTCATATCTATTCATCTTGTTTGACTACCTATGTACATATTTTTAACTATGTGTTTACCTACTCATATCTGTTCATCTTGTTTGACTACCTATGTACATATTTTTAACTATGTATGTGTTATTATGTGCTACAAATATATTAATAAATGTAGTGCACACAGTGAGGGTGGTGGATTATGCAAATTTTTAGCCATAAAAAATATATATAAATATATAAAATAAAAATAATATATAGATATAAAAAATATATAGCCTGGACCTATATAGTCTTAAAAGACCACAATCTTAGGGAGCTCTGGTGGCCTAGTGGCAAGAAGCTGCACTGTAATCCCAGAGATGCCTGGTTCGAATCCACAAGATGCTCTGCTGGAGAAGGAGGAACAATCTCCTCCTGTACCAGTCAGATCTGATTTGGTAATACATACACAAAAAATAATAAAATAAACCGATAAAAAAGAAAGAAAAGAAAGACTGCAATATTAAAAACTTGATTGTGGCCACCTAAGTTACAACTGCAGGTCTCTCTCCATCTCAATAAAAGAAAAGTAAATAAAATAAGAAATGAAAAGTACCAATTAGTCCAAAGGATTAACATAGCACCTGAACTATCACCTTCATGACCCTGAGCCCAGAAGAACTAGATAGTGCCCAGCATTCTGACCATGCTGAAAGGAATCATCACAGAAGGTCCTGTTTAGACTGGGAGGGGGAAAAAAGGTTGAAGAAAACTCAAAATAATAAAATAGACACTTATCAGTCTGTTAGAGGCTAGTGTAACCTCACAACTACGGGCCTTGGATACTTGTCAAGCCTGGACTAGAACTCTCCTTTCAGGCTACCACTACATTGTTTTTGTTATTTACTGGTTAGTCAAAATCAACCTATAGTTGACCCTCTAGTGGGTTTTCAGAGGCAGTAAATAGCATAGGAATAGATCTCCCATCTTTCTTCACTGCAGAGTTAGGGGATTTGAACTGAATGTTTTTGGCTAGGAGCATAATTCTTTGTTAATAAACCACCAGAGCTCCCTAGTCAAACACTAGATAAGTCTGCACATGTGCTCGCTTCAGCAGCATATATACCAAAATCAGAACAATACAGAGAAGATTAGCATGGCCCTTTGTGCAAGGATGGTGCACAAATAGATGTTTATATAATGTGAACAATAAGAAACAGAACAACAATATAGCTAGGTGCCTGAAAATAGTATTTCAGTTTAAAATGTTACTATTTAGAAAAGGTTGGATTATTTTATGTTTCATGCACAATAAGCACAGATCCACAGCCTTAGGTTTCAGAGAAAGCAGGCTAGATTTCAAAGAAGTCAGACTGAGGAAATGTATGAATTTTACTAACAGTTTTACTGTCAGTTCAATTTTATACATTTATGCATTGGAAAAAGAGTACCACTTACACTGGCCACTGAAGTCACCTTTATATGTGTGAAAAGGGTAACTTCCAACCACTGTGTTAAGAAACTTATCTGTGATTTTAAAAAATCCAAGTATTTGATTTCACAGTTATTGTGTTCTATTTTTCACTTATTCCATGCACATTATAAACTCATTTGAGAAGCAGTATAGTCTTGGTATAAAAATTTTGAAGTGCGATGAGTTCACTTGGGTGGGAAGTGGGAGGTATTGAAGATTAATTTACCTTGAGGCTATCATAGCTGGAACTGGTACTTCTCTGGGACCTACGTGTCCTGGGTAAGTGGTGTCAATAATAAATATCCGAACAGTGGGATTCTTTGCCCCAGCCTGGCAAGACAATGAAAGTCTATAAGGTTATAAAATTCTAATTATCACCAACATTTTAAAGACATTTTAGGAATTTGTGGTTTGTTGCAGGATTGATTTTAACTTAGAGAAACAACATAGGGATTCCTAAGGCAGTCATCTTTACATAAGTAGATTGCCAGCTCTTTTCTCTTGTGGGACTGCTGTTAGGTTTGAACTGTTCACCTTTAAGTTAGCTGCCAAGTCCTTGACTACTGTGCAATCATGGATCCATTTTTAAGAAGTAAGGAATATTTTTATAAGCTGGAAATGTTGACTATATTACTTTTGAAAGTTTCTATTTCTAAAATGTCTAGAAACTTAATTTCCCTTCTTTTGGCAAGGCAATTAATTACAAATTACAACAATGAAAAGAAAATACTTTACCTGTTTAATGAATCTTGCTTGACTTATAAAGAAAATATTATACATCTGAAAAGACAGGTCTGTGATAAATATTGCTCTTTTCTGATTTCCAAAGGTGTTCTATTGCATTATTATAATTATTCTTATAATCATCTTTTTGCCAAGTACTTATGGGAGTACAGAGGAGGAATTTGTTTTGAGAGGCAAGTGCAAAGAAGTTTAGAGGAAAGATTATTTTGTTATTGCCTTATCATTTTAGCCAGGTCAAGCACTTAATCTCCTACACAGTTATATTTTTATTGCCATCATTTCCAAAAGAATCAAGAAATTTCACCTCCAAATGAGATGTCCATGGGATTTACAGTTTCTTTACATGCTTTTTGTGCTATTATATGCTAGAAATTTCCCTGGCAGTATATGGCTTGTTCCAGACACTTTCTCTTCTACTTCAGAAGAAATGAATCTTAGAAATGTAATGAAATTTAGATCCACAAAGTTTAAGCAAATAGTCTTAAGTGACCCAGTGCAGTTTGCATATTTCTAAAGTATTTTCATT
Organism: Elephantulus edwardii; assembly: GCF_000299155.1. Lineage (NCBI taxonomy): Eukaryota > Metazoa > Chordata > Mammalia > Macroscelidea > Macroscelididae > Elephantulus > Elephantulus edwardii. The sequence continues at coordinate 32,532,541 of NW_006399753.1, read as the reverse complement.
CTCTCTTACGATCTCCCTTTCTCTCACCCACTTTAGCTAGGCCTTCCTTCATCCTTTGGAGCTATCTTTCGGTCCAATGCTAGATGTTTCTCTCAATAACGTCAGTCTGCAAAGAACTATGCAAAATTTGGGCCCTAATTTCCCTATCAGAGTCAGTCATTCTCCAGGAGTTGAATTTCCTTATCTTTTACCGCTTGCATAGGTATTTGCAATGATCCAAGTTCTTGTCCATCTTGGGTCTTAAATATCACAATTCTCACTTTGAAACATTACTAACTTTCATCAGAGTTCTTCAGAGATGACTTATCTAAGTGCTCATCTCTTTTTCATTGCATTTTCTGAAAAGACTCTAAAAAACCTGTTATTTTTACATAAATATTGTTGCTGACTCAACTGCACTTACCAACACCAGTAATTATTTTTGTTGTTAGCTGCCATCACATTACCCCCTAATTCATGGTGAACCCATGTACAACAAAACAAAATGTTGTTTGGTCGTGTTCTGTGTCCATGATTAGTTAAAGACAAGTTCATTTTCTATTGTAAAAGATTTCATTTTATTTCATTGATTGATATTTGGAAGTAGAACACCAGTTCTTCCCTGTTAGTTGGTCTTGGTATGGAAGTTCCACTGAAACCTCTTTAGCATTATAGCAAAATGGAAGTATCCACTGACAAATGAGTAGTGACTGCACATGAGGTACCTTGGCCAAGAACCAATGCAGGTTTCTCACATTAAAGGCAAGAGTTGGAACACTCAAGCATCAATGAGTGATCGTTGACACAGTAATAGTCAACATTAATAGTAGACTCTTGGTAATTTCTACTTTTCCAGATAGTGCTTCTTTGGCTTGGGTCAGAATGTATTCATGTGTCTATTACATTCTTTCCATTGTTGACACATATAAGGACTCATTTGATCCATCCATGAAAGTATTCTCCTTGGAAAGTAAAAGTAGATACTAAAAAACAAAGATTCACATTTTAATGTCTCTTGAAGAAGAGGAAAATTTGAGCTATGATAGTTCTTTTTACAAACTTCTTGTCTGAGGAATGATGCTTTCTACTGTGGCCTATTCATTCTCCGATTGCATAACTAAGTCTTTCTAAACATATGACTGATTGTGAAATATGTATATTTTGAACTCTAGTGTGACAGATATGCAAGAAACTTTGGGTTTGCACCTTCTCTAAAGCCCCTGAAGGAAGATACTAAGGGTCATAAAATTTACCTAATGTGTACATCCAGAAAAATCTACATGCAGTTAACTGACAGGAAGATTAAATTTCCATTCTAGTTAATAAAGGCATGAGAATTCAAGAGGGAATTGCAAAGCAGAACTATATTCTGAATTTGGAGCATGAAATATGAAAAAAAATTAAAATTAAGTTAAGCTTGTTTTTCCTGCATGATCTAGACCATATGTTCTTCAAAGATTCTGCAATGGATTTTGCAAAGATTACTTCATCCAGTATAACCAGATGTCCAAAGCAACAGATGTCCATATAAATAATAGAGCAAAGTACTATGTTTGCTTTACAATGCACAAGGATAAAAGGCTCTCCAAACTTGTTGATCCCACCTCTATTCACCATAATGGTTGCTCATTTTGACAGTAGGGAAATGAAAGTATCTGTTAGAAGTATTTAACATACCTTTGGATATGGAATATTAATTGTCCTAGGATACTGTTCATCTCCATAATAGGAATAGGTAATAACTGGTATGTCTGTATCATTAAATTCTGCATATGCTAAAAATTTTCCGTTAGGAGACCACCAGAGAGCATATTTTGCAGCGAGCATTTCCTCTGAAAAATAAGTACTAGTATATTAATTGCAGCTATATTTTATTTTTATAATATTGTAAACACTCTGAAATAGCTATTTATTGACTAGAATATTTTTATAAAAGTGAGTGTGGCATATGTTCCACTTAATTTATTTAAAAATTTAATAGTTTGGATAAAAAAGAGTTTTAATGTTATAACCCATACTAAACACAATTGTACTGGTTGGGAATTGGCACTAATAAAAAATAGAATTTTTAAATAAATAGGAAACATTTCAGCAGCAATTAACTTTTCTTTTGATGTAAGCTTCTGCTTGTTTGTTTTTAATAATCACCTAGAGAAGTAAAAAACAATTTTTTCTATGGAGTGACATAAACATTAAAAATCTCAGTTCTCTTTTAGAAATTATTTTAAAACTAAGGTTAGTTTATTTTTTACTATAAAGGTAGGGACTAAGAAATCTTTAAAAATTTGTTAAAGCCCTAATTAATATAAATTATTAGTTTTACATTTTCTTTAATTATCTGTTTTATTATTAATATTTCTTAAACACATGATCCAGAATGAAGAAAGAATTCATGACAGTGTTAAAATTAAGACTTTTCTAACAAAATCGTATGGACAGATGACTAGTTTTTAAGAAAATATTTTTCATGGAACAAAAGCCAGCAACAAACTAACCTTATACAGTGAAAAATTGGACAAGGCCCAAGGACTTATATATTCCTTGGAACACAAATTATTACCATAACTTTATTTCTAATGTTTATGAAAGCAAATGGTACCATCTTCTGGCAGCATTATTTTAATGCTTGGTTGACTGGGTTTGGTTTGGGTTGGTTGGGGTTTTTTTTCTAATATACAAATCTTGTTCATAACCTTATCACAGCTTTCAGAAATTACACCATTTGTCTAAATAATATACCACCTACTGGAATCCTACTAAAAGCATGAAATTATTTTTAAATGAAAGTCTAAAATAGCAATAGTAGGAAAAGAATACAGCTTACCTTCATAAACCCAGTCTGGGATTCCATTAAATATTTTATTTTCTTTTCCATTATATGTTATTTGAAAAGGTGGGTCTCCTGGTCTTTGTATCAGGTAGATATTGTTTTGATAGACATATACCTGGAAGTAGGAGTGAGTTCATGAATAAGTAATTCCATGAGCACTACAATCAAAGCTGCATATTTAAATTCATTACTTACCTACTGCTTTCCCAAGGAGTGATAATCCTTGTGAAAGATGCAAAAATTTCACAATGAAAATATTTTAATATGCCAAAGAAAAAGGTCAATCCTTAACAATATTAATTATGATTTTATGATTTATTCACAAAAAAATCCATTATATTTTTATTAGGAAAAAAATTTAGGTATATTGACAGCTAAATAAATTTCTAAATATTAATAGCCAGCTACATCTAATCTTTATTTAGAGTCCTTAAATAAGCACTTGGACAAAATTTCATGTTGTCTGAAGCTAGTCTGGGAAACTTGTGAAAACCATATTTTTCCTGAGCTTTCTGGCACAACGCATTCTGGCTGAGTATAAGGATAAAGTTTTTGACTGCGATATTTAAAGAAATCTATCCATGAGCTCGAGATTTTGCGGAATTCTCAGATGGGTTTCAATTTATCAAAACTCTTTCCATTTTTAACTGCTAAAATAGTCATGAATGCATTTTTTCCCCCTTTCAGGGAGGGAAATTTAACAAAGGCCAAAAGCAAATAACTCCTCCTTTATTTAAATGATTAAACATTTCTATAATTTAAAAACTTACCAATTTACTCCCAACAGGCGACCAGCATAAATACTGAATTAGACGAGGAAGCTCATTTCCTCTTACAAACTCTCTAGAGAAAAAGAAAGAAAAATCCCCCCTAATGCAAAGAGAAAAATCTGTACAGAGATAAACAAACAAACAAAAATGAAAGATTATCCCCCTGCTTTTATAAACATGATGGACAGAATGTAGGGCTCGAGACCTTGGTGGTTGTCGCAGTCCTTCCACTGGTCACAAGGTGCACAAGTGACTGAACTTTATTGTATACCGGTTTTCTAAACTTTGTACATGGTGACTATTCAGGACTTTTAGACTATTACAGGAGAAATGTCTCTCAAAACTACCCAATATCATCCCATTTCATAAAAAAAAAAAAATTAGGTCTAGAGATATAAACTTCTTGAGATCACTTTTCAGTTGTCTATTGCAGCTAGAAAAAATATTACAAGTGGATAGTTTTAACAAACAACCCCTCCCCCCCTTCCTTTTTGAAGTTGGACTTTGGAGTGCTGACCACAGAGAAAGGCTATCTCTTTCTTTCCTGGAGGAAGATTCTTATCTCTTCAGTTCTACTTCCTAGTTCCTTGGAGAGCTCCTTGTGTCTTGGTATCTGTCCTACCTTGTCTCTGCTAACTGGCATCTTGCTTAATCTCTTTTTATCTCAAAAGAGATTGACTCAAGACAACAAAGTCAATCCATGCCCAAATGAGATTATAACCATAAGCATGGAGGTTGGTACTTACAATACAAATTGTATTGGCAAATGATTCAATCTATAACAGTCACGTTGCTAGTTTTTAGTAGATTCTTAATTAGACTCAAGTCTTTTTAACCCCTGAAACTAAAATTCGCACATTCCAGACTGAGATGGCCGGGTATGCCTTGTAGCTCTGAAATTCTATAATTGTACTAAAGTTTAATATATATACTTTCACATTCTCATTTCCAACCCCCATCTCTGTGAATGCATATGCATTTCAAATTTTTAAAACTAAGATGCCATTTGACAATCTCCCCAGGGATATGACTTGAAATCAGAAAAGGAAAGGAACATCTGATCTCAAGCTAAACTGGAAAACAGATCGTACACTGGGCAGTGTGCCTTAAGCTTGTAAAGTCCTCCACCCATGGGGAAATTTCAAATATCCTATTGGACAAAAATCACACTTTGATGCTTAGAGCCATCCTGCAAATATTCAACTGTCTGACTTATACTGTGGGGCTTTTGTAGCTCTTCAGCAAGTATATGTTCAGATTCTTATGTGTTAGAGAATCATAGGATGTTGTGCTTAAGTTTTGACTTTTTTCTCCTTGAAGATTGTATTAATAGTTTCACCAAGACTGGCTTTGTAGGGGAAGCAAAGCAAGATGTGCTTCCAAGGTATAATTTGAGGAGTCTTTCAAGAAAGACTCTCTTGCCTCAAACTAGAATCTCTCAAACTGGACCCAACTTGGGCCTGACATTTCGCCTTTCCATTCCTTTATAGTTTAGGCACCTGGGGATGATCCGCATCACATATTCCATTGTTTAGCATATTAGTTCCAGTATCATGAGCTCCCTAATGAGCACTGGAAAAACATGGCACAGATCAGTTTTAACTGAAGAAAGAGTGCTGCCCGTTGAAGGAGCCAACTGACACTGCACTGAGAGCCATGGCTGCCCCAGAAGAGTATATATGAAGATCAGAATTCAGGAGGTCCACAACATTGTGAAAGAGATGTGAAGATATGGGCAAAAGAATGACCTAGAAAAGAAGACATTTGTTCTTCACCTCTTCACTATTCTGCCTTATGCCACACTCCTAAAGTCCTTTGTCATTTAGCTTTTCTCATACTGTGGAATCATCTGTGCAGTCATGAAGATAGTGCCAAGCAGAAAATCTCAGCACATCCTTGTCCTTTCATGACTCTATAAATCCCCTCTTCGAGCTATGTGCTGTCTTTAAGAATAAGAGAGAAGGCTCTTATTCTGACTGCTCTCCTATGCCCACTATCTCCTTAGCATTCTTTTCCTAATTTGAAAACAAAGCCGTCTTCATTTTTTGGTAGTAGATTTCCCCCCGTTTTGTTTTCTGATGTTTTATTGTGGTTCATGTGAAAATGTACGTAATAAATTCATTTCCCCCCTTCAATAATTGCCCCACATTTGTCTCATAGAATTAGTAGAGGGTAGCCCTACAAGACAGAGCAAAATATTACAATGAAATGTGCAAAGACCTGGAGTCAGAAAATCACAAGAGAATTTGCTCAGCAATTCTCAAGCTGAAAGTAATCCTTCCATATAAAAGCACTAGTCTCACTTCCTAACCTGGGTTCCCTATCCCTTCCTGCCTCCTGAGATTTGTTTTGGGGCAAATGCTTCTTTTTGTCTCCTCTGATTGATAGTTATTAAAAGCATGTCCTTGAACAATGTTACTGTTCAATGTTATGACTTCATGAGTGAACACTATTGTTTGGCTGACAATCTTTATGAGTCATTCCAGTTTCAGGTTTTAATAGTGTCTAAAACCACTGGTCACAGAAATTCCATTAGACCAGAGTGTCTAGTCTTTTATTTTATGAATTGAAATTTTGTTTTAGATTTTTTTTGCTTACTCTCTCTAGGACCTTCTATTGTGAACATAATCAAAGTTTTCAGCAGTGTACAGGCATCATCTAGTTCTTCTAATTTCAGGCTAGTTACAATATCGTTCAATGGAGTCTATTAGACTGTTAAACAAATAGTCTCCTTAATTTTTTTATGTTCTCAATCCTTTATGTAGCCAATGGGAAAAGATCAATAGTTACATCTTATAATCTATGATAGAGTGTTTCAGATTTGTGGTTTACAGATGATTTTTATAGACTAGTTTAGAGACTTACAGAAGATTTTCAACCAGTGATAGTCCATCTATTTTTGAATAAAATTTGTTACTTCTTACTTCCTAAGTTGTGCTATATTTTATAACAAAATGGGGGGAAATGCAGAGTTGCACAGGAAAAAATGAATAATTATTTTGGTAAACTAATAAAAAAACAATAAATTTTTAAACATGAATTCCAGGCCTTGAAACTTAAAAATTAATGAATAAATTATTACTATTTATCATCTTAAAGAATGCAACTCAGAATATAACATGCTTATGATTATAATTTTTACCTCTTCTTATGAGATTGTATCCTTTCTCTATAGGGATTCAATTTGTATGCTAAGCTAGACTATATAAATAAGAATAGAGCATCAGGATTGGAGGAAGACTCATCAAAAACATGCATGATGCAGATAATCTTGCTTGCAAAGAGTGAAGAAGACTTAAAACACTACTGAGGAAGATATAAAAACTATAGTATAATATAGATTACATCTCAGCACCAAGCAAGCAAACATCCTCACTAATGAACCAATGGGCAGCATAATGATAGATGGAAAAAAAGATTGAAGTTGCCAAGGATTTAATTTTATGTGGATCCACAATCAACACCCGTGGTCACAGCAGTCAAGAAATGAAAAGATATGCCGCACTGGGGGAATTTGCTGTCAAGGACCTCTTCCAAATATTAAAAAGAAATTATGTCAGTTTCAAGAGTAAGAGTAATGAAATGAGCAAGGAGCTGGAGTCAGAAAATCAAAGGGGCTGAATTTGCTCAGCATTTCTTAAACTCAAGGAACTGAAGAACAAACTCAAACCTTGAGTTGCTATAATCAAGGATGCTTTAGGAAGAATAGTAAATGATCCAGGAAGTATTAAAAGAAGATGGAAAGAATATACTGAGTCACTGTATTGAAAGGAATTGGCAGACACAGAAGAATTTAATGAAACAACATATGAACAAGAGCCTATGGTGATAAAGGAAGAGTTCAGGCTGCTTTGAAGGAAATAG
>NW_006399753.1:32507657-32523633 GCF_000299155.1 Elephantulus edwardii | reverse complement strand
TGCTATGAGTCGCAAGCGACTCAACAGCACGTAACAACAATAAGAACAACGCAAATCACTATTTTCAATTGTTTGCTGTGCAACTAAAAGCTGGACAATGAAGAATAAGAGCAAAGAAGAATGAATGTTTTTGAATTGTGCTAGTGGAGATGAGTATTGACTATATCATGGACTACTAAAATTACAAGCAAATATGTTTTAGACAAAGTGCAACCAGAATGCTCCTTAGAAGCAAGGATATTGAAACACCATTTCACATGCTTCAGACATGTTATCAAGAGGGGCAAATCCCTGGAAAAATACATCATTCTGGAAAAGGTAGGGGGTTAGAGAAAGAAGAAAACCCTCAACGAGAGGGATTGACACAGTGACTGTAGCAATAGAGTTGAACATGAAGGAGATTGTGACAATGGTGGAGGGTAGGGCTATATTTATAGGGTTGCTACGAGTCACAGTTGACTCGACTGTATATCACAACTGTATGGATAAGAAGACAAAATTATGAAAATTCCTATGATACTGAAAGCAATCTATAAATAGGATAGAATCTTTATTCAGAACTGATCATCATTCATCAAAGGAATACAAAAGAATTTTAAATAGAAAAGAAAAAGATCTTGGATAAGTAAAACATCACCAAAAGAAAAAAGAATAAACTTTACATTTCATAGCAAAATCTACTACACAGCCATGGTAATACAAAAGACTTCTACTGGTATATATACAAAGACCAGATAAATAGAATTGAGAACCCAGAAGTGAATCCATCCACCTGATTGCTGACAAAAAGTGAAATCCAGTAAGTAAATAAAAAGATAGCATCTTTAACAAATAGTGCTGGCAAAGCTCCATCTCTAGTTGCAGGAAATTGAGACGAGATCAATACTAAATGTCAAATACAAAAACTAACTCAAGCCCTAGGCATAAAGTTGAAAGCTCAAAAGACTATTAAATAAAATTGTGTGATAAATTTGATGGTGAAAGTTTATTTATGGCACAAATAGACAATCAAATATAACCAAAAAATGCACAACCAGCAGAGGATGAACAAAATAATTAGGGCCTTCTAAAAAGTAAATTCTTATGTGCATCAAAAGTTTTCTCCAAGAGAGTAAAAAAAGAACCTACAGATCGGAAAGAAATATTTGGCACTGAAACATTTGGCAAGGGATTCATCTCTGAAATTTATAGAATATTCAACACCTCTACAAAAAAAAAAAGCAAACAGTTCAATAACAAAATAAGCAGAGAACAGGAGAAGATTCTTCACCAGCCATCCAGATGACCCACAAACATGAAGAAATGCTGAAGACAGTGACCCTGGTGGTTTTTCAGAAGCAGTGAATTACCAGGGAAGAGATTGCCTATCTTTCTTCCACAGAGAATCTGGTAGATTTGAACCTATGGATGGGCAGCACAACTCTTTACCACTAAGACACTAAAGCTCCCTCAGTACCTATTGTTGTTGTGTGTGGTCAAGTTAGAACCAACTCATAGCTGATCTTACAGAAGGTTTTCACAGGCAGTTAAGAGGATGGGAGGAAATTGCTCATTCTTCTTCTGTGGAGCAGCTGGCAATTTGAACCAGGTGCCTTTGAGATTGCAGTTTCTCAAAACAATGGGATATCATATCACTCCAGCAACAACAACAAAGTTTAATTAGATAGCAAACAACAAATGCTGGACAGGGTACAGAGAGATTGGATGTCTCGTATACTACTGGTGGGCTGTGAAATGGTACAACCACTGTGGAAAGCAGTTTGGTATTCCTTAAAAGGTTGGAAATAGAAATAACATTTGATTCTGCAATTCTTTCCCTAGGTTTATATTCTAAAGAATTAAGATGTGAGATATAAACAGATAGAATGCATAGCCTTGTTCATTGTAGCATTATTTATAATATAAGAGATGGAAACTACTCAAGTGGTTTATCCATCAGATAAATGATTAAAGAACTATGAGTCATTCATGCAATGAAACACCATGCAACACTAAAAAACAAACATTCAAGATACCATGCATGACATGGTGACCCTAGAAGACTCTATTCTGAGTGAAACAAAATAGTAACAAAAAGAGAAACATTATATAAGAGTATTAGCATAAAAAGCCAAAGATGTGTAGGGGGGGGGGTAAACCCAAGAAAGGTTTATGCATAGATAGAAAATGGCAAAAAACAAAGTCTCAGGAATTGACAGAATACCAATTGACAGATTTCAACAAAAAAAATGCAGCTTTGGATGCACTCACTTGGTTGCGTCAAGAAATCTGGAGGACAACCACTTGGTCAACTGATTAGAAGCAATCCATATTTATCCCTATTATTAAAAAAAGGTGTTCCAACAGAGTGTGTGAATTATCGAACAATATCAGTAATATCACATACAAGCAAGATTCTAATGAAGATTATCCCAAAATGATTGGAACAGTACTCAACAGAGATCTTCCTGATGTGCAAACAGGGTTGAAAAGAGGCCATGGCACTAAGGACATTATAGTCAATGTTAGTTGGGCTTTAGGTGAAAGGAGAGTGTCAGAGAAATGTCTATTTGTGCTTCATTGACTATGCAAAGGCATTTGACTGTGTGGATCACAACAAATGGTGGCTAACTTTGAGAAGAACAGGAAATCCAGATGACTTAATTGTGCTTGTGTGAAACTTATACTTGGACCAGGAAGCAGTCCTCAGAACAGAGAAAGGAAACACTGCATGGTTCAAAATCAAAAAAGGTATACATCAGGGATTCATCCTATCTCTATTCCTTTTCAATCTATACACAGAACAGGTCATTTGGGAGGCTGGACTTTATAAATGAGATGGAATGTGGCATCAAGATTGGAGGAAGATTTATCAACTACTTGTGCTATGCAGATGACACAGCATTGCTAGCTGAAACCAAAGAGGACTTGAAACATTTTCTGGAGAAGATCAAGAACTGCAGCCTTCAATATGGATTGAAGCTCAACATCAAGAAAACAAAGACCCTCACCACTGGGCCAAATGGCAGAATCATGTTAGATGGAGAAGAGATTGAGATTGTTAGTAGTTTCTGCTTGGTTGGCTCCACAATCAACACTCTTGGTACCAGTAGCCAAGAAATCAAAAGACAATTTGCATCAGAAAAGTCTGCTGTCAGAGACTTCTCTAGAGTACTGAGGAGAAACAATGTCAGTGTAGAGACTAAGGTGTGCCCTGATACATCAATGGTCTTTGCAATTACTTGCTATACATAAGAAAGCTGGATAATGAATAAGGATGATAGAAGAGGAATTGATGCCTTTGGGTTTTGGTGCTGGAGAAGAGTATTGAATATAACAAGAACTGACAAGAGAACAAACATATCTGTCCTAGAGAGGGTAAAACCAAGCTCTCCCTTAAAGGCAAGTATTTTGAAACTCCATCTCACATATATTGGGCATATGGCCAGGAGGAACCAGTCCTTGGAGAAGGACATCATGCTTGGAAAGGTGGAGGGATAGTGCAGGAGAAGAAGACCCCAGATGAGATGGATTGACACAGTAACTGGGATAATGAAAGTAGGTGTGTCAGAGACAGTGAGATTGGCTCAGTATAGGACAGGGTTCAGAGCTAATTTATATAGAGTCACTGTGAGTTGTAAGCGACTTGACAACACATAACAACAGAATCATTCTTGGGTGGTTGCCAAGAATGAGAAGGGAGGGAGACGGGAATGAAAACTAATAAGTAGATAACGTTGTTATGTGCAGTCAAGTCAGAACTGATTCACAGCTGACCCTCAGTAGGCTTTCAGAAGCTGTAAATCACAAAGGAGGAGAATGTTCATCTTTCTCCCGAGGAGCAACTGGTTGCCTTTACATCAGTAACAGCTCCTTGTCACTAGACTATCAAAGCTGGTGACATGAAAGGAAATAGATATTAAGAGCATGATCAGTAAAATACCACTAAAGAATGGGGAGACATTAAAAAAAAAAGTATTGAAAGCTTAACGGAAATCTGAATTGCAGGGAAGGCCTGGGCAAAGTGAGACTACATTGTGGATACTGATGTAATTTTATAGAGCAGGATGTGAAATCTGGTTGCATGAAAAATGAATTTGCTTTGTAAGCTTTCACTCAAATCACAATAAAATAAAAGAATACTGTTAATTTTGATGAACACTAACTGAGACTGTTCAAGGAAAATTCACTAATTAAGGAAAATACAAGAAAAAATGATTAAAGTTTTAAGAAGTAATACCAAAGGACTGAGGTTTCCACCTCATTGCGCTGAAGGTTTCTTGAGAGTGAAGTTGGCTCTTTGATCTCATTTGTATTCCTCCATATAAGTTTTACAAATAATAGATATGAAAAAAAATACTTCCTGAATTGAGTGTTGATATGGCTACAAAGAAGAGACTTGGAATGTATTAGCAGGATTTAGATTGTACTTTAAGAAGTAGTTTTTTATTTCTTAATTGGACAATTTAAACAGATCAGGGCTATTCTTTTCCTGAACATTTAAAAGAAGTAGACAGATAATTTTTTTCTAAATGTTTTGTGCTCTTTTGTTACACAAAAGGGGAAATAGACCAGAAGATTTTTTTCAATACCTCTTGGAGCCATATAATTATTTTTACCTTTTATATAATAGTAAAGAGGCTATCACATTAAGATGAGTAACTAAACCAATTCATTGTCCACACTTATCCAGAGTGATTTTTCTAAATTGCAAATCTGATCATGTCATTTCCCATTTAAAACCCTTCAGTGATTCCCTATTGCTATCAGAATGAGATCTAAATTCTTCTTACTAGTTTCCTCATTGTTATCTTGCCCAGGCTTCCAGGTCTCACCTCCTTCCCAGCCTTACCCCACCTTCAACCTGTCAGAGCACCCTTCTTCCAATTTCAGGGTGCTTCTTGGAGGTAAACATGGTGAAGCTTCATCTTTCATACATGTAGCCAAGTAAGGCTATTCCTTAGAAAGGGACATAGTGCTTGGAAAGATGGAAAGTCAGCAAAGGAGAGGAAGATTCCAAATGACACGAGTTGACATGGTAACTTCTTGTGTGTAAGAGATGATAAAGTGTGACACAGGATAGGACAGAGTTCAGGTTAGTTGTTCATAGGGTCACTATGCCGTGTACTGAACTCTATGTTACCTAACAATAACAACAACAACAACAACTCTGTATTCTCTGAACTTTCTATGTTTCTCTTTGGGCATTTACGTTCTTTCAGGCAGGATGTATTTCCCATCAGTCCTTCATTTGGCAGTGTATTGTTTGCACTTCAGTTGAAAATATTATAAAAATTAAAACATATGGGAGAGTATATAGTACACAATAGACGAGCACATTCTGGTGGCCTAGTGGTAGGAAGCTGTGCTGTCAACCTAAAGGTATGTGGTTTGTATCCACTAGCTGCCTGCAGGAGCAGCTCCTCTTCCTCCTGTGTTATTTGGTGCATAACAACATACAACAGTTGACAATGATCACCCATTTAAACTGAAGAGATTTAACACTTTGCTGATGAAAGATAATTAACTAATGGAAAATTATCAATGCAATTTTAATGCTGTATCTATATCCCTTCTAGCTATTTTCCAAGAAATAGGCACAGTCCTCAAAAGAATGACAGTTCTCAAACATGTTTTTACACTTTTACTACATCCATAAACAGCATATGTATCATCATTTCTTTTTTTTATTTTATTTTTTTTTCATCATTTCTTCAAAAGTAGAAAATTCAACTCATTTTCTTTGAATCAAAACTGACTCATGGTTGACCCTTCCGCATGTTTTCTGAGGCTGTAAATTGCACAGGAGGAGAATGCCCACCTTTATTCCTCAGAGTAGCCGGTGGATTCAAACCAGCTGCCTTTGGGATGGCAGCACAACAGTTTACCCACTAAGCCACCAGAGCACCTTAATAATATACATAATAGTACAAAATATTAAACTGAAAGGAGATGAGTTTCCTAAATATTTCTTTGGATTTCTTTATGTAAGTAACAAAAATTAAGAACTTGACTTAGTAACAAGGTAATAAAGCCTTAACCACAAACAAGAAGTTGGAAAAAAGAGTATAGCTAGCTATTTGCTTTAAATATTAATAAGTATGCATGTAACCTTACCCATTTATAAGGTCATAGATGTGGTAAGTTGCTGTGTAAGAGTATCTCCAAAGCTGTCAGAAAGAAGAGAGGCAGTGACAAATTACCATTTGAAATAAGCATTTTCTACAATATAGAAAGATTAACATTATCCACCACCCTTCTGGCAGTTTGTTGTAGTAGGTGGTTTGCATGCTGTTGTGATACTGAAACTGATCCCACTGGTAGGAAACTGCCAGAAATTCAAACTGGATTCAGAAACAGTCATGGAATGGCCTTGATGATGTCATATGGAACTTAGTTAAAAGCAAAGAATATCAGAAAGATGTTTACTTGTGTTTTATTGACTATGCAAAGGCATTTGACTCTGTGAGTCATAATAAATTAAGGCTATCATTGATGAGAATAAGAATCCCAGAACACTTAACTGTGCTCATGAAAAACCCTATATCTACACCAAGAAGCTGTGGTATGAACATAGCAAGGGAACACTGCATGGTTTAAAATCAGAAGAGATGTACATCAGGGAGGTATCCTTTCTCCATATCAATTCAATCTCTATCATTGAAGAAGCCGCACTTTAAAAAGAATTTGGCATCAGGATTAGAGGAAGACTCATCAAAACCTACGTTATGAAGATGATAAAATTTTGGTTGCTGGAAATGAAGAGGACTTGAAATACTACAGAAGATCAAAGACTACAGCCATGAATATGGATTACGTCTCAACATCAAGAAAATAAAAATCCTTACGAGAGGACCAATAGGTAACACCATGATAGAGAAAAGATTAAAGTTGTCAAGGATTTAATTTTACTTGGATACACAGTCAACATCTATGTAACAGCAGCCAAGAAAGTGTCACATTGGGAAATTCTGATGTCAAGGACCTCCTAAAGTTCTAAAGAGCAAGGATGTCAGTTTAAAGACATTGGTGCAGCTGATCCAAGCCGTAGCTTTTTAAATTACTTGTTATGTATTATCTGAAAGTTGAACAATGACTTGGAATGATCGAGGGGAAACACCCCTGTATATTTTTAAATTATGATATTGGAGAATAATACAGAATATCCCATGGATTGTCGAAAGAACAAATATGTTTTGGAGAAAGTATGAATGGGGTGTTCTTTAGAAGTAAGAATGGTGAAACCTCATCTCAGAAACTTGGGCATGTTGCCAAGAGAGATCAGTTCTTGGAAAAAGATGTTATGCTGTGAAAGTTGAAGGGTCAGAGAAAGAAGAAAAAGTCTACTAACCAGGGCAAGTGTTGCAGTGAGTGTAGCAATGGGATTGAATTTACCAGAGAGAGTGAGAATGAAGCATGTCACAGACACTCTCAAGTATGCTTCAATTCCAAAACGTCATTGAGTTTTACTGTGGTCCTTTGTACTGCTTGCCCAAGCTCTAACAGTACTCTCATCAGTGGGTCCACCCTCAGTCCATAAAAAGTACATCCAAGAACGCTCCCTCATATGAAAATCTTTTATTTGACACACTCCACCCTAGGAAATTTCCATTTATTCTTTACCTCCATTGACGTGAAACCACTATGGCTTCCAGGATCTCTAGACTAGCTTGCACTTGGGTAATTTATTTTCAAATTGACCACAATAATTTCATTCAACATTTAGTTTAATTTGGTTATAAATGATTTTGTCCTTTTGCTAGTATATCAAAACAAAAAGGGAAAACTTTTGCTGTTGAGCCGATTTCCTCAATTGTGACTAATAGTGATCAGATAGGACAGTGCTAAACTGTCTCATGAACTTTCCAATTTTTATTGAAAAAGACAACTTCTACTCTTGTGGCTAGCAACTGATTATTTTAATCAGGACTTTAAATTCATTTTTGCCAGTATAATGGGGGAATGTAATGTCTGCATCATTCTGAGAAAGGAAAAAAAAAAAACCCAAACAAAAACCCACAGTGTGAGTTGTTGAGAATACTTGTAAACTAGTAAAGGGAGCTCTGGTGGCTAGTTGCAAAAAGCTGTGATACAATCTCAAAGACACAAGGTTTGAATCCACCAGCTGCTCTGTGGGAGAAGGATGGGCAATCTCCCCCCCTGTGATTAACTGCCTCTGAAAACCCTTGAAGGGTTAGCTATGGTCAGTTCTCATGCATTAGTACTCAAGAATTACAACAGACTTTAGAAGACAGAAGTCTAAAACCTGATTCTTTCACTACTGGATATGTATATCTTGTTTGAGCAAGTGAATAAATTATGCTACTCCTTGAGTTGTTGTCCATTTCCAGCAATAACAACCTTTTACCAGGTTAAAATATGTGCTAATTCATTAAATTGTGCATGATAGAAAATAGCGTTAGGATAAAAAGATAAATCTCCCATTTCTGGTACATATTAGTGGTCCCAGTAGAAAGTAATCTATGTTAGGTTATGATGATCAAACAGGAGAGCCAAATTCTAAATCACTTACACATGTTTCAATTAGCTTCTTGAGCTTATCAGAACCTATATTAATGTCTTAGATGTTTATAGGTAAAGATATATTATTATTTACTTTGATTTTTTGAAAGACCCACCTATGGATTAATAGAAGAAATAATCAGATATACTAAAAGAAATAGTTTATTAAAAATACCTTTGAATAATCACTTTCTAGGTATGCAAATTGTCGGTCAGGTGATAAGCCATAATTTGAAGCATTCACACTTTTCTGAAATTATAATAAAGAAGTTGTTTAGAGAACAAAATAAAATAAAAGAATCATGTAACTTTTAGTTTTGAAATAATATATTGTGGCTATTCTTGTATATAAACGTATGATTTTACAAAGTTCTTATGTAGAACCAATTCTATGAAAAGTAATTTACTAGACTCTGTGGTGGCATAAAGCTACACCCTGTGATATCAAGGAGTTTGCAAAGTTCAGTTTGTAAGTTAGTACTTTCTACTACAAGCTAAAAAGAACCATACAAGAGCTACAACTATATAGTATTAAGAGACCAATAAGGAATATGTAAAGGAATCTAAATGAGAGAATCTTTGATTCCTCATAAGAAGTGAGTAGAATCTGAGTTTGGCTTTAAAAAATAAAAATAGTAGTCTTTTCGGAGTGAATAATGTAGAAAAAATGTGAGTCCGGGAAGGTGGAAAAGCATGTGTCCATACATAATGTATATAATTTATTTTTTTAGGCATTACCTTTTTATACATGCATTTTATTTAAACCTTATAAAATATAATGAGAGATTATTATTGTTCACAGATTATGCTATAAATGAGAAGACTGATCTAAAATGAAATTGGTATAGAGTTAAGTAGAAGAACCAGGAATTAAACCAAGGTTCTCTCACTCCAAAAACTGAGTTCCTAACACTTTTTCTATAGTATTTTTATGGGAGAGAAAAGATTAGAAGTAATTTAGAACTAGGCAAGCGTAGGTCTAGTATGTCAACAAGATCATACTAATGGTGAATTGGCAGAGAGGGTGGATCTGGGAAGGCAGATTCAGACCAGATCAGGCGCTAAGGAATTTAGATTCTGTTCCTTGGTCAGTAAGGGTTGGCAAGGTTTTCTGGGAAGGAAAGTGATAATTAATACATACCAGGGTAGTGTTACTCAAAATAATATATGATTCTCCTGTTTCAATATTATAAAACACTACATTATTATCTGCAGATTGATGAAGATATTCTTGTCCTTTAAAGAAAAGGAGGGGAAGAAATCCTTGAAATGATCTTTGTTTAAAAAAAACATATTTCTAAAATTTATACATTTATTTCAGACTTGCTATGATTTTCCTGCCTGTGCTGTAAATGTTTATCAAGCTTAATACAAATTAGTAATTAAAAATAAAAACAATATCTTTCTCCAATTTACCCAAAGATGGCTTATTTCTTAGCATCCTTATTTAGAAAGTTTAGAAATAAAATTTTGTGTTGTTTGAGGTTCAAAAGCACAAACTAGTTAAAAACAGTCTTTTCCTTTTAAAAATTATGATAAAAATAGACATAAAAAACATTAATTCAAAAATTTTACAACTCAGTGACATGTATACATTCATCATATTGTGTAAGAGTCAACATTATTCCATTATCCTAAATTATTCTATAAGCCTTAACAGAAACTCAGGGTCAGTCACTTAAGCAATGAATCTTCTTAGCACAGTTCATCCTGCCTTTCTTTGCCTGATCATCACTAATATATACTAGTTTCTGTTTATTATGTGTTCTAGATATCTGAAATAAGTAGAATAATTCAATATTTGCTTTTTTTATGACTAAAAGATAGGATGCTTTAAAGGATCCTTTATCAAGGATGCTTTAAAGGTCAATCTATTTGTGACATGCATTCAAATGATTTTAAAAATAATACATGTCTTTTATAAAAATAAGTACAGTAAATTTGAGTTGTGTTACATTTAGCTTTCATTGCTGACCCTCTGGTGGGTTTTCAGAGCAGTTAATTGCATCAGAGGAGATTGGCCATCCTACATATATTCAGGGAACTATGGTGGTCTAATGGCAAGAAGTTTCACTGAAATCTTGAAGGCAAGCGGTACAAATCCACGAATTGCTTCACAGAGGAAGGCTGGACAATCTCTTCCCATGAGATTAATTAATTCTGAAAACCAGCTGGAAGGTCAGCTATGGGTAGGTTCTTGAGGGTACACAACAACAACTCGCTCTCTCTCTCTCTCTCTCTATATATATATATGTAATTTTCTGAGAAAAACAAAAATGTTCCATTTTAAGTGGCATTTTAGATATACAATTATGTCATAAATAATTTAATTTATCTCTCTATTAGAATAATGAGGCAGATTTAGTATCATCCTATTTTAAAACTCCTTAAGCAAATGTAGTATATTAAGACTTAGAGATTTTATTATTAATTGAGCTATGTCCATTTTTCAGATTATTTAATTTAACAATGAAATTTTATTTTTTGGTAAAATTCCTATGACTTCATCTAAATAGGTATCTTCCATTCTTAGAAGATATTCCATACATTTAGGTCATTTTAACAATATATCCTCAGCTTTTACACTAGAAGTCCTCTTATATCCATTGCTATTGTTCAACTTCAGTGTGGGTGGTCTGTCAAAAGTACTTTAGTGAACCCTGAATTATCCAGACAGTTGCCCCTTTTGTCTATATCATATATCAATTGATAATGTCTTCAGTTGCTGTAGGCATGTATTGATATTAAAAAATAAATTCATTGTGCAAGCACAACAGAAAGATAAGTAACTTACCTGATATCCAGTTTGGAAAAAATGTTTTATATGAATATGTTCCATTTAAAATATCCTTCAGTGTGAGTGTTCTTGTTGTACTTCCTTCATCATTGTGGACTTCATGGGAGAAAGAGAAGTATTATTATTAAAAAAGAAATTTAATAACTCAAATTACCATCTTGGTTTATCAGTTCTTTCTCATATAATGAAAATATCTACGATTATCTAGACACTTGCAAACTCCTGAGTAATTGTCATGGGTTGAAATGAATTCTCCACGAATATGTGCCATCTTGAATGCACCATCATGCTCAATGGCTTGTAACTATATACTGATATAATCTGGCAACTATATAATGATATAATCATGCCCTCTGGCCCAATCTGGTATGATTGATCAATTAGCTGTAAAGGAAATACAATGGGAAGCAACACCCTTACTTAGGCCATGCCCTGATAGGTTTCCATGGATGATATTTGCGTTACTCTGTACCTTAGAATAGAAAAGAGGAAACTCTGTATTACCAAGAATAAAGAATCAGAAGTAAAGCATATCATTTGGGCCCAGGGTTCCAGCACTGAGAATCTCTGACAACCAGAAAAGGTTGACGTTATGATAAATGAAAATATTCAAAGGAGTCTGGGGTCATTGATCTTGAAAGGTGATCAGGGACTTCCTCCAGAGTCAGCAAAAGAAAGAAGATAATCCTCTGGAGCCTGTGCTTCAGACTCCTGTTGTCCTCTCTCTCTCTGTCTTTCTCGCATTGCCACCAAATTGGCTCCAGATCATAGTGATTCTACATCATGTATTACAGGAAGCAAACTGTAACAGGAAGGCTGCCTCTCTTTCTCTGTAGGAGCAGCTGGTGGATTTGAACTACATAGACCTTTTAGTTTAGTAGCAAAACTCCCTAAGGATTGCCAGCACCAGAGCTTCTCTCAAATTTCTTCTACTGCGGGAAAAATATAAGTTTCTTTTTGTTAAATCCATCTACTTATGGCTTTTGTATTTTGGTAGCACTAAATAATTAAGACCAGATTTTATGGTGGGAGTGGAGTACTGCTTTTACAGATAGATACCCAAAATGTGGAAGCTGTTTGGAATAGGGTAATGAAGAGAGGCTGGAGGAGTTTTGAGGTGCCTAGAAGCAAAGTCCTAGATTGTCTTGAGATTTGAGGGGAGATTTGGTGCTGTGGTCTGTAGTGAGTTGTACAGCTAACCTCAAAGGCTGAGTGGCTCTGGTGACTGAAATCCATAAGCAGCTTCCTTTCATTCCCATTTACAATCTTGAAAACCCCACGGTTCTAACAGATAACACATAATTCTAGATTCACAGATCAAGAATTTTTGCCTTACATAGAATTTGGATTTGGAGTTGATTTAAGGTTTCTAAAATGATATGAAGGGAGCTCAGGTGGCCTAATTGTAAGAAATTGCACTGCCAACCCAAAGGCACATGGCTTGAATCCAGAAGATGCTCCATGAGAGAAAGATGGCTCTTTACACCCCACCCCCGCCCCAATGCAATTTACAGCCTCTGAAAACCTGCTGGTGGGTCTGGTATGAGTTGGTTCATACTTGACAGTTTACAACAATAAATAACAACAATAATCCCAAGATGATATAATGGGAGAAAATATTTTGTACATGGTAGAAACATGAGCTTTAAGGGAGCATAAAATAGAAGTAATTGTGTCCTCCCAAAATATGTGTTAATTTGAACAAGACATTATTCTCAGTCTTATGTAAAGATGTAATTTACTAGTTATATAAAGATGTAATCATATCCTAGGATGTGATATGATATGACGAGCCAATCAATTATAAGGGGATTAGGGTAGGATGCATTCTTATTATGGATAGGTAGGTTTAAGGTAGGTAGCACTCTTATTATGCAGGTTATAGCTCTGATTTCAAGGGAAAGGTGTTTGCCTACATATGACCTGCATTACTTTTTTTTTTTTTCTTACAAGAGGAGAGAAGTGAACAGAAAAGGCTACCATTGGTATCACAAAGCAGAACTGGGAGTGGAGCATGCTTTTTGGTTTGGGGTTATTTTTTTTTCCCCCTACAGATTAGTTTTTAATTCACTCATTCATGCACATTTTCCTCCAAACTCCTCTCCCAATTCACTTCATAATCCTTGTCCTGTTCCAGATTGTTAGTTTTCATGTTTAAGCATCTATTCCTTTCAGATTGTTCTTATATGCACTAGAGCGCAGTGTTCATTGTTTATTCATTCTTTTCCTGTTCTTTCCTTTCATTGCCTCATATCCATCCTACTTTTGTTCACACAGTATAATGTCCTCCAGACTCATCTATGGTATGTAGTGTTTTATGAGTTTATTGTTTTCAATGCTGTATAATAGTCTATTGTGTGAATGTACCACATGCCCTCTGGACTCAGAATTCCTTCCAGAAGAAATTTCTTGATACAGGCAAAGATGCATGTCAATGTACAGGGAGACCACCAGGGAATATTTGGCTCACAGACTTTAAAAGCTGAACAGGACCTTTCTTTAGAGCCAACAGAGAAAGAAAGCCTTACCCTAGAGTTGGTGCCCTGTATTTGGACTTCCAGTCTCCTAGATAATGAGACAATAAAGTTCTGTTTGTTGAAGCCATCCATGTGTTATTGCTATCCTATGCTATACTAAACAACTAACATTCTAAGTAACTTAGATAGGTAATCTGATTGGCTAAAAGGGAAAAATTGTAGGCACATAGATAAGAGGATAAAAGATGTAGGTAAAGATCATGATAAATAACTGAGACTTCAGCTAGTGAAAAGGTGCCGGTGATATTTGAAGAAGAAAATAAAATGGGATTCAACCAACTCCAGGGTTTGCAAAGCTACAGGTTTGACTAAAAGCGCAACCTCATAAACAATTTACTATTTCCTCACACATGATGATTTTAATTTCTACTAATTTATCAATCATGTATTCCATTTAGTCAGATAAGACAGACTTTGCAGTGAGATGTGCTACTA
Organism: Elephantulus edwardii; assembly: GCF_000299155.1. Classification (NCBI taxonomy): domain Eukaryota; kingdom Metazoa; phylum Chordata; class Mammalia; order Macroscelidea; family Macroscelididae; genus Elephantulus; species Elephantulus edwardii. The sequence continues at coordinate 32,509,362 of NW_006399753.1, read as the reverse complement.
ATCCAAAGATAGAGTCTCTCAGGCAGTTTGAAACCACCAGTGATTTCATGAAAGAGAGATAAGTAAACTCCTGGGTTACAGCCTCGAAAAACCTGCTAGAGGGTTGGCTTCGAGTTGTTTCCAACTTGATGGCATTGAGGTTTTATGTTTAAAATCTCAAGAAAGTCATTTAAGAATGCTGACAATTTCTTATCCTGGCTAAGATTTTTTTTGTTTAGATAATTAGCACACGGACCAGCAGAAAAGAAAATGACATCAATGTACAAACTATCCTAGAAATTCTGGAAGTGAAAGTTTTCTATATAAAAACTCACAAACCACAAGCAAGTTTCAAGTATATTTGAATCTTCCCAAAGAATTGTTTTCAAACAAAACTGCATTCTCAGGATACTCCAGCTGAGACATAGCACTTTCCACGCCTTCTCCTTCTTGCCCACATTTCCATCCTCCATCCTTTTCACCTTACCCCTTTTCTACCCCCACCCTTCATATATAGAATATATGAAAAATATATTGAAAAGTCTCATGCATTGACTACCATTTATGAATCTGGAATTTGCTAAGGTGAAAGCAAAAGTTGTCATTTCACCCTCTTGCTAAAATCCTCCATGATTTTCAGGCTGAAAACCAAAAATAATAATCCAGATTACACAGGTAATGATTGGTCTGGGCCAACCTATCCCTCCAGTCCCTTTCTGCTTTTATCTACTTATTTTTTTCAAGTTTTCAAACATGCTGGACTTTCTCTTCCTCAAAACTATTTCTTTCACTCAAGTATATTGCACCTTTTCCATTTTTCTTCCTTTGTCTGTGACTTCCATTCATTATGCAGTACATAATTTAAGACCACTTTCCTTTGGTTTATATCAGGCTCCCTATTCACACATTTCTTTAGTGTACAATCAATGATTTATTCATTGTAAATATCTTCTTTTAAAAATGCATGGACTGCATTTGATGGGGTACACAGGAATCTGATTGACTACATCAGTAGGAAGAATCACTGGAGAAGCTCATTATTAGCAGTAAAAACCAAGCCAGTGATGACTGGGGAACATATACTCATTTGCTCATGTGAAAGTTCAAATTGAAGCTGAAGAAAAGGAAAATAAAATCATAACAATAGAAATACAACCTTGAGTCTATCCTACTTGAATTGAAAAATCTCAAAAATAGGCTTGGGGCATTCAATACTAATAATCAAAGACCAAATGAGCTGTGGGATAACATAAAGGATGTTACCCAGGAAAAAAGTAAAAAGTCATTATAAAGACAGGGAAGAAATAAAAGACCAAAACAGATGTCAGAAAGAAGTCTCAAAATTGTACATGAACAAGCTAAAATAAAGGAAAAAAAATGCCTAAGTAAAGGATAAACAGATAATTTCAAAGGGCAAGTCCAGAAGACAAAGCCAAGTTGTAACAAACTGTGCAAGGGTAAAAGACCTAAAGAAATAGAAAATATGCCCTGTTCATGGATAGGAAGATTCAATATCGTGAAAATGACAATCCTACCAAAAAGCAATACTAGGAAGAAGGATTGGCCACCCACTTCTGAAATAGCAGGCCTCTGAAAACCCTATGCACAACAGAACACACGCAGATTAACAAAAAGGGCAACCTAGGTAGAACCATCAAGTATGGAAACACAAGGGAGGAGGAACAGCTGTTAGCAGACCCTAGTGATTGGTACATGGAATGTGAGA
>NW_006399753.1:32462209-32506275 GCF_000299155.1 Elephantulus edwardii | reverse complement strand
CAATTTATATATTCAATGTAATCCCAATCCAGATACCAAGTTCTCTTTTCAAGGAGATTGAAAGGGAAATGACCAAGTTTATTTGGAGAGACAAGAGACCCTAAGTAAGTAAAGCACTTTTGAAAAACAAAAATGAAATGGGAGGCATAGCACTCCCTGAACTCAAAACTTACTACACAGCAGAAATAACAAAAAAAGCATTGTACTGGTACAATGACAGGCACACAGGCAAATGGAATAGAATTCAGAACTCAGAAGTAGACTCAGCTACCTCTGGTCAACTGATATTCGACAAAGAAATAAAACCTGTCAAATGGGGAAATGACAACCTTTTCAAAAAATGGTGCTGGCAAAACTGGACTACTACCTGCAGAAAACTGAAACAGGATCCACATTTCACACCATACATAAAAATCAACTCAAGGTGGGTCAGAGACCTGGGAGTAAATCCCAAACCCATCAAGTTCATCAGGGACAAACTGTGATCAGGTTTAGAAGGCCTAGTCTTTGGTATTAAAAGACTGCCAAATACAGCCAGAAAGGCACAATCTGAAGAGGATAAAATAGATAAATGGGACTTTCTAAACATTAAACCTCTATGCACATAAATAACATTTTCCAACAGATCGAAAAGAAAACCTACCAACTAGGAAAAAACATTTGGCAATACCATTTCAGATAATGGTCTCATATATCAAAAGTTGACAGACTCCTATAGGACCGCCACAAGAAAAAGGCTAATAACACAATTAAAAAATAAGCAAAAGACATGTAAAGACTTTTCACAGAGGAAGATATTCAGATGGCCAACAAACACATGAAGAAACGCTCAAAATCACTGGCAATAAGAGAGATACAAACCAAAACCACAATGGGATACCATCTCACTCCATTAGCAGTGGCAAAGTTTAAGAGGACAAGTAATAAATGTTGGAGAGGATGTGGTGAGATAGGAAATCTTCAGTGTTGTTGTTGGGGTTGTAAAACAGTACAACCACTCAGGAAGGCAGTTTGGTGTTTCCTTAGAAAGATGAACATAGAAATGACATATGACCCAGCTATTCCACTGCTTGGAATATACCCCAAGAAAATGAAAACTGAGGTAAAAAATAGAGACTTGTACACTAATATTCAGAGTAGCATTATTCACCATTGCAAGAACATTGAAACAGTCCAAATGTCTAACCATAACTGCATGGATTGAGAAATTATGATATAGCCACATGATGAAATATTATACATCATGCAGAAACAATGATTTTATAAATCACTACCTAACTTGGGAGGGACTGGAGAGCATTATACTAGGTGAACTAACTCAGTCCCACAAGGACAAATATTCTATTAAGACCATTATTGAAATAGATAACTAGTAAAACATGTATAAAGAGTTAAGTGGGGGAAGGGGGAACACAGAGGTGAGGCTGGGGGGACATAATCATAGGGTCAAACAATTTGATGGGTGGAGGGAGAGGTGAGTTAAGTAAATGAAAAAGATCCTGTGTGAAAACCAATGTATATGAACTCTGTAAATAAACATGTATAAAATAAAGTTTATGTAAAAAAAAAAAACCAAACAAAAAACATGGGCAAAGAAATGAAGTCAGAAAATAAAAAGGATGAACTCATTCAGCATTTCTTCAGCTGAAAGAACTGAAAAACAAATTAGAGCCTTGATTTGCAACTCTAAAGGATGCTATAAAAAGAAATAAAGACTAATCAATGAAGGAATTTTTCTTTTACTTTCAAAGAGAAGAGCAAACTGGAGGGGAGGGGTGGGCAGGGAGAAAAGTGCAACAATTTATGAATGGAAATCCAAAATTCTCTGTAAATGTTCATTAAAATTAATAAAATTTAAAAAATTAAAAATAAAAAGTTGATATGTAAAAAGACCAAAAAACTGTGAAAAGAGAGAGTCAGAAAATAAAAAGGGATGAAGTCATTCAGTATTTCTCCAGCTGAAAGAACTGAAAAACAAATTCAAGTATTTATTTGCAACAATAAAGGATGGTATGAACAAAATCTTGGATGATGCAGAAAGCATCAAAATAAGATGAGAGGACAGTAGGGTTTTTTCCTCCCCTGGAATCATTTTATTAACAACTACTTCCATGAAAGCACATAAGCCAGCTATTTCATGCTGCATGCCCTAATGTTACCTGTGTAGGTAGCCAATATCTGATTTGCCCATCTGTATCAAACCAGTACTCTGAGAGAACAGACTAGTCCCTTTTTCTGAACCACACTCTGTTCAACTTGGAAAGTGAGCACCTGCATCCACAGGTAAATTCAATCCAGAGCAAGCCTTCGGGCTGCAGCAATCCACTCTAGCTCACAGAAGGGATCTTTTTTCCATTTGGTTAGATTCTAGTCAACTCATCCCCCACCATCCGTGGCTAATATCAAATGGGCATGAGCTGCGAGCCCAAGAGCCTTCAATCTGCACTGAAGGTATTGAGAGAAAAAAATAAGGCCCTAGGAATTTACTGATTTATAAAAAATAGACATGTTCCAACAAAGAGACGTAACCTTAAACATGTTCACCAGGCTGTGACAAGAAATCTGCAAGACAACTAGCTGGTCAACTAACTGGTATAGATGCATATTTGTTCCATTCCCAAAAAAGTGATCCAACAGAAAGTGGAAATTATTGAACAATGTGGTTGATATCACATGTAAGTAAAATCTTGCTGAATATTATTTTAAAACATCTAGAAGAGCACATTGACAGAGAACTGCCAGAAACTCAAGCTAGATTTTGAAGAGGCACCAAGGATATCATTGCTGATGACAAATCTTATCTGAAAGCAGAGATTGTTAGAGGATATCTGTCTTTTATTTACTATGCAAAGATATTTTACTGTGTCAATCACAAATTATTGCTAATATTGAAAAGAAAGGGAATTCCAAACCCCTTAATTGTACTTACTTAAAACTTATACCTAGACGAAGAGGCTGTTGTCAGAAGAAAGCAAGGAAACATTGCATGGTTTAAAATCAAGAAAAGTGAGTGTCATGGCTGTGTCCTTTTCCCACAACTATTCGATTGGTATACTAACCAAATAATTTGAAAAAACTATATTTTATGAATAAAATTATGGCATCAGAATTGAAATAAGACTCATTAACAACCTGCATTATTCAGATGACAAAACCTTGAAAATAAGGAGAACTTTGAGTACTTGCTGTAGATCAAAGACTTTTATATGGATTAAAACTCAACATCAAGAAAAAAGAAAACCTCACCACTGGACCAATAGGCAACATCATGATGTTATTGTTGTTAAATGCTGTCAAGATGACTACAATTAGGCAACCCTGTGAATAATTGACGTCCCTTAATTTCTCTAAAATGAATATGATAGTTACAAGAATGTAAGTACCTGTCTGCTCCTTTGCAACTAGACATTGAATGTTTAAAAAATTGTTGCTGTTAAGTACCGTCAAGTACAACTCATAACAACCCTATGAACAACAGATCTGAACTCTGTCCTATCCTGTGTTAGCCTCATCATCTTCAACACATTTTAGTCCATTGTTGCAGATGCTATGCCAATCCATCTCATTGAGAGTCTTCCTCTCCTTCGCCGACCCTCTACATTGCCAAGCATGATGTCCCTTTCCAAAGAATAGCCTTTCCCAATAACACACCCAAAATATGTAATATGAAACGTCACTATCTTTGCCTGCAAAGAACACTTTGGTTGCATTTTCCACAAGACACATTTGTTAGTTATTTTGACAGTACATGGGATAGTCAGCACTATTCTCCAGCACTACAAGTCAAAGACATTAATTCTTCTCTTGTCTTCCTTACTCATTTTTCAGCCATTCAGATGCATAACAGGTGATTGGAAAGACTGTGCTTATGAATCACACTCTCTCCATCTACAGATTGATAGTACCAAGACTGACTGTGAATCCAAGCAATATGAAATTGTTGACAATTTGTCTTTTCCCCTTCTATCACAATATTGTCTATTGGCCCAGTTGTGAGAATTTTCATTTTCTTGATGCTGAGATGTATTCTGTGTTGAAGGCCGAAGTTCTTGATCCTCTGTAGCAAATGCTTCAGGTCCTTCTTACTTTCAGCAAGTAAGATTGTGTTATCTGCACAATGAAAGTCATTGATTAGTCTTCCTCCAATCCTGGTGATATATTCTTCTTCATAAAGTTCTTTTCTAATTATTTTCTCAGCATATAGATTGTATGGAAATTCAACCATACCACAAATACCTTTCTGTTTTTAATAAATTAAGTAACAAGGTACTGAGCTATTGTACACAGAGTCACTATGAGTACAGGTGACTCAACAGCTATTTAAAAATTATCAGCTATCTATATACCCTTGCATTCTAAATAAGGTTGTATGTGCCATACAATTATTTGTAATGAAAATTCTTCTGTAGTCAATGATATGATCTTGTTAATTTAATTGTACTTGTAATTCCCATCCAATGAGTAAAAGACCATTTTAAAGCAGTAACATTAGAATAAATGCTACATATTTTAATTCACTGCAATTTAACTCTTCTAAGAGCAAATTTTAATCTGTGCCTAATGTGGCCAAGGGAAATGATAACAACATTTATTATTTCAAAATAGTTTCAATTTCAGATATATTTTATTTTTTTGTTTCTGTCTACATAATATTAACTGTCAAAATAAAAAATATATTTAATTTAGTCAAGTCATAGGCTATGAATATAAAGTAACTAGATCACTTTTGTAAAAATTTTTTAACGTTAATTCAATAAGTAAAAAAATAAGTGACTTGATGGCACATAACAACAACAAAAAATAAAAATAACATCATCAAGATTATATTTAAGTTTGCTATAAAAATATTTTTGTTGTAAGTAACGAATTAAATAATTTTTTCCTATTTAAATCCTTGAATGTAAATTTTTTAAACTTGCTATATTGCTTGGAGGGGTAGAAGGCTGAGCAAGAGAGGTAGATCCTTGATGAGATGGACTGACACAGTGACTGTGGCAATAGGGTCAGGTGTGTCAGCGATGATAAGGTTGGCTCAGGATAGGGGGTGCAGAGCCATTGTCCATAGGGTCACTTTGAATCATAGTAACTCGATGGCACATAACAACAACTTGCTATAGGCTTGAAAATGTCCATAACTACAATTAATATTCATCATTGTCGAAGATTAATTAAAGTGATTTGAGAGAAAGAATTAGCTGTAAACTTGGCACATGGTTTGTGTTAAATGACAGAATCACTTCTGACTCACAGCAACCATAGGTACAACAGAATAAAACATTGTCTGATCCTGTGTCTTCCTCACAACTGTTGTTGTGCTGAGCCTATTGTTGCAGCCACTACATCAATTCTTGTTTAGAGTCTTCTTTCGCTCTAACCCTCTTCTTTGTCAATCATGGTATCTTTTACCAGGGATTAGACTCTCTATATGTTGTGCTGTGCCATCAAGTCAGAACCAACCTCCAGCAAGTTTTCAGAGGTAGTAGTAATTTCACAGGAGGAAATTGCCCATCCTTCTCCCACAGAGCAGCTGGTGGATAAAAACCGAAGACCCTCAAGATTGTAGCACAGATTCTTACAACTAAGCCTCTGAATAACATCCCCAAAATATGTGAGACTATCTTATCATCCTTGCTTCTGAGGAGCATTCTTGCAAGACACATTCGTTTGTTCATTGGGCAATATCCATGGTATACAAATGCTAATTTTTATTATTATCATAACTCATCAATATATTCAAATTAATATTATAGGCCTGTGTTTTCCCACATAATTTGACAACTGGAGTTTTTTTGTCAAAACAAATTTCAATATAACCAAAAATTATAGGTTGGGAAATAGACTTTCAGATTATATTATTAGTGTATATACAACAATTATAACATTTTGATTAACATATAGTTCCCTAGCTAAAGTATTGAAATTATGATAATAAATAGAATTAATATTGTACAAATGGATTATTGTGATTGTTGTTGTGTGCCGTCAAATCAGAGCTGACTCTCCAGAGGGTATTCAGAGGCAGTAAATTGCATGGGAGGAGTTTCCCATCTTTCTTTGATGGAGCGAGCAGCTAGTAGATTTGAACCATGTGCCTTTGGGTTGGCAACGCAGCTCCCTATCACTAGGACACTAGAATTCCTTGTTGTTGTTGTTGCTATCTGCTGTTGAGTCACTTGTGACTCATAACGATTCTATGCACAACAGCTCTGAACCCCATTCTGTCTTGAGGCAACCTCACTACCTCTAACACATCTAATCCCATACTCCAGTCACTGAGTCAATCCATCTCATCCAAGGCCTTCATTTCTTGTTCCTCCATCCTTTTAAGTATGATGTCCCTCTCCAAGGACTGGTCCCTCTTTGCAACACGCCCAGAGAATGTCAGATGAAGCTTCAAAATCCTTGCCTCCAAGGAGCAGTATGGTTTCATCCTCTCCACAAACAGAATTCCCTACATAAGGATTAATATACCATATTTTACAAAACCCCAAGAGCTTCAAATCATAATTTAAATATACATTTGATAAAATAAATGAATATACTGATCTTTATCAGATTTCTAAAAAAGATTACTATGATCAGTTATTTCCTTCTATGAAAGCTCTAATTTAGATTACCCAGAAAGGGAATTCAGAAGAGTGTATTTAATATTACTTCCTGTTGCTGTTGTTATGTGTTGTCGAGTTGTTTGCGACTCATAGAGACTCTATGGACAACAGCTCTGAAACCTGCTCTATCCTGTGCCAACTTTACTGTCTCCCACACACCTACCTTCATTACTCCAGTCACTGTATCAATCCATCTTATTGATGGTCTTCCTCTCTTTCTCTGTCCCTCCACCCTTCCAAGCCAAGAGAGAGGACCCTCTCTCTCCAAGGACTGGTCCCTCCTTGCAACATGTCCAAAGTATGTCAGATGAAGCCTTAGAATCCTTGCCTTCAAAGTTGGTGTCATCCTTTCTAGGATGAACCTGTTTCTTCTCCTGCCAGTTCATGGTGTATTCAATATTCTTCTCCAGCATCATAGCTCAAAGGCATCAATTCTCTATCATTCCTAGTCATTGTTCAGCCTCTGATGCTTAGTAAGCAATTGTGAAGACTGTGGCCTGGATCAGGCGCACCTTAGTCTCCAGACTGACATTGTTTCTCTTCAGTACTCTGGAGAGGTCTCTGTCAGCTAACTATTTCAATTTAATTTGTCTTTTGCTTTCTTGTCTGCTAGTACCAAGAGTGTTGATTGTGGAGTTGAGCAAACTAAAGATGTTAACAATCTCAATCTCTTTACTATCCATCTTCCTAGTTATAATTTTTATATGAATGTATAGTAGTGATAAATGTCAATAATATATAGAGAGAATTTAGCATCTGCCTTATTATAACTCAGTAAATGTCTTTAAAGCAATTTGAATATATTAATTGTATTGTTAATTGCCATAATCTGAATAATCACTATTACTCAAGAAGTGATGAGTAGTTGTAGAGTAAACATACATAGATAAGACAACTACATTTTTAGGGGAGTAAGACTTACAACAGAGATCTTAGATTATGCAAATTGTTAGTATGTTTGACTGCTAACTGAAAAGTTGTAAGTTCAAGTCCACCAAATTCACCTCAAAGAATGATCTGGTACTTTACTTCTGAAAAAACAGTCACTGAAAAACATATGGATTTCAGTTATACTCTTGTACATAGTGGATCATCAAGAGTTGAAATCCACTGGTTGGAAACTAGTAAAGAGCCCATAGTACAGATTGGGGAAGAATAGTTACTTATAACCTTATAAATCTCCAAGTATTTGATGTAGCCAGAGTTTGGAAAGTTAATCATGTTAGAATCAATCTTGGCACAGAGTGATCTCTGCTCTAAATGGAAGAATTGGAATTTAGCATTCTTTTAATATCTTCCCATTTTAAGAGTGACCATAAATTAAAAAGTTTACTTAGCATTTCTAATCTAAGTTTTAATTCTTAGTAAATACAGAAATGACCTGCAGTATAGTTTACACCTCAACAAAAAGAAAACACAATTTCCTGCAACTGAGACAATAAACAACATCATGGTAAATGAATAAACATTGAAATTGTCAAGAATTTTGTTTACTTGCATCCACGGTGAACCCTCATGGAAGCAGCTGTTAAGACATTAAATAACATATTACATTGGACAAATGTACTATCAAGAACCTCTTTAGATTGATAAAAAGCAAGGATGTCAGTTTAAAGACCAAGTTAGACCAGACCCAAGACATTGTATTTTAAATTGCTTCATATGAGTGTGAAAGTTGGACAAAGAATAAGGAAAGTTGAAAAATTGATACCTTTGAATTGTTGTGTTGATGAAGAGCACTGACTTCAAAAAGAACAAAAGTATTTTGGAAGAAGTGTAGCCACGGTGCTTTATAGAAGCAGATGGTGAAATGTTGCCTCATGTACTTTGGGCATATTATCAGAGGGACCAGTTCTTGGAATAGAAGAATTAATATGCTTCGGAAAAGTACATGTTAGTGAAAGAGAGGAAGACCCTGAATGAGATGGACTAACGCAGTGTCTGTGACAATGGGCTTAATATTGGAGGAGATTGTGAAGATGGCAAAAGATTAGGCAAGATTTTATCTGTTATAATGAATCAAATTTTACTTAAATGCACTTACCACCACCAACAACAATGAACCAATGAACTACACTGTTCATGTTGAGTGCACATCAGTCATCAGTAGAAATTATTATCTATTTGTATTTATAAAATTAAAACTGGATTTTAGTGATCTTAACGCTTACTTAAATTTATGAACATTTTTTCCCAGTAGCAAGAAATATTCAAAGTCATGCATCTCCATTCATGAAAGTAGAGTCTGCATTTAATTTTGCTCATTAATACAGATTTCTTTATGGCAACAAGCATTCAAAGTCATGCATCTACACACATGAAAGTAGAGTCTGCATTTAATTTTGTTTATTAATACATGCCTATCCAGAAAGACAAGCTCTAGTGGCTTAATGGTAAGGAATTGCACTGGCAACCCAAAGGCACGTGGTCTGAGTGTGGATGAAAGATGAGAGACCCTACCCGGGTGGTACACTGCCTCTGGAAACCCACTGTAGAGTCAGACAAAGGTTCTGACTCAATGGTATTAAACAAGAACAATAGCTATTAGGATAAGGCCTGACAGATAGTGGGTGTAGAATAAATACTCGTCAAAGAAATTTGACAGAGATCATGTTAGCTTGTGTTTATTAATTCTCCCTGAAATATACTTGCCTTAACTCTTCTCTCTTGTTCTTGATTGGAGCTTCATGTATAAACTCTTCTTCCTAGATATGCCATCACCCAATTATTAATAAATTTTGTTCCTTAGTACCACTTGAGATGCTTGTTACAAGTATATATATTCCTAGCCCTTGTCCCAAAACTTCTGACTCAGAATCTCTCAGGGTGAAATGAATTCTGGTAGTATTCCTTTTTATAAAGCTCCCAGCATTATTCTTCCTTAAAAGTTCAGAATTCCAACTCAATTATTTCACTGTACCTACTGGTTTCAATGTTTCCCAATGCCTATTAGAGAAATTTATCCTTATTTATAAACTTCTGGAAGGTGGGGGGCTAGAGGTCAGGAGAGAGAAGGATGGACTGCCAGCACAGAATCTGTATCTTAAGCAGCAAAGACTCCTGCCAAGTGTTGATAACAGATTTCAAGGAATGCCAGTGTTCTCCTTAGTGGTTATGACCCTATCCAGTGATTGCTTTCACAACTTGTATTTGAACCTAGGCTCAAATAGATTATATAAATATACTATATATATATATATTTGATTCTTGTGTTTCTTTATCCTTTCTTTAATTGCTGACCTATGTGTTTTGTGGGAAAGGTGAAAAGAAATTTGAAATAAAAAGATTTATGCATTACAAAACAAAATAACAAAAACACAACAAAATCAATGTTTGTATATATATATATATTTTCTCCTGTTCATCTCCAATTTGATTTTAGCAAGATTTCATGGAAAGCATTGGGATTGGTTAGTTGTTATTTTTCCCTAATAACCACAGCAACATCCTAGATCTAGAGGAGACATGCATAACCCTCATCTGGGAAATTATCCTGCTGTAACAGCAGTGTGCTGAAAAGCCAACAAGCAGAGACACTAAGTCACAAGACAACGGTCCTTGAGTAGCTCAGGGCAAGGATTTTTCGCCCCATACTGCCTCAGACAAAAATCTTTCCCTAAAGCTGGTACATGAGATTTGAACTTAGAGCTGCCTAAACTTAAAATGGGCAGCAGCATGAGAGATCAGCAGCAGTGCAAGGCACAAGGCACCACAGAAGTGACTTAAGGCATCAGACATCATATCAAGGGTTGGCTCAGGGCAGGCAGAAGTACAAGGGGATCCTGATGGATCAGGAAAAGGGATGAGACAAATCACATGTGCCAGGGGGGCGGGGGGGGGGTGTGACATTGAATCCATTGACTACTTCTTTAAGGGGAAGTGTCTTTCATCTTCTCCTTGCACTAAAATTCTTGTCTGTCAGAAATTGTTTTGAAGCTGAGCTTCCACAAAAAGATAGTTTAGGTATGCACACCCATCTTTATTGTGGCTTTGTTCACAATAGCAAAGAGTTGGAAACAACCCAAGTACCCATCAACAAACAAATAGATAGAGAAGCTGTGGGATATTCACACAATGGAATACTATGCTGCATTGAAAAACAAAGAACTCATGCAATATTTTGCAAAATGGGTGACCCTGAAGGACATTATGCTGAGTGAAATATCTCAGTCACAAAAGGACAGGTGCTGCATCGTGCCACTGTTGTAGAACAGGACTGACAACAGGGTTGGGGTGAGCCTGAGAAAAACTAGATAAATTATGTATACTGCAGTGAAACAGATGAGGAAGAGAACAGTTTGAAAGCCATATATGATTGGGCATTACGGTTATGACTGGAGTCCAGAATGAAGATTTCATAGTAGAGTGTACGCGAGGCAGGAATGGGGGATAATTCTACATCAATGAAATAATTTTTCTTTTACTTTTCAAAGAGAAGTGTGAAGTGGGGGGAGGGGTGGGCAGGGAGAAAAATGCAACAATGAATGTATGGAAATTCAAAATCTCTGTAAACATTCATTAAAATTAATTTTTTAAAAAAGACTAGGAAGTATTGGCCATCCACTTGCGTAACAATAGGGCTTCGATGATCCTATGTACAATAGAGTACCCTTAAATCAGACTAGCAGTTATGGCACCTGAGGCAGAGACCTCGAATTTGGAAACACAAAGGAAGAGAAACAGTTCAAACAGACACTAATGATTGGTATGTGGAAAGTGAGAAGCATGAATGTAGGAAAATGGAACATCGTCAAAAAAGAAACGGAACACATAAATATTGACATACTAGGTATTGGCGAAATGAGACATGGGATATTTTGTATCAGACAATTATATGATCAGCTACATCAGAGATTAAAAGGTGAGGAAATATGGGGTTGCTTTCATTGTTAGAAATATCATTGCTAGATCCATCTTGAAGTACAATGTGACAGTATAATATCCATACAAGGAAGTACAGTCACTTCCACTATCATTCAAATACATATACTAATAACCAGAACAAAAGACGAGGAAATAGATGATTTCTACCAACTTTTGCAGTCAGAAATAGATTAAACATTCAACCAAGATGCATTAACAACAATAAGTAGTGACTAGAATGCAAAAGTTGGGAACAGGAAAGAGGAAGCAGCAGTCTGAAAACATGGACTTGATGACAGAATGAGGCTGGGGATAAAATGACAGAATTTTGTACAATCGATGATTTATTCATTGCAAATGCCTTTTATAAGAAACATAAACACAAGCTATACACATGGATTTCACCTGACGGCATGCACAAAAATCAGATCGATTATATCTGTGGAACAAATCAGTGGGGAAGCTCAATATCAGCTGTGAAACCTAGGCCTGGTGCTGGTTGTGGAAGAGACCATCAACTACTTAAATGCAAGTTCAAACTAAAGCAGAAGAAGGTTGAACTAAATTCACAGGAACCAAAATTTGATCTTGAGACCCTCCCACCTGATTTTAAAAACCATCTAGGGAACAGACTTGAGGCCTTAAGCACTAATGAATGAAGACCAGATGAGCGTGGGAGGATATCAAGAATATAATCCAGAAAGAATGCAAAAGGTCACTACAAAGACAGAGGAGGAAGAAAAGACTGAGATGGATGTCTGAAGAGACTCTAAATATTGCACTAGAGCGTGGAGAAGCCAATTCTTCAAAGGGAAGAAAGCAGGAAATTAAGAAGCTAAACAGAAGATTCCAAAGGGCAGTTTGGGAAGACAAAGTATAATAAAATGAGCAAAGTGCTAGAGTCAGAAAAGAAAAGAAAAGAAGGCTGACTCAATATTTCTTAAGATGAAGGAACTAAAGAACAAATTCAAACGTCAAGGTTGTGATGGATAGAATAGTGAATGATCCACACAGGGAGCACTAAAAGAAAATGAAATGAGTATACAGGCAATGTGCTAAAAGGAATTGGCTAACAAAATTAATTCTGTGAAACTGCATATGTTCAAGAAGCAATGGTGATGAAGGAGGAAGTTCAGGGGGCTCTGAAGGAATTGGAATTAAAAAAGGGCCCCAAGATTTGGTGGAATAATAACTGACATATTTTAGCAAACAGATGCTGCACTGGACGTGCTCACCAGACTGGGCCAGGAAATCTGGAGGACTACCTGGCCTTCTGACTGTAAGAGATCCATATTTATTCCCACTTAAAAAAATGACTCAATCAATTGTGGAAATTATAGAACATTATCACTAATACCACATGTGAACAAAATCCTATTGAAGATTATTCAATACGACTGGAACTATAGGGAACTACCAGGAATACAAGCTGGGTTTAGAAGAGTTCATGACACGAGAGACAATTATTGACAATGTCAAGTGGATCTTGGCTGAAGGCAGAGAATACCAGAGGAATTTCTATTTGTGTTTCATTGACTAGACAAAGGCATTTGACTGTGTGGATTACAAATTGTGGTTAACCTTGAGGAAAATAGGAATTTCCGAACACTTGATTTTGCTCATGTGACACATATACTTGGAAGCAGGAAACAGTCCTCAGAACAGAGCAAGGTTCAAAATTGAGAAGGGAGTACATCAGGGATGCATTCTGTCTCCATACCTTTTCAATCTGTATCCAGAATAGGTCTTTCGGGAGACTGAGCTTTATGAGGAGGAATTATGCATCAGGGTTGAAGGAAGACTCATCAACAACTGTGCTATGCAGATGACACAACCTTGCTTGCTGAAACTGAAGAAGACCTGAAGCACTTGCTGTAGAAAGTCAAGGACCATAGTCTTCAATATGGATTGAAGCTCATCATCAAGACAAAGTGTCTCACCATTGGGACAATTGGCAGCACCATGATAGATGGAGAAGAATAAGCAATTAGGACATCAAAAGATAAATTGCACTGGGGAACATCTACTGCCAGGGACCTCTCCAGAGTACAAGAGGACCAATGATGTCAGTCTGGAGACTAAGGTGTGCCTGATCCAGGCTTCAATCTTTGCAATTACTTGTTATGCATCACAAAGCTGTATAATAGCTAAGGATGACAAAAGAATTGATGCCTCTGAGTTGTGATGCTGGAGAAGAATAGTAAACACACCATGGACTGCCAAGAGAATGAACAGGTCTGTCCTGGAGAGGATGAAACCAAGTTTCTTCTTAAGGCAAGGGTTTTGAGGTTCCACCTCACATACTTTAAGCACATGGTCAGAAGGGACCAGTTTTTGGAGAGGGGCATTATGCTTGGAAGGGTGGAGGAACAATGCAAGAGAGGAAGACTCTAGATGAGATGGATTGATACTGTAACTGGGATAATAGGAGTAGGTGTGCTGGAGTCAGTGAGTCTGGCTCAGAACAGGGCAGCCTTCAGAGCTGTTGTACATAGAGTTACTTTGAGTCACAGGCAATTTGATGGCACATAATAAAAGTACAATAGTGTGTGTGTGTGTGTGTGTGTGTGTGTGTGTGTGTGTACAAAAAGATATGAAGTGCATGTCCACTTTTGGTGTGTTATTGATCTTGGTTAAAGTAGAGAATATCAGAAAGAAGTCTGTGTTTTATCACTAGGGCATTTGACTGTGTGGATCATAATAAATTATGCCTAACATTGAGAAGAATGGAAATCTCAGAATACTCGTTGCTCATGCAATACCCCTCTACCTAGACTAAGAAGAAGTTGTCTGAACAGAACAAGGGAACAAATGCTGCACACCTTAAAATCAGGCAAGGGGTGTGTTGGGATTATATCCTTTCTCCATACATCTGTGTAATCAAATTATTTAAGGAGGTAGATTACCTGAAGAAGAATGTGGCTATGTTATGCAAATGATACAACCTTCTTGCAAGAAGTGAAGACTTACAGCACTTACTGAAGAAGATCAAAGACTACAGCTTTCAATATGGATTGCAACTCAACATCAAGAAAACTAAAACCTGACTGTTCGAATAGGCAACATCATGATAGATGGATAAAAGATTAAGTTGTCAATTATTTCATTTTACTTGGATCTACACTCAACATCCATGGAGACAGCAGTCAAGAAATCAAAAGATGAGGGGAATTAATCATGGGATTGTACAATTTGATGGGGGGTGAAGGAAATTGGAAGAACCTGGCATGAAAAACCAATGTATTCGAATTTTGTAAATAAACTAGTATAATTTAAAAAAAAATCAAAAGATGTAGTAGGTTGGGGGAAAAATCTGCTCTGAATAAACTCTTTAAATTATTAAAGATTAAGAATATAATGTTAGAGACAGAAGTGTGTTTTTCCCAGCGCATGTAATTTTTAATTGTTTCATAGGCACCTGAAAGTTGGAAAATTAGTAAAGATGACAGAATAACCAATGCCTTTGAATTGTGGTGTTGGCGAAGAGTATTGAAAACCCTATTAACTGTCAAAAGAAAACAAATATGTCTTAAGAGACATGAAATTAGGTTGCTCCTTATAGGCAAGGATGATGAAACGTCATTTCACATACTTTGGGATTGCTGTCAGGAGAACTCAGTCCTTGGGAAAAGACATTATGCTGGAAAAGATAGCTGCTGTTGTTTCTAGGTGCCACTGAGTTGGGTGCAATTCATACGAACAACAGTTCCGAACCCAGTCCTATCCTCCGCAGCCTCACAATCTCTTACACACAAGTGTATGGCTTCAGTCACTGAATCAATTCATCTGCTTAAGGGCTTTCCTCTCTTTCACTTATCCTGAAACTTTTCAAGCATGATTTCCCTCTCCAAGGAATAGTCTCTCCCAGCAACATGCCCAAAGTATGCAAGAGGAAGTTTTATCACTTTGTTTTCAAGCAGCACTCTGGCTGCCCCTTCTCCAAGACATAGCTGCTTCTTCTTTTGGCAATCATTGGATATTCCATACTCCGACATCACAGCTCAAAGAGATCAATTCTTCTGCTGTCATCTCTATTCACTGTCCAGATCTCCAAAGCATAGTGATTTGAAAAATCATGGCTAATATCAGGCACACCCGAGACTTCAAACTAATATCACAGCCCGTCAATAATTTGAAGAGGTCCCTGACTTCAAACTTTCCCAGTGTGATACATCTCCCGAGGGTCAGAGAAAAGGAAGATGATTTTCAACAAGACATATTGACACAGTAACTATAAGAGTGGGCTTGAAATAATGAGGATGACTCAGGATAAAACATGGTTCAGATCAGTTGTTTTTATTGTTGCTGTGAATTATAGTCAATTGGACAGCCCCTAACACCAACAATGACAACACTGAAAATATGAAAAAGAGTCCAATAATCTTTAAAATGTTCCACTGATAAGTATTTGATCAATACGTAGACTTTCATGCCCTTTCCAGGTAATGTTTTAATATTGAAATGTAGTAATGATTTGATGATTTTGGAAGTTTAATTTTCTGCATCCAAAATTTTTGCACATTAATAACTGAGCTGTAATGGAAGTTAATTCTGAAAGTACATCTCTCCTCTATATTTAATTGACACTTACTTGGTCAACATTTATAGAGGACTGGCAGTACGGTGGTTGAGAACTTGGCTACTTGCTAAAAGCACTGCAGTTGGTGCTCTGGTGGTTTAGTCTGTAAAGAGCTGCACAAGTAACTCAAAGGCCATTTCTGCCTGGTGGTCTGCATTCACAAGGCGTTGCAAAGAAAAAGATGAGTAGTCCCTTTCCATGTGATTTAAAACTTTAGTGATCCATCTGAAGAACTCCACTGCATTGACAGACTGACTGGCTTACAACTACTGACAGTATTCTTATATTCACTCTAGCCTATCTTTAGCATGGTAGTACTCATATGCCATGAAACACTTTAATTTTCTATGCTTCAATTATTTGCATCTTCAACTTATTAAAGCAAAACAGAATACTATTTTAATTACGAGTAAAAGACATTTCAGTTCCCAGAAATGACTCACAAGCAAGTCATGATTCATGGTTCTCTTAATTCTTTCTTGAGACTTCATGTTTATTCTTCATTAGAGTTCTATTTCTGCCATTTAATGTTCTCTTCCTGAAAAATTCAGGGTCACTTTTAAAGCAAAGAAACATATGATGATTTTCTAATATTCACCCCAAACCAAATTTGAAAATATGGTGAAGGTGGCACGAAAATGACTCTTGTCATATCTTTTGGATCTCACTTTTATACTTGATTCAGGATTGAACTGGCCCTTATGAAGGTACCCAAAGGACAGGGTCCTGGGATCCAAACAGTACTATAGTTCTCTCTCTGCTAGCTCTGTGAAAACGCTGCTATGGGAAGACATAATCTTCAGCCATCATACTGGGTCATGTTTATTTCTACAGTAAGCACCACATGGGCAAACATAGGGGGGAAATAGGGTGAGAAAGTATGCTAATTTGCTAACTGTATTTTAAAGTGTACTATCACAAACTATCAACACTTTTGGTACCAGCAGCCAGGAAATTCAAAGATGAACTCCATTGGGAAAGTCTGCTATCAGGGACCGCTCCAGAATAACAAGAGCAACAATGCCAGTCTGGAGACTAAGGTGCGCCAGATCTAGGCTATCTCCTTTGCAATTACTTGGTATGTGTCAGAAAGCTGGACAATGATTAGGGGTGATAGAAGGAGAATTGATGCCTTTGATCTGTGGTACTGAAGAGTATTAAATGTACCATGGACTGCTAGGAGAACAAACAGGTTCATTCTAGAGAGCACTGCTCCTTGAAGGAAAGGATTCTGAAGCTTCATCTGATATACTTTGGACATGTTGCAAGGAGCAACCAGATCTTGGAGAGGGAAGTCATGCCTGGGAGAGTGGAGAGACAGCGCAGGAGAGGAAGACCCCCGATGAGATGGATTGATCCAGTGACTGAGGTAATGGGAGTAGGTGTGCCAGAGACAATAAGATTGGCAAAGGATAGAACAGGGTTTAGGGCTGTTGTACATAGGGTTGCTATGAGTCGCAAACAACTTGATGGCACATAACAACAACAACAACAACTTTACAAACTAACATACTTGATTAACACTGGACTCTTAGGGGAAAGAACGAAACAGAGATGCCTGTAAACCAATTAATTGTTATTGTTAATTACTGTTGAGTCAAATCTGACCTTGGCGTTTTTTTAGATGTAACCTTAATGAAAACAGATTGACAGGCCTTTGCACCCATGGTTCTTCTTGATAGGTTTAAGCTTACATTCCACCTAAGTGAATCTACCTAGTAGCCAGGGACAGCAGTAATTGGTAGGGTTCCTTGTAGTCTCTTCATACATGGCACAGAATGGGATGTGCAAAGAGTTATCATCTCTGCTCAGACAACTTTTGAGAGGAGACTGTTCATGATTGATTTTTTTTCTGTTGTATCTAGTTTGATTCTTGTAAGTAATAAAAGCTACTTTCCATGTGTTAAGGTATATTCAGGCTCTGATTAGAAGGATGTAATATTTATGGAGTAATTAATAGTAGTTTTTGGTGCCTTTTTTACTAATGGCCTCCTGGTTAATTTGAAATTGCTTACAACCTGTGAGTACCATGCATATTTGGACTATACAGCTGTGAGGTGGTCAAGTACAACATACTTTCCTTCAGATAATTATAATTTATAAATTTAAAGACTTTTAACAGTATCGCATGCATGTTATACGTTGAGCAGCTAACCAAAGAGAGATTCAAATCCACTACTATGATGGATGGAGAAGAGATTGAGGTTGTTTGTTGAAATATATCCATTGGTATATCCATTATTTCCTGGGGCTTTATTTCTTGCCAAGTCTTTCAGAGCAGCTTGAACTTCCTCCTTCATCATTATTGCCTCTTGATCTTATGTTGTTTCTTGAAATTCTTCTGTGTTAGCCACTTCCCTTGGTACAGTGATACTGTATACCCCTTCCATTTTCTTTTCATAATTCCTAGTCATTCAATATTATACTCATAGCAGCCTTAAATATTGCAACTCAAGGCTTGAATTTGTTCTTTACTTCCTTCAATTTAAGAAATGGTGAACGAGTATGGCCATTTTGATTTTCAGGCACATGAAAGTGTTCTTTGCATATTTCATGAATAACACTTTGTTTTGTCTTCCCGTGCTGCCCTTTGAAATCTCTTATTCAGCTCCTTAATTTCTTGTTTCCTTCCCTTTGCTTTGGCTTCATAGCACTCTAGTGCAATATTCAGAGTCTCTTCTGACATCCACTTTGGTCTTTTCTTCTGTCTTTGTAATGACCTTGTGTACTCTTGTAGATGATATTCTTGATTTCCTCCCACAGCTCACCAGGTCTTCATTCATTAGCTTTCTAGGTCAAACCTGTTCCTAAGTGGGCCAGACTCAAGGTCAAATAAATTTTTATTCCTGTGAATTTTATTTGACCTTCTTTAGCTTTAATTTTAACTTTCATATGAGTAGTTAATGGTCTCTTCCACAGTGAGTACCTGGCCATTGCTGATATTGAACTTCTCCAATGATTCATTCACAGATGTAATCTATATGATGCTTGTGCATACCGTCAGGTGAAATCTATGTGTATAACCTGTGTTAATGTTTTTTACAGTAAGAATTTGCAATGAATAAATCATTGTGCAAAATTCTATCATTGTCTCTTCAGTCTCATTTCTGTCACCAAGTCCATGTTTCCCGACTCTTGATCCATCTTTTGGGTTCCCAACTTTCACATTTCAGTCAACCATTATTTTTAATACAACTTGGTTCCACATTTGACCGATTTCTGACTTGAAAAGTTGGTAGAAATCATCTAATTTCTCCTCTTTGTCTCTGGCTGTTGGTGCATAAATTTGAATGATAATGGTATTAGCAGGTCTTCCTTGTATGCATTTGGATATTATCCTGTCACTTACAAACAGCCTTTTTAACTGTGAAAGTGTCCCCATTTTTCCTCATCTTTTCATCTCCAGTGCAATAGACATATGATCACCTGATTAAAAAGGTTTCATGCCAGTCCATCTCATTTTGCTAATACATAATATGTCAATATTTATGTATCCCATTTCTTTCTTAATAATGTCCAGTTTTCCTACATTCATCTTTCTCACATTCTATGTTCGAATCATTAGTTTCTGCTTACAATTATTCATCCTCTTTTGTGTTTCCAAATTTGAGGGCTCAGCCTCAGTTGCCAAATCTGTTATTCTACTCTATGTTTGCTCTATTGTACATAGGGTTTTCAAAGACCTGTTATCTTTCAGAAGTGGATGGCCAATCCTTCTTCAGAGTTTGTCTTAATTGAGTTGATTAGCTTTGGAACAATATCTGACAAACAAGCATTTTAGTGACAGGAACAAATGAAAGACACTTCCTTTTACAGAGGTAACCATAAATGAAGTGCCCTCCCCTTGCATGTATTTCATATCCCTTTCCTTTCCCTGAATATTAGCATCATTTGCATTCTCTTCTTCCCCATTCAGCAAACCCCTGCCCCTCAGCAACCCTTTGATATGATGGCTTAGGCCACAAATCATTTCTGTGATGTCTTACACCTCACAATGTTACTGGTCTCTAACAATGATTTCTATCTCAAGGTTTAGAAGAGTGTTAATTCAAATCCCATGTATCAGTTTGAGGGAGGGATTTTTGTCTCAGGCTGCCGTGGGGAAAGGTTCTTGCCCCTGAGCTCCTACTCCAGGACTGTTGTCTTGTGGCATAGTGTCTCTGTTCCTCCTTGTGCACCACACGGTCAGAGTACTATAATATCCAAGATGAGGACTATGTATCCTATAGATCTGGCATGCTAGTGTTGTTTATTTGTTCTGAGGGTCCAATGCAGATCAGGGCCTGAAGGTCCTATCTGGCCTAGGGGCTGGTTGTTAAATAAAGCCTATTTATTGGGAGAATGGGAGTACCTGTAGGGGAAGCAAGATGGTGATCTCAGCTTCCTGCCATGTGCAATGCACTGGGGTTCCCACCCAAATTAGGGGCGCAAAAGGTGAAAACAGACTCCTGCTTTGTGCCGAGCTCTGTATTTCTGACACAGACCTGTGCCTGAATGTCCTGTCTGGCCTAGGTGTCTGGATCTTAATAAATAAGCTTAAAATCCTTAAAATGTTTGAGGGAGTCTATTCACAGTTCTGAATGTTGATACTAGGAAAAACGCAAGCTTTAAAAGCATAGTTATATTTCCTTTGATGATTATTTCATATCACATCTAATTTTTTAATATAAAATATTATTGAAAGTACAGTAATCATGATAACAATAGTGATTTGCTTAAAACATAATTACAAGTGGCATTTCTTTAAAAAATTATTTTTAGGGAACTCTTGTGGCCTAGTGGCAAGAAGCTGCACTGCAATCTCAGAGGTACACAGTTTGAATCCACCATATCTTCGGCTAGGGAAGGAGGAGCAATCTCCTCCTATACCAGTCAGATCCAATTTGATGGTACACACAAAAATAATAAAATAAAAAAAAATTAAAAAAGAATTCTTTTTTCACTTTAGTCATCCTTAGCAATAAATTATATAAAATATATTTTTAACTAAGCAATTATCCATTATATTATACTAAATTATTAGTATAGATAGAACTTTCTTACATTTATGCCTTGAAATAATTGTGAATATAATCAATTTTATCTGCATATACATATATTTTATGTTTTCATTTAAATAGTTTTTATTTTACAGATTATCAGTCTCCTTTTGGATCTTTAAACATCCCTTTAAACATTCTTTCCTGATTTCATGGTTTTTACAGTAGATCTTCCCTACAATTGCCTTTTAGCATGTATGTAACTTCTTTGTCCTTAATGTCTCACTACAAATAGTCTCCAATTAATTCTCCAGCTAAGTTCAAATGTTCTCTAAAGCATCTGCAACACTTCTAAATATTGTTGTTTTATTATTCTCTCTTTCATTGCCATCAAGTGGATTCCACTCCCAGCATTTCTAGGGACAAGAGATCAAAATCTTGACATCCTGAGCCATCCATCCCTGCAGTCTGCTACCCTTATACCCATTGCTCAGTCACTGTGTTCATCCATCATATTGAGGATCTCCCTATCCTTAGCTGACCCTCCTTATCTTTCCTGGTATGATGTTGTTTTCCAAGAACTGGTCCCTCCTGACAACATGCCTGAAGTATGTGAGACAAAGTTTCATCATTTCTGCCTCTAAGGAGCACCATGGCTGAGCTTACTCCAACAGATTTGTTTGTTCTTTTGGTAGTCCATGATATAGTGATAGAGTTGATAGTGAAAAGAAAAATGGCAAATTTTTCAGAAGTCCTGAAAGATGTTGTCCTTTCTATTTAATGTAATGTAAATGAGATAAATTAAGATGCATCATTCCACAAACTCATTTTTCTATGTGTTGCTTAAATCCTTTCTAAATCTACCCAAACCTTTTTCATTCTGAGGCTGATGTTCCTTACCTTCTCCCTGGATAAGAAAACTACTGGTTTCCTTCTTTCAATTAGCTCCATTAGGGAATTATAGAAACCCTTATCTGGTATTAGCGGTACATGCATCTTTAGGTTACAAAGTACTGGATTCTGATTCACATGCATTCAGAGGAAAATCTAGACTTCCACACTTTTGCATCTGGCAAAGTTATAGGCATGTAATTACAGGTATCCAGTGCATTAATTGATTGATTAGTGGGTGAATGCTTCTTAAGTATGTTTTTATGTTTCCCATAGGAAGCTAGTCTTTAATTCTACAGTATAAATCCTGAGCTAAGAATATGAAGGGACATGAGGCACAATAAAGGCAATGAAATTTTTGCTGAATAATAGGAAATAGATTAAGTAGAAACATAACTGGCATTTATTGCAATGCATTTTTTTAAAAAAATTAAGTTGCTGTTTTTAGTTTCTAAGTTAGAAATAAGAATAATTTCTAAGGCTATCTTTAAGTGGAATTTGGAGGTAAATCCAAGTAATCACATATGGTTCTTATTTAGTGTCAGTCAAATATCTAGAGTTCTAGTAGCCGAGGCTCTACAGACATGTGCTGCTAATCCAAAGGTGCTGCGTCTCTGACAGTTTGAATCCACCGGTAGCTCTGTAGAAGAAAGATGGGAAAACTCCTCCTGTGTGATTGATAGTTTCTGAAAACCCACTAAAGGGTCAGCAATGAGTTGGTTCTGACTGAAGGCAATGAGTACAGTAGCAATCAAATGGCTCAGTATATAGCACATATTTTATATTTCTATACATAAAAGTCATTAAGAAAAACTTGGAATGTGTGAAATTATTTTAATTCAGTGGTATAATGATTAATAATAACATATTGTTGTTGCTGTAGTGTGCTGTCAAGTCAGAAAGGAGTCAGAGCTGACCCTCCAGTTGGTTTTTAGAGGCAGTAACTTGGGACACTCTGGTGGTACAGGCTACAGTGAGGTACACTAATAACTCAAAGGATGAACATCTCTGGTGACTTCGATTGATTGTCTTCTCCCTTAGAATTTTCATCCTTGAAAGCCCAACGGAAGATCAGTTATGAAACAGAACTAACTCAATAGAATTTAGTGAATTTAGTGTATGAATTAAAACAACTACATAAGATACTATGCTAAATTGAAAGAAACAGAGAAGAGGGAGAATCTGTGTGAAGGTATATGGAAAGCTTTATAGATCACAGCAGAACACTGTTCAACCCTCTTGCTTTGGATCTGTCATTGTAGTCTTTATTTCTATGTGTCATCACGGCAACAATGACTCATAGTGACTCTAGGAACAATAGCTCTGGCCCTTGCCCTCTTGAGCCAATCTCACTGTCTCTGACACATGGCCCCATTGTCACAGTCAATATTTCAATTCATCTCATCCAAGGTCTGCACTGACCCTCCACCCTCTCAAGTTTGATGTCCTTCTCCAAGGACTGCTTCCTTCTGAAAACATGTCCAAAAATATATGAGACAGAGTTTTAAATCCTTGCCTCCAAGGAGCAACTTGATCTCCCCTCTCCAGGACAGACCTGTTTATTTTCTTGGCAGTCCATATTTTATGTTCAATACTCTTCTCCTGCACCACAACTCAAAGCATAAATTATTCCTCTATCTATCAATTATTCCTTAATCATTATCCAACTTTATGATGCATAGAAACTCATTGAAAAGACAGATCATGTGCACCTTAGTCTCTAGATTGACATCGTTGTTCTTTAGAACTCTGGCAAGGTCCCTGACCACAGATTTTTCCCAGTGCAATTTGCCTTTTGATTTCTTAATTGCTGGTGTCAAGAGTGCTGATTGTGGATCTGAGAAAGATGAAACTGTTAACCTCAATCTCTTCCTCATCTATAATAATGCTGCCAATTGGCCAGGTGATGAGAATCTCTGTTTTCTTGATGTTGAGACTGCAGTTCTTGGCCTTCTGCAGTAAATTGCTTCAGGTCCACCTCAGTTTCAGCAAACAAGGTTGTGCTGTCTGCATAATGCAGGTTGTTGATGAGTCTCTTCCAATCCTGATGCCACATCTCTCCTTATAAACTCCAGCCTCCCAAATGATCTGCTTTGCATATAAATTGAAAAGATAGGGAGAAAGGATACATCCCTGACACAATAATTTGTTGATTGTGAACCACATAGTGTTACCTTGCCCTGTTTTGATGACTGCTTCCTAATCTAAGTGTAGGTTTCCCATGAACACAATCAAGTGTTCTGGGATTCCCATTCTTCTTAATGTCAGCCATAATTTGTTGTCATTCGCAGTCAAATGTCTTTGCTTAGTCAATAAAATACAGGTATTCTGCTACTCACTACTTTCTGGCAATACCCAACTGACATTTTGTTAAGGCCTCTTCTAAATCCAGCTTATATTTCTAGTAGTTCTCTATGTACTATTCCAGATATTTTTTTTAAAAAAATAATTTTCAGGAAAATTTGGCTTGTGTGTAATATTAGTCATATTGTTCAATAATTTTTACACCAAGATAAATCACTCTTTACAGGATGAGAATAAATCTTTATCTCTTCTAGTCAGTTGTCCAGGTAGCTATCCTCCAGATTTCTGGGCACAACCTGGTTAGCACATCTACAGCTATACCTATTTGTTGAAATATGTCAGTTGGTATTCCATATTCCTGGAGCCTTCATTTTTGCCAATTCCTCTAAAGTAGTTTGAACTTTCTCCTTTATCACCATTGCTAATTCATCATATGCTATTTTATTAAATTCTTCTATGTCGGCCAATTCTTTTTGATACTATATGCACTCCTCCCATCTTCTTTTGACGCTTCCTGCCTGGATCATTCAATATTCTGCTCATAGCTTCTTTAATCATTGCATATCGAGGCTTGAATTTGTTCTTCAGTTCCCACAGCTTAAGAAATGCCAAGTGATTTTTTCTATTTTGATTTTCTGACTCCAACTCTTTGCACATTTTGTTGCAATACTTTGCTTTGAATTCCTAAGCTGTCCTTTGAACTCTTCTGTTAAGCTCCTTAACTTCCTGATTTCTTCCCTTTGCTTTGGCTTCTTGGCATGCTAGCGCAGTATTCAGTCTCTGCTGACATCATCTTGGTCTTTTCTTCCTCTTGTCTTTATTCTTCATGGATGATATTCTTGATATCATTCAGCTTTATTAGTGTTTAAGGCTTCAAATCTGTTCTTGAGATGATTTTTAAATTCAGATGTTATCGATAGACTCAGAGTCATATATTTTTAATTTTATTTTTATTATTTTTTTGTGTGTACCATCAAATTGGATCTGATTGGTACAGGAGGAGATTGCCCCTCCTTCTCCAGCAGAGCATCTGGTGGATTCAAACCACTCTCCTCTGGGATTGCAGTGCAGCTTCAAGGGCATATTTTTGTTGTTGTAGATTTGTTTTAATTTTCTTTAGCTTCAGGTTGAAATTGCACATGAGTAGTTGATGGTCTGTTCTACAGTCAGCGCCTGATTTCACAGCTGGTATTCAGCCTATGCAATGATTCTTTTCACAGGTAAAATTAATCTGATTCCTGTATAGTCCTTCAGGTGATTTCCATGTATACAGTAACCACTTGTGTATTTTATAAAAGGTATTTTCAATGCCATTTGCTGAGAAACAGGGCATGCCCAGCGACTGGCACTCTATAAGACCAACTCAGAGAGTCATCATCTCTGGGAAGCAGAAAGAGAAAGAGCAAATAGAGGTGACTGATGGCTTGAGCCATCATAGTAGAGATTAACTGGGGAGGTGGTGGAAGGGAAGGGAGAGTATGTACTGGCAGGGCAGGGTGGGAGACAGGACCATGATACATACATAGAAAGAAGGAGATGAACACCAAGTCTGTCAGTTTTATAATGGGGAAGTGTCTTTCATGTGATCTTTTAGATGAAATGCTTGTTTGTCAGATATTGTACTAAAGTTGAGCATCCAAATTCAGAAAGACTAGAAAGGAGGGCTGGTCATTCATTTCCTAAATAATAGGTTTTAGAAACCACATGAATAATAGAGCATGTTTAGACTAGTAGGTACAGCACTGAATGCTAAGCCCTTATATTGTGGAACACAAAATGAAGTACAGTTGCAAACAGCCACTAATAATTGGAATGTGGAATGTAAGAAATATGAATGTAAGAAAATTGGACATTGTTGAAGAAGAAATGGAGCACATACATATTGACATAGTAGGCATTGGTAAGCTGAGATGGGTTGACATGAGTCATTTTGAATCAAACAATCACAGAGATCTTCAGGCAGGGCAAGTTGCCTTTTCCTCTCTTGTAGCAATGAGCTCCCTGTCCAAGGTTGCCAGACCAAGGACCTGTGAACACCCAAGATAAAAAAACCTCTAGAACAGCAATAACATGGGAGACGTAGACTACCTCACACCTCACACAAAACTAAACCAAGATATTGCCCCCAACAGGTAATCAAAATGGAGAATCAATGGATTTCCTAAAGGCAAAAAGTCCGATTGAACTTCTTGACAAAGCATTCAAAAGAGCAATGATCAAATATTTTTAGTGAGCAAAACAGAAAGTCAAAGAATTGGAGGAATATGAAAATAAAACCAGAAAGAACTTTAAAAATCAATACAACACACATGAAACTAATGTGGTGTTAGAAAAACAAGAAAGCACAATCTAGAATATTAAGACTAAATTCTGAAAAGCTGTCAACATGTTGGAGGGACTGATGAGCAGAATTGAAGAGATGGAACAAAGAACTAGTGAAGCAGAAGATAAAATTTTCAGCACTGATTTACTAGATCCAAAAACAGAATAAAAAAGGAAGGAAAATGAAGAAAACCTAAGGATAATATGGGATAACATCAAGAGAAATAACTGGAATTCCAGAAAAGGAAGAGAGAAAAAAAAATTTAAAGGTACAGAAAAAATTGTGGAAGAGTAACTAGAAGAAAACTTTCCAGGTATCACGAAGACCAAGACAACATAAATTCAAGAGTTTTAGTAAACCTTAAATAGAATAGATTCCAAAAGAGAACACCAAACCATATCATAGTCAGATTTTCCAGAATTTAAGGAGGGAATTCTGAAAGCAGTTAGAGAAAAAGGAAGAGTAACATATAAAGGAAAGCAAATATGAATACGTGCCAATTTCTCAGCAAAAGCCATGTGGAGTGGCATATAGCAAACATTCAAAGAATACAACCATCAACCAATTATATTGTACCCATCAAAATTTTCTATTAAATATGACAGAGAGTTCAAAACATTTTCAGAAAAGCATCTTGTCTTTTAAGAATTATACTGAATGTGGATGGTTTAAATGCATCAATAAAAACAGTAGCAGATTGGATAAAAAGAAAAGCAAAACCATTTATATGCTGTCTATAAGAAACACACCTGAAAAATGAAGATATAGTATCGTGATGGGAAAGTCTGCTGTTAGGGACCTCTCTAAAGTACTCAGGAACAACAGTGTCTCTCTGGAGACTAAGGTGCGCCTGATACAGGCCATGGTATTTGCAATCGCTTGTTATGTATCAGAGAGTTGGACAATGACTAGGGAAGACAGAAGGAGAGTGGATGCTTTTGAGCTGTGGTGCTGGAGAAGGGAACTGAATGTACCATGGACTGCCAGGAAAACAAACGGATTCATCTTGGAGAGGATTAAACCAAGCTACTCCTTGGAGGCAAGGATTCTGGGGCTTCGTCTGACATACTTTGGACATGTTGCCAGGAGGGATGGGTCCTTGGAGAGGGACATCATGCTTGGGAGGGTTGAGGGATGGTTCAGGAGGGGAAGATCCTCTATGAGATGGATTGATTCGGTGACTGGGGTAATCGGGATGGGTGTGTCAGAGGTGGCACGGTTGGCGCAGGATAGAGCAGGGTTTAGGGCTGTTGTGCATAGGGTCGCTATGAGTCGGAAACGACTCAATGGCACATAACAACAACAACAACATAGATAACTTAAAAAAAATCAAAGGATGAAAAAAAAATACCAAGCAAATGGCAACCAGAAAAAAAAATGCAGGAGCAGCATTATTAACCTAAAACAAAAGAAGAAGACTACTTTAGGGTACAAACCATAAAAGACAAGGAAAGACACTATATGATGCTTAAAGGGTCAACAGAACAAAAGGACATGATCCTAATAAATATTTGTGCACTGAATAATACAGCTGTAAAATATGTAAAGCAAATGTTAACAGAACTGAAAAAGAAGTACATGACATTACAATAGTAGGAGGAGACTTCAATCCACCACTCTCAGGGGCACTTAAAATGATCAGAAATAAATAATGAAGATGCTGAAGAGTTAAACTGTACAATCAACCAACTCAGTCTCATAGCTATATATAGGCTAAATCACTTTTAAGAAGCTCAATATACACTCTCCAGAGGGCATGAAACATTCTCCAGAACAGATCATATTTTAGGTCACAAAGAAAGCCATAATAAATTTTTTTAAAAAAACTGAAATAATACAAAGCATTTTCCAAGACCATGTAGATATAAAATTATAAATCAACAATAAAATGTTAAAGGATAAAAAATATATACCCCTGGAAGCTAAACAACACCCTACTTGGGCATGAGTTGGTAATAAAAAATAAAAAACAAAAAACAAAAAAAAATTCTTGAAACAAATGAGACTGAAAATGCAACTTAGCAAAACCCCTGGATACAGACAAAGAATACTTAGAGGTCAATTCATAGCAAAAAAGCAAACAGATCCAAAAGAAAGAAAGAATGAAAATCCACTACTTAACTCAACATCTTCAATAAATAGAAAAAGAACAACAAGAAAACCCAACAATCTGTGAAAAAAGGACACTACAAAAATTAGGCAGAAATAAATGGAATAAGAAGCAGAAAAACAGTTGAAACTATCCATAAAACCAGGAATTGCTTCTTTGAAAGGGTCAATAAAATTGACAAACCATTGGCAAAACTAACAATCGAAAAGATAAAATATTCAGAATAAGAAATGAAAGAGGCAAAAAAGCCAACTGAAATAAAGAGACTAATAATGGAATTTTATAAAAAAAATATACTCAAACGAAATATGAAATCCCAGAGAAAATGGTAAATACTTAGAAACTCACAACTCACCCAAACTAACAGACTGAAATAGAATACCTGAACAATCCCATCATAGAAGAAATTGAACAAATTTCCACATTTTTGCCACCATCACCACATAACTTATTTGTCTCCTTGTCAAAGATCAGTTGACTATAGGTAGAGGAATTGATTTCTGGGTTCCCAATTCTATTCCATTGATCTATGTGTCTGCCCCTGTACCGATACCATCTGGATTACTATGGCTGTGTGGTAGGATTTGAGGAGCAGCGTAGGAAAAGAAGATAGATCATCAACCAAGCAGGTTGTGAGGATGGCACAGCATAGGACAATGTTCAAATTGATTGTTCATGTGGTTGTTATGAGTTGTACTCAAATCAGTGGCACCTAACAACAACATCCATAAACATGGACTATTCTTCCATTTCTCTATGTCTCTTTTTGTCTCTTATAGTAATGTTCTGCAATTTTCCTTTTATAGGTCTTTTATGTTGCCAGTTAGATTTGTTAAAATATTTCATCTTATGGTTAGTTATTATAATTGGCATTATTTTTTTTTTCTCTCCCCCCTCCCCCATGTTATCTTTGTGACTGTAGAGATGGACTGGCAGTGACAGTGGCAACCAGGTCAGGCATGTCAGAGATGGTGAGACTGGTGCAGGATAGAGCAAAGTTCAGATCCATTGTTCATAGGGTCATTATGGGTCATAGTTGACTTGAGGGCACCTACCAACAACAAGGTTTGCTTAATATTTTGTGCTCCCAGTGTGATTTTCTTTCTACTGCATCACAGAAAAAGTTTCACAGGTGTTCCCGACTTCCTTCCTAAATATTTGGAAAATAATTTTTAGAAATAAAATTCCCATAGATTTTGTTTTAATTTTGTGTTCTTACTCATATTTTATTTGCCATAAAGCAAACCTAATAGTGTAAAAAATAATATGAGCTTTAATATTTAAAACTCTGTCTAAAATCTAGACTTTTGCCTATATTTCCCAGTGGGTGATGTAGTGAGTGCCTCATTTTGAAACAACACTGTAAATTTTTTCCTGCCCATGTCTTAAATTCTCTAACATTTGTGGTCTTGCACAAGAACATGTCTATGAGCTTGCAAGTCTTTTTAGAAATAACAACCTCATTTTGGAAAATAAACACTTAGGAAAGGTTAAGCGAGACAAGTGATTCTAGGCAGACAGAAAAAAATCACAGCGATTTTTCTTACCTCTTGAAGGACGTAAGATAATGCACATCACCAACAATGCAAGAACAGCAGAGGCAGCAACTCCAAATACAATTTTTAACCATGTCTATATAGAAAATAAAGAAAAGAAGGCTTATACACAATCTCTGCCAAATAGTAGAAATGGTAAGAGTTTGTTTACATTTAATTCCTACTTCTCCCTCCCCACAAAAATTCTGATTGTCTTCCACTGATCTGGCTATAATTGCTGGAATTCTTCCAACTCTACAAGGACAAACGTTTTTACGGTATATTTAGAACAATTTCCCAGACCTAGACCACTCCAGGAAGTAACGACTTATGTACAGATTCTCACATTTTAAACAAAAGAAAACTGATGGCATTCAATCCAGTCAGTCTTTTTTAGCAATACCTGAGGCTACATATACCAACCTTCATTTTTCCCAGATGTTTTCAAAAGTTTAACGAATACTGACTTCTGAGCGTGGGTTACCGGATCTGTCGAAAAGAAGCAAAGACTGTCTTCGTAGTGAAAAGCCGGAGCCAGGACAAGTTGGATGGTTAGGTTGTTTTTATTTTTTTTCCCCCACGTACTTTTGAATGCCGTGCCAAATTTCAAAAGATTTCTGTAAAATTAGAAACAGATTTTGGGGGCGTCGTTCTTGGACTCTAAACGAACTGTGAGTGGCTCAAGGAGGTTTTATAGCTTTCTTAGCCTTGTAAATTCTACACCATCATCTGCTTACGTTGACATATAGTGGTTTAAAAATTTTTTCATACAAGTTCAGGTTTATGTTTCATTTTCTTCTAGAAATCACTCACAGATTGCGTTGGAAAATGATTGGGGTTTGCATAACCTTTCCATTTGTAACCAAAAGAAGACTTTAAAAGAATGTATTTTCCGCATATATTATTCATACGTCTAAATTTTAGCAGTGAAGAAAATTGAAGTCAGTAGGATTTTGTGAGAAATACACTACTTAACTGTACTTTTTCTCTTCCTGAGGGCTTATAATATGCTGCAGACAGAAATATTTTTCTTTCAGCACAATTTCTTTGTCCATATAGCACCATATGCACTTTCAGTAAATACAGAAGTTTAAAAAATCAACTGTCTAAACTCACGACTGCTTTACTTTAAAGAAATAAAATGCCATCTGGTTAAATTTAGTATGGGTTAGGTGTGTATGCACAGCCTAGAAAGATGGAAAGATCAGTAAGAATAATTTACCAACAGACCTTTTGAATAATGGAAATGGTTTTGTTTGTCAAAGTGATATTTTAAATGCCTTTTCAGAATTTATTTTGAAAGAAGAAATTATCAGTTGTTCATAAACCCTTTATAAGAAATTAAAAAAGCATTGTAAGCGAAGTTTTACATTTCATTTTATTAAATCTACTTAATTTTGAAAAAAACATCAAACTGATAATGATTTAGTAAAATCTTTGACTTAATTACAAAGAGGGAATGTTTCAATAGTTTTTGTATTCTGCTTGGAACATTTTAACTCTAGTTAGAATTCTGCTTTTACATATACAAAATTCTTAACTTACTATGTCTTTTGTTTTCTACTAACATGCTTATAATGCTGTCAACCTGATTAAAACAGAGTTCATAGTGACTTTCAAGGACAGTTTGTAAAAGGTAATCAGGAAATATTGAAATCCCTGGCTGTTTGCTTTGGTCGACTGGGCTTGCTACCATGGGAGGCTTGAGAACTTCCTCTCAGACTTTCCTCCGACACCCCTCCCTGAATTCCAGCCTTATAAAAATTCTGTTTAGGAAAGTGAGTCATTAAGCACTTACTGGCAGAAAGATACAGCCTCTTGGCTTCTAGGAGAGCCTTCCCCTTTGCAGTCTAGGGAGTCAGCCTTTTATCACCTGAAGCTCTTTAAGAGTAATATCCAAGTTTTACTACGCACTTATAGGTATCTTCATGTGACTGTATATGCCACCAGTCAGGACCCCAAAGTACCACACTCATGTGGATTCCCTCTGATGACTGCCGTGTTTGGAACATTCACAGAGACTTCTCTCAGAAGTTTGGTCACAGCCTGCCAAAGTCCTCAAGTCCAAGTACTTTTTAATGGGTGAATTCCAAAACTTTATATTCTAGAGAGAAACTAACTGTAATAAATAGTTAGGGTGTGATTAAAATGAATGTTATTTGGCTTTAGCAATTACAGATGCACCAACATATTATAGGTACCAGTACATCTCCTAGACATCTACCAACAAGTATGAAGGTTACAGGAGACCCATTTGACTAATAGAGAAAGCAGCATACTCCTAAGAGGGTGACTTTAAGCTACAAGTTTCCAGTGGAGAAAAATGATGATGATGATGAAACATGTTTATTTAGCTGTTTATTTTTTACTTGGAACATTAGATAATTTAAACTGGAAACTTCTGGAAAATTTCTACTGGTTTGAGTTTTGAGAAAAATGAGATTGACCACAAAAATAAAGATGTTTAGATTGGTTGGGTTTATTTTTTTTTTCTCTAGTCTCATGGCTTTGGAATATATTTTTTGCAATAGAGTTACCTTTGTCTATTTACTTGAGGTAATGTGTATTTTAATTTTCACCCAAACTTTAACACGCTGGATGTTTTTAATTATTATAACTGGGGTTTGTATTGTTTTGGTTTGTGTTGGGTTGTGACTTCCCCCTGACCCCCAACGAGCCCTGATGACATAGTCTTATTAATTAGCAGCCTGATTGGGTATGCAGTAACAGTTTGCATCCACCAGGCTTTGTGTGGGAGAAAGAAGAACAGTCTTCTCCTGTAAAGATTAACAGCATCCAGTTTTGTTGAGAAACAACGGTTATTGAGACACAGTTTGTGTTCTCTAGATTATGTTCTAGTAAAAGACTGCAGGTTCCTTGTTACATATTTCCTTATGCTTGCTTCCTGGACTTCTTTGGAGAATTAACCTGTACTGGGGTTGTGCTTAGTAGGGACAAATGTTCTGATTGGTGAGCAATTTTTGCATGGCTTCAGAAGAGCTACTGAAAACACACAATGCCACCTGTTTATAATCCTCAATCAAAATATAAGTTTTGTCTGTCAGGAAGCAACTCTATGTTTATGAAGGCTACAAAACCAGAAAGGGTTACGTTAGCCTGTAAATGAATAAGGACAAGGTTTAGGATAGTAGAGGTTCAATTGAATTTTTTTCTTTCCAGGCTTGGAAGTAAGTTTGGAATATTGGCTACCTTCTAGTAGGTCCACTAGGATTTAAGTTAGGTCAACAAAAGTGAAGAAGACGCTCATGGAGGTAGATTTACACAGTGACTGTAACAATTGGCTCAAGTATGATAGAGACGGTAAGGATAGCATAGGAAAGTGCAAAGTTCAAATAAATGTTTGTTGTTCACAGGGTTGCTATCAGCCATACATGACTTGATGGCCCCCAACAAAAACAATATGGTAATTGTCATGAGACACATGATCCTAAAAAGATTTAATGGTAGAATCATTAGCGCCAAAATATACATGATCTTCAAGAAGTATTGTAACACATATCCCCACATACAACAGTCCCATTAGAGAGAGAACAGTTCCAAAATATTAATTTTGGTAAATGTTTTGTTAAAATAAAAATTGAGTGATCAATTGTTGTCAGGGGCTGTAAAGTTTATTTTGCCCAATAGTGACCCTATGAACAACAGATCTGAAGTTTGGTCTATGCTATACCATCCTTGCCACCTTTGTCATGCTCAAAGCCATAGCTATCAACATTGTGTCCGTTTTCCTTAAGGAGGGTCTCCCTCTTTTTGGTTTCCCCTCTATCTTTCCCAGCATAATATAATTCTTGAAGGACTTGCTTCTCCCCATGCAGACAGTGCATGAGACAAAGTTTTACCCTTCTTCAAATAAGCAGCATGTTAGTTGTATTTCTTCCAAGATAGATTTGTTTGTTCTTTTGACAATCCACAGTATATTCAATACTCTTCACCTACACCACAAATCAAAGACATCTATTCTTTCTCAATCTTCCTTATTCATTGAACAATTTTCAGATGCATAAAAAACAATGGAATAATTCCATGGCTTGAGTCAGGTGCACCTTAGTCTTTAAATTAGCATTGTTGCTCTTTAGCACTTTAAAGACATTTTGACAACAGATTTCCTCAAAGAAACATCATTTTTGTTTTTTGTTTTTTTACTGCTGCTACCATTGACATTAACTGTGGATTCAATAAAAAGGAAACTAACTGGTTAAGATTTTTGTTTTCTTAATGTTGACTAATCTATGTTGAAGGCTTTAATCTTTCATCTTCTGCAGTAAGTGTTTCAAGATTGATTAACTTTCTGCAAGCAAGTGTCATCTGTATAACACAAGTTGTTGATGAATCTTCCTCCAATCCTGAAGACAGTCTTCTTTATATAATCCAGCTTCTCCAATACCCTTGCCCAGCATACAGATTGAATAAGTATGGAGAAAGGATACAACCTCGATACATCCTATTTCTAATTTTAAACCATGCAGTTTCCTTGTTTTGTTTATACGGTTACTTCTTAGTCTAGGTATAGGCTTTGCATGAGCACAGTTGAGTGTTCTGAGAGTCCCATTCTTCTCATAATTTGTCATGATCTACGCAAATACTTTTACATAATCAGTAAAACACAAGTAGACATCTTTCTAGTCTCTTGCTTTCAGTCAAGATCCACCCAACAGCAGCAATGAGATCTCTAGTAATAATACATTAGCTATTTAGTGACTTAGGCTAAAATGTCTTCCTCCATTGTGTCGTTGAATCATCGAAAACATCACCGTCAAACAGAGTATGAAATCCAAGCTAGTGAAGCTGAAGTTAGGAAGAACACTAATGTCTTCAAAATTAAATAGTAACTACCACATAGTTATAGAATTAAAAGAAATAGCTTACCATAACATCAGTGAGAAATTACATAGTTAAAACTACTTTTTAAAAACAATTTAATTTACAAAATTACAATTGTTACATTCTTTGATCTTCTGCAACAAGTGCTTCAAGTCTTTCTCACTTTCAGCAAACAAGGTTGTGTCATCTGCATAATGCAAGTTTTTAATGAGTCTTCTTCTGATCTTGATACCATATTCCTCTTCATAGAATTCACATTCTCAAAAAATTTGCTCAGCATACAGACTGAATAGGTATGGAGAGAGAATACAACCTTGATGTACTCCTTTCCTAATTATAAACCATGTACTGTTGTCTTGCTCTGTTCACACATAGCCTCTTGGTCTTGGTCTAGGTGTAGGTTTTGCACAAGCACAATGAAGTGCTCTGGGATTCCCATTCTTCTCAATGTGAGCAGTAACTTGTTATGATCTACACAGTCAAATGCCTTTGCATAGTTAAGACATAAAAGAAGCATGAAAGACATTCTTCTAGAATTTTTTACTTTCAGCCAGGATCCATCTGACATCAGCAATGATATAATTAGTGTGCCATGGCCTCTTCTAAATCCTGCTTAAACTTCTGGAAGTTCCCTATTTATGTGCTGTTCTAGTCATTTTCTAATTATTTTATCTGTATTTTGTTTGCATATGATATTAATTATATTGTTCAATAGTTTCCATATTCTGTTGGATCTGCTTTCTTGGGAATGGAAACAATATGAATTGCATCTCAACGTTAAGAAAACA
The DNA here is from genome assembly GCF_000299155.1 of Elephantulus edwardii. Classification (NCBI taxonomy): domain Eukaryota; kingdom Metazoa; phylum Chordata; class Mammalia; order Macroscelidea; family Macroscelididae; genus Elephantulus; species Elephantulus edwardii. The sequence continues at coordinate 32,470,453 of NW_006399753.1, read as the reverse complement.
AAGATTCTTACCATTGGACATATAAGCGATATCATAGTAAATAGAGAAAAGATTGAAAATGTCAACAATTTCATCTTATTTGGATCCATAGTCAACACCTTTGGTACCAGTAGTCAAGAAATTAGGAGACATATTGCACTGATGAAAGTCTGCAATTAGGGGTCTCTTCAAATTATTGAGGAGTAATGATGTAAGTTTGAAGATTAAGGTGCATCTGATTCAGTCTATGGTCTTTTTGATCACTTGCTATATATCTGAGAGCTGGACAATGAATAAAAATGATAGAATTGATGCCTTTGAGCTGTGGTGTTGGAGAAGAGTACTGAATATCCCATGGACTGTCAAAAGAACAAACAAATTTGTCTTGGAGATGACATAGCTGGAGTGCTTTTTGAAGGGGAGGATGATAAAGCTTTGCCTCGCTTTCTTGGAAACGCAGGGGGTGAAGGAGAGAAAGATCCTCAACCGTGTGGATTGGCATAAGGACTGCCACAATGGGCTCTAGTGTATCAGGAAGTGTAGGATGGGATAGCATAGGATAGGATAGGATAGGATAGGATAGGATAGGATAGGATAGGATAGGATAGGATTCACATCTGTTGTTCACAAGGTCATTATGGTTCATAATCAACTCGATGGCACCTAACAACAATAACTGTCACATCAGAGGAAATAGGCAGGAAAATATTAGTCACTTTTAATTGGTGCTTACTACCCTAAAAAATTACATAAATTAGATGGCAGTGGGTTATTATGCTACCATAAGTAAGTCAAATTCTCTTAGGAGGCCCAGAGAGTAAACTATCAAAGTTGTATTAAGGAAATAATCAATGTCTTTTGTTGCTTAAAATTAAAACATTCAGAAGATAAATCAGTAATTCCTATGATTAAAAATGCAAATCTTACACATCCTTTGAAATAATGAATAGAAAGACTAATAAAATAATATAAATCTACTCAGCTAATAAGCAGAAGACTGGAGGGTGAAGTTCACCCAGACACACTTTGGAAGACTTTTGGTGATCTACTGAAAATCATAAAAACCTCTATTGAGCTAAGCTCCACTCTGATACACATGAGTTTTGCATGAATAGAAATCAACTTGATAGCAGCCAATTCATTATGTTAATTAATTCTTATTGGTCTTGATGCTTTTCTAAGTACTTTACAGGTACTATCTAATTTTATTCCGGGAACATTACTAGTATTATGCTCCCTTTACAAATGAGAACTTGTGTGCACAGAAAATTGAACCAACTCCTCAAAATCATGTAGTTTATAACTGCTGGAGATAGGATACAAGTTGGTAGTCTTCATAATATAACATTATTGGTAGTTTCTGACATAAGGATATAAATAGCTAAAGTGATGAGATTTATACGACAGACTCCATATAAAGGAAGTGAATAGAGAAAGAAGAAATTAGATGGACAGGTTGATTATTTAAGGAGCTCCGGTTGTTTAATTATAAGGAGTTGTACTGCCAACACAAAGGCATGTAGTTCAAATCTACCAGTTGCTTTATGGGGGAAAAATGCACTATCTTTTCCCTTGAGATTAATTTCTTCTGAAAACTCAGTGGAAGATCAGCTATGAGTCAGTTTCAGCAACAATACACAACAACAAAATATGTGCTGTAGGATCTCTGGTGGCCTAGTGGCAAGAAGTTGTGCTGCAATCCCAAAGGGACAAAGGTTTGAATCCATCAGATTCTCTTGCAGGAAAAGGATTAGCTAATCTCCTTTCATGTGGTTAATTGCCTCTGAAAAACACCAGAGGGTCAGCCATGGGTGGGTTCTGACTCGATGGTAACCAGGATTAATTGAAGGATATGTATGTATTAGGAGTAATTAAGTGATAACGCTCATTGGTATTGAATGGGGACCAACTCATAGCTAACCCTCTGTTAGGTTTCCAAGGTTATAAATTGGATGAGAGGGATTGCCTATTTTTCTACCTGGAAAGTGCTACTGGATTCAAACTGCCAGAGGGGCTCAAGCTTTGGGAGTAGCAGTGCAATTCCCTACAGACTATACTACCAGAGCTTCTTAATTGAGGGATATTTTTATGTTGTTATGTGCCCCTAAAATTGAACTGACCCATAGCTTACAATGAGGAGGTTTTCAGAGGTTGTAAATCAGATGGAAGGAGATTCCCTTTCTCCCACAGAGTAGCTGATGGATTAGAACTGTTGTGCCTTTGGTTGGCAATGCAACTCTTTACCAGTTATTGTTTGTTGTTATGTGCCATGGAGTTGCTTTCGACTCATAGAGACCCTATGTAAACCAGCCCTAAACCCTGCTCTATCTTGTGCCAATCGCACTGCCTCTGACACACCCATACTAATTACCCCAGTCACTGAATCAATCCGCCTCAGAGAGTCTTCCCCTCTTAAGCCATCCCTCCAGCCTCCTCAGCATGATGTCCCTCTCCAAGGACCTGTCCCTCCAAGGGACTGGCAGGAAAAACTTTACCCCACCCACAGGTACAAAAGGCCCAAGACTGGGCCAAGATCATTGAGGCCCTCAGGCCAAGAAGAAAAATACAATCTATACACCAGTTCTACAGGACATATCACCCTCCCTTCGGAGACATTACCACTAAACTTAAGAGACGCTGGTTACAGCATAAGAAATTGTCAGTAGCTGACGTGTTTGGAATCACAGAAGCCAAGAAAGCTTCAGACACAAGCTGTTAGATCAAGGGTTGGACAATGGAAGATAAATGCTGAAGGGATTCAGTAGAAGTGAAAGGGTATCCTGGTGGAGGGTGGAGCTGGGAAATAAGTGGGTCAAGACCCTGGGCCAAGGGCAGGGACAACACTGTAACTTATGGTTAACTCCACAATCAGGGATTTACCATTCACTTTTATATAAATTGCTTGTCTGTCAGATACTCCTCTATCTGAATATTCAGATTAAGACAGACTAGGAAGAAGGACTGACCATCCACTTCTGAAATAGCAGGCCTCTGAAAACCGCAGCAGGTTTTAGTTTAATATTTCAAGTTGTTGACAAGACCTAGAGTTACAGAAGACGGTGATTGGGATACTGGAAAGAATCAAAGTAGGTAAAGTAGGAATTGGTGAGGGAGTTATATGGACTATCCTATTGGAAACTCAATTAACCCTAAGTTATGATATCACTTAGGGGTAGAGAAATACCTTGAGTTACATCCTAAACTCTTTATGAAAATTTAGACAGATTTCCAGTAAATGATGGTAGACTGAACATATAAATCCATTACTTTGCTTTTTAAAATGTCATTAAGTTAATTATAAAACGGAGAAAAGAATACAGAAATAAAATTATTAAGAGAAGAAAAGGGTATCATTGTGAATAAAGGAGAGCAGAAATAGCAGTTGAATGGAATATATGTATATTTTTTTCTTAACAAAGCAACTAATATGGCAGCTACATGTGTGGATTAGTTCCAAAATTTAGATGGTAATTATTACTCAGAGCAGGAGAGGAAAATGGGACTAGTTGGATGTTCATATAAGGCCCCTTCACCTCTGTGTGCAAAATGATATGTAGCTAAGCACTTATCCAAGCAAAACACAGGAGATTTCACTATGAAAGATATTCAATTTTCTCTAAAATGTATGAGTTATTGCACCAAAAGAAATTCAGTCCTTCAAATTAATGATTTTCTGACTTTTATAAAACCTATTCAACAATAAACCCAATCTGTAGTATCCCTACTTTTTAAAAATAATTGTGTTTTAGATGAAAGTTTACACAAATTAGTTTCTCATTAACAATTTATGCATAACTGTTCCAATACATTTGTTGCTATCCTTGCAATATGTTCTGCACCCTACTCACTGCCTATTTTCAACCTTCTAGTGTCCTTCCCGATTCCTGCTTTTCCTACCTTCTTATCTTTACTTTTGGGTAATTGTTGCCTATTTGGTCTTGTATAGTTGAATCAGTCTAAGGAATTGAGTGTTAATTTTATTTTACAAGTTAATCTAGTAATTGGCTGAAAGATGACCTTTCTTCCAGCGGCAATTTATAGGCAGTTAATAGCACTAGTGGTGATTGCCCACCCTTCTTCCACAAAGCAGCTGGTAGATTTGAATCACATGCCTTTGGGATTCTAAAACAACTTCTTCCCACTATTACTAAAGCTCCCTTTTAGAGAGGTAGTCTTGGATATTCATCCAGCTTCTGTCAGTCCTTTTATTAATCTTAGGGTTTTTGCTAGATTTGAATTTTGTATAATGGTTACCCCCCCCCCAACCATGTTCTCATTGGAACCTTCTATTGTGCTAGAGTGATTGGTAATGAGATATAGACAACACCTAATTCTTCAAGTGTCAAGCTAGAGAAAACTGTGGTTCATGTGAGTGAATGGCTTCCATGATTTTTTGTTATTGTTTCCTTCACTTATACCTCAAGTGACCACCTGCAAGTTTTTAAGGCCTCAAACTACCTATCAAACTAAAATGTAGAACATTACGAACTATTTATTTGACTCATACAGCCTCTAAGACTAGCTTCAAGTCCAATAATTCAGTTTCAAATAAATATTTGGATTACGTCTCTATAAAAACAAACAAATCTTAAAAATTCTCACCACTGGACCAATAGGCAATATTATGATAGATGGAGAAAAGATTGACGTTATAAACAATTTCTTTTTTCTTAGATCCACAATTAATACCTATGGTAGCAGCAGTCAAGAAATTACAAGACATGTTACATTGTATAAATGCGTTGTCAAGGACTTCTTTAAAGTGCCAGTGAGCAAAAAATGTTAAAGACTAAAATGTCCCTGACCTAAGTTATGGTCTTTTCTATTGCTTCATGTGTATATGAAAGTAGGGAAAAGAATAGTTGATGCCTCTAAAATACAGTATTAGGAGATGGAGTGAGGGCACTGAAGGATAGGGAAGAATTTTTTAGCATCTGCTGAAGCAGGGCAGAGGCCAGATGGGCATCTTTGAAAAACCATGGGCCCTGGAAAATAGAGTTGCCTCAGTCTCAAAGGGTGAAAATTGCTATTGGACTCCCAGTGAGCCCTCTCACACCCTCAGCCCTGCACAGAGCCAGAAGAGGTGAGGATGATGAGCCCAAGGGCCTCAGGCCTTTGGGCCACTGGGAAGAGTATAATCAACATTCAGGATCCTTCTAAGACATTGCTTTTACCTGAGACATCATCCTGCTTTGCCAGCCATGCCCATTAACTAGAAGACTCCAGCAATCATCAGCTACAAGAATACAGTCTGAGACAAAGTCTTTCCTCTGAATGTCAGAATGGTCAAAAGAGTCACAGTTGACCTCGACTCCAAGATAATCTTACCACAGGACTTAAGAGGAAAACTATAGGCTGGCTGAGTTGTCCTCCTATTCCCGTCAGTATATTGACCACCCTTACTGAATGAACCAAGTATCCCTTAAGTCCAGAGATCAGACAGAGATTCAGGCAACATGAGCTTCCCCTTCCTTCTCTGAAGAAGTGAGCTCTCGAGCCAAGATCATAAAAACAAGGTCCCTCTAGAGCTCCAGGCAGGATAAATTTTACCATAGCAATGACACAAAAGAAGCAAGCTCCCTCACTCCCTACATAAAACCAAAGCAAGGTGTCACTTCCCAAAAAAGTTATCAAGACTGAAAATTAAGAAATTTCCTGAAGCCAAAAAGCCTGGTGGAACTTTCTGACACAGAATTTAAAGAACAATGATTAAATATTTTCAATGGGTGAAAGATAAACTCAAAAAATTACAGGATCATGTAAGAAAAAGCAAAGAGGAACTTATAAAATCAATCAAAGACAATGCAAATAAAACAAATGAGGTACTAGAAACTCTAGGAAAACAAGAAACTGCAATCCAGAATATGAGGAACAGTGTCTCAGATGCTCTCAACCATGTTGTATAGGACATAAATATAGAGTTGAAGAGATGGAACACAGAATTAGCAAAATAGAAGATAAAGTTCTCAGCAGTGATCTGCTAAAATAAAAAGCAGTATAAAAAGGAGGGAAAGAAGAAAGTCTAAGAATATGTGGGACACTATCAAGAGGAACAACATGTGCAAAATTGGAATCTCAGAATGGGAAGAAGCAAAAGACACCGAGAGAATTGTGGAAGAGTTACTAGAAGAAAACTTCCCTAGTATAATCAAGAGTAAGATATAAATATGCAAAAAAGCTGAGAGAACCTCACATAGAGTAGACTGCAAAAGAAAAACACCAATGTATTCATAATTAAATTTTCCAGAAGCAAAGATAATGAGAGAATTCTGAAAGGAGCTAGAGAAAATGAAGAGTAATCTAAAAGGGAGACCAAGTAAAATTAAGTGCTAATTTCTCAGCAGAAACTATATGAGCAAGAATACAGTAGAATGACATATGTCAAACACTCAAATATACAATTTCAACCAAGAATACTATATCCAGCAAAACTATCCATCATATATGATGGAGAGATCAAGATATTTTTAGAAAAGTGGAAATTAAGGGAGTTTGTAAAAACAAGACCACTATTGCAAGAAATACTGAGGGAAGTCCTTATTACAGAGATGCCAGGATGGACCAAAGTAAACAGCAACAATACCAAAAAGAACTCAACAAAATGATAGCAACAAAATCTTGGCTCTCAATAATTACACTGACTGAGTAATGTTTCTCTACACCAATGAAGAGAAAAAGAATAGCATATTGGATAAAAAACAAAACTATCAATTTGATGTCTATAAGAGACATACCTGCAAAGTGTGAAGATACAGACTAAAAATAAAAGAATGGAAAAAATATATCAAGCAAATAGCTAGTAGAAAAGAGCAGGAATAGTGATATTAATTTCTGATAAAATAGATTTCAGTGTAAAAACCATTACAAAGGACAAGGAAGATCACTGTATAATGCTAAAAGGGTGACTAGAACAAGAGGACATAACCATAATAAATATCTACGCACCAAATGATAGTGCTTCAAGTTACACTAAGCAAACACTAGAAGAACTGAAAAAAAAAAGAAGAAATAAGACAACACCATGGTAGTAGGAGATTTCAATATACTACTCTCAAGAAAAGATAGAACTACCAGAAAGAAACTCTACAAAGATACTGAAGAATTAAACCTCACAATCAACCAACTTGATCTTGTAGATATATACAAATTAATGTACCCCAAAAAAGCTGAGTATACATTCATCTCCAATGTGCATGCAACATTTTCCAGAATAAATAATATTTTAGGTAACAAAGCAAGCATTGCTAAATTGTATAACATAGAAATAATACAAAGCATTTTCTCAAACCACAAAGCTACAAAACTATAAATCAACAAGAAGATAATGGAGAAAAAACCCCATACATTTAGAAACTGAACAACCAATGCTTGAACATGAGTGAATAGTATTGTTTTTGTTATTGTCATGACCCATTGAGTCACCTGTGACTCATAGAAACCAAATGTACAACAGCCCTAAAACTTGTTCTATCCTGTTCCAATCTTATTATCTCTGATACAACTACCCCCATGACCCCAGTCACTGAATCAATCTCTTGTGATATCTCCCCACCCTCCCAAGCATGATGTCCCTCTCCAAGGACTGATCCTGCCTTGCAACATGTCCAAAGTATGTCAGATGAAGCTTCAGAATCTTTGCCTCTAAGGAGCAGCCTGGCTTCACCCTCTCCAGGGTGAATTTGTTTGTTCTAGCAGTCTATGGTATATTCAATACTCTTCTCCAACACCAAAGCTCAAAGGCATCAACTCCCCTTCCATCATCCCTAATCATTGTCCATCTCTCTAATGCATATGCAAAGACCATAGCCTGTATCAGGTGCACCTTAGTCTCTAGGCTGAAATCATTAGAGGTCAATTTATAACAAAAAACAATCAAATCAAGATGGAAGAAAAAAATTATAATTGACTTTAACCCAACATCTCCAACAAGCTGAAAAAGAACAGCAAGAAAACCCATCAACCTCTATAAAAAATGAAACTCTAATAACTAATAGAAACCAGACAAACAATTGAAAACATCAACAAAACCAGGAGCTGGTTCTTTGAAAAGATCAATAAAATAGACAAACCACTTGTTCTTGTTGTTGTTATGTGCCGTCGAGTAGTTTCCGACTCATAGCGACCCTATGCACAACAGCCCTAAACCCTGCTCTATCCTGCGCCAGCTGCACCGCCTCTGACACACCCATCCCGATTACCCCAGTCACCGAATCAATTCATCTCATAGAGGGTCTTCCCCTCCTGCGCTGTCCCTCCACCCTCCCA
>NW_006399753.1:32444770-32460929 GCF_000299155.1 Elephantulus edwardii | reverse complement strand
TCATATGTTATTTCTTGAAATTCCTCTGTATCTGCCAATTCCTTTCTATATAATGACTCAGTATATTCCTTTCATCTTCTTTTAATACTTCCTGGATCATTTAATATTCTGCCCAAAGCATCCTTCTAAAAGAGAAACCAGTAGCAAAACTAATTTAAAGAAAAAGAAAGAAAAGACACTAATAATCCAAATAAGAGATAAAAAGGGTAGTATCATAACAGAAAAAATTGAAATAAAAAGGTTAACAATGTAATATTAGGAAAAACTGTACTCAAACAAATATGAAAATCTAGGCAAAATGGACAATTACTTAGAAACTCACAATCTACAAAACTTATACAGACTGAAGCAAAACATCTGAACAGACCCATCATAACTAAAGAAATTGAACATGTAATAACCAATTTCTAACAAAAAATAAAGCCCTGACTCATGGTTTTATTAGCAAATTTTATCAAACATTCAGAGAACTGACACCAGTATTACAATAAAATATTTCAGAAAAAAGAAATAGATTAATTCTTCCAGACTCATTCTATGAAGTAAATAGATCCTTGATACCAAAGTCAGGTAAAGACACCACAAAAGTAGTAAATTATAGACCAATTTATTTCATGAACACAGAAGCAAAAATTCTCGGTAAAAATCCTTGCCAATAGAATTAAATGGTACATAAAAGAAATAATAATTCACTATGACCAGATGGGATTAATAACAGGTATATAAGGATGGTTAATAATAAGAAAAACAATCATTGTAATTTATCACATTAACAAAGCAAAGAACAAGAACCACATGATCCTATCAAGTGATGCAGTAAAACCCTTTGGCAAAATCCAGCACCTTTTCCTGATTAAAACATTCAGCAAAAGAGGAATAGAGGGGAATTTCCTTAGCAGAGTGAAAAATGTATATACAAAATCAAGAGCCAACATTATTCTCAATGGAGAGAGATTAAAGATATTCCCTTGAGAACAGGAACTAGTCAAGGATGTCAAGTATCACCTTTCCTATTTAATATTTCATTACAAGTCCTAGCAAGAGCAATAAGACAAGAGAAGAAAGTAAGAGGTATCCAAATTTGCAAACAGGAGGTAAAACTAGCTCTATACACAGATGGCATCACAGTATACTTAGAAAACTTTAAAGACTTAACCTACTGGGCATAGTTGACCAATTCAGCAGAGTAGTGGGCTACAAGATTGTTGTTGTTGTTGTTGTTAAGTGCCGTTGAGTTGCAGGCGACTGATAATGACCCTATGAAGGAAAGTCCTCAACACTTGTGTCTTTCATCCTCTCTCCAGGTTCATAGGGTTTCTGGAGGCAAGTTACTGCGGAAGTGGATGCCACTCCTGCTTCCAAGCTACTTTTAATTGGGGAGCTCCACCCAACATTGTCTACCATGGGTGACCAACCATTAATGCATTTGACACATCAGTGTCACAGTGTTCAGCCTCACAGCAACCACAAATTACCACTGTACGGCAAGTGGACACACCAGGGCTCTATGACCTAGAGGAATGTTTGAACAAAAACAATGAAAGACAGGCCCAAGGACAGTGGATTAAAAGTCACCCACTTTTGGCTTGGTAACTTTGCTTTCTGTCCATTGTGCCAACTGATCACTCTCTATGTTGATGTTATTATTGTTAAGTGCCATTGAGTTGCAGGTGACTCATAGCAATCCTGTGAAGGAAAGTCCTCAACCCTTGTGTGTCTTTAATCCTCTCTCCAGATTCATAGGGTTTCTGGAGACAAGCTATTATGGAAGTGGATGTCACTCCTGCTTCCAAGCTTGTTTCAATCAGGGAGCTCCACCCAACACTGTCCACCACGGACAGAGTTGCATGGTATAAGATTAGCGTACAAAAATCAGTTGCATTTCTCTACAGTGACAAAGAGAATACAAAAAGGAGCTAAGAAAGATAATACCCATTACAATAGCTAATCACAAGATCAAATACTTGGGAGCTAATCTACCTAGAGACACAAAATACCTATACATAGAAAATTAAGGGTAAGACTGAGGAAAACTGGATAAATTGTGTATACTGCACTGCAACAGATGAGGGAGTGAATAAAAGCGATGTATGATAGGGTATTATGGTTATCACAAAAGTCCACAATTAAGGTTGCATAGTGGAATGTACTTGGGGCAGTGGGAGGGGTGCGGGGGGATTGTGTACCAGGGAAGGAGTGTTTCTTTTACTTTTGAAAGAGAGGAGCAAACTGGGGTGCCGGGGGTGGGGGGAAGACTTGGGGGGAGGGCTGGGCGGGGAGAGAAGGCAGCAATGAATGAATGGAAATCCAAAATCTCTGTAAACACTCGTTAAAATTATTTTTTTTTAAATAATTTCCTTATAAATAAAATGGAAAAATGAGGTTGAAAAAAAAAAAAAGAAACAAAAAAGAGACCCAGAAAAATGGAATATACCATGCTCTTGTATAAGAAGTCTCAATATCATGAAAATGACAATTCTACCAAAGGCAATCTACAAGTTCACTGCAATCTCAATACAGATACCAATTCAATTCTTCGACATGAGATGGAAAAGGTAATTTCCAACTTTATCTGAAATGGAAAGAGACCTCGAATAAGTAAGGCCCTCCTGAAAAAGAGAAGGTAGGAGACATCACACTCCTGATTTTAAGTCATTCTACACAGCTGTGGTGGTCAAGACAGTGTAGTACTGGTATAGTGACAAACACATAGATCATTGGAATAGAATTAAGAACCCAGAAATTAGCTTATCTATCTATTTTAACAGACTTTTGACAAAGAGATTAAATCAATTAAGTGGGGAAACGGCAGCCTTTTTAACAAATGGTGTTGGCAAAATTAGAAAACCATCTGTAAAAAACTCAAGACCCACACTTCACAACATACACAAAAACCAACTCAAGGTAAATCAAGGATGTAGGAGTAAAAACAAAGACTATAAACTTCATTAGATAAAGGCTTGGGAGAACCCTAGAAGCTCTAATCCACAGTATGAACAATCTTCTAAGCATCATGTAAAAGCTACAATCAGAAGAGAACAAATTAATGGGACACTCTCAGAATAAAATCTCTATGTACATCCAAAAACTTATCCAGCAGGATAGAAAGGAAACCCACAGACTGGGAAAAAGTATTTAGTAATGGCATATCTGATAAGGGATTCATATCTAAAATTTATAGAATATTCCAGCACTTAAACAAGGAAAAGGTAAACAACCCAATCGCAAAATGGACACAAAATGTGAATAGACACTTCACCAAAGAAGACATTCAGATGGTAAACAAACACATGAAAAAAATGTTCAAAATCCCTAGCTATCAGAGAGATGCAAATAAAACAGCTATAAAATATCATCTCACCCCAGCAAACAGTAAATACTGGTGAGGTTGTGGAGAAATTGGAACCCTTATTACTCCTGGAGGGAGTGTAAAATGATGCAACCACCATGGAAGGTGGTTTAGAACTTTCTCCAAAAGTTGGAAAAAGAAATACCATTTGACCCAACAAGGTCCCTACTGGGAATATATTATAAAGAAAACCATAACTACTATCCAAACAGATATGTGCACACCCATGTTTATTGCTGTATTATTTACAATAGCAAAGAACTAGAAGCAACCCAAGTGCCTATCAACAAACAAATGGATAGGAAAGCTATGGTATATTCATACAATGAAATACTATGCAGCACTGAAAACAACAAAGTCGTAAAACATTATATAACATGGGTGACCCTGACACATATTATGCTGAGTGAAATATATCAGTCACAAAAGGACAAATACTGCATAACACCACTGTTATAAAGCAGGTCTGACATGAGGGTTTGGAAGGAGAATAGGGTAAGAGTGGATAGATAATGAACATTGCACTGAAACAGAGGAAGCTGTTTAAAAGGAATATATGATTAGACATTATATGCATGACAACAGCCCAGAACAAGAGATGCATTGCAAAGAGGACTGGAGGTAGGGTAGAAAGAATGATTTTTTTAAGTGAGCTGGGGAGGGGGAAAGGAGGGAGAGAGGCTAAAAGTGTGCAACAATGAATGAATAAAAATCTAACTTTTCTGTAAACTTTAATATAACAATAAAATAAAATAAATATTTTAAAAATACAGTATTAGTTAAGAGTATTGGTACCTTTGAGTTGTGGTGCTGGAGAAGCATATTGATTATACCATGGACTGCCAGGAGAACAAGCAGGTTCATCCAGGAGAGGTGAAACCAGGCTGCTCCTTGGGGCAAGGATTCTGAAGCTCCATCTGACATACTTTGGGTATGTTGTAAGGAGGGACTAGTCTTTGGAGAGGGACATCATACTTGGGAGGGTGGAGGGAGAGAGCAGGAGAGGAAGATCCTTGATGAGAAGGATTGATTCAGTGACTGGGGTAATGGAGTTGGTGCGTTGGAGACAGTAAGGTTGGCTCAGGATAGAGCAGGTTTCAGAACTACTGTACATAGGTTCACGATGAGTCAGAGGTGACTTAATGGCACATAAAAACAACATTGACTATCGTGTAGACAGCCAAAATTAAATGCAAATCTGTCCTTGAGGCAGTGAAACAAGAGTGTTACTTAGAGGAAAGGATGGTGATGTTTCAATTCACTGACTTTGGACTTGTCAGGAGGTGCTAATTTTTGGCAAAGGCATTATAGTGTGAAAAGTAGAGAGTCAGACAAAGAAAGAGAGGAAGATTCTTAACAAGTAGATTGGTGCAGTAACTATAACAATGGGCTTGAATATGGCAGAGAGTATTTTCTGAAACTTTCTGAAAAGCTATGTAAATACCCAAATTATGTAAGCTCTTGGGCCCAGTATTTCTACTTTAGGATGTATTTTAAGGATGACATTAGGTAAATGTACAAAGATAGAAATAGTAGACTAATTTGCTGAAATTCTGTTTATAATATCCAGAAACTGAAAACAATTTAAAATTCCATCCATAAGGACTTGTTGCTGTTGTTGTTGTTGTTATGTGCTGTCGAGTCACCTGCGACTCAGAGCGACCCTATGTACAAGAGCCCTAAAACCTGCTCTATCTTGTGCCAATCTTATTGTCTCTGATACACCTACCCCACTTACCCTAGTTACTGAATCATTCTATCTTATCGAGATTCTTCCTCTCTTGTGCTGTCCTTCCACCCTCCCAAGCATAATGTTGTTGTTGTTGTTGTTGTTGTTATGTGCCATAGAGTCATTTGCGACTCATAGTGACCCTATGTACAAGAGCCCTAAACTCTGTCCTGTCCTGTGCCAGTCTCATTGTCTCCAACACACTCATCCCAATTATCCATCACTGAATCAATCCATCTCCTAGAGGGCCTTCCCCTACTGCGCCTGCCCTTCACCCTCCCAAGCATGATGTCCTTCTCTAAGGACCTGTCCCTCCTTACAACGTGGCCGAAGTATGTCAGATGAAGCCTCAGAATCCTTGCCTCCAGGTGTTTCCCGGTTTAACCTTCTCTAGGATGAATCTGTTTTCTTAGCAGTCCATGGTACCCTCAGCACTCTTCTCCAACACCAAAGCTCAAAAGAACCAATTCTCCTTCTATCCTCCCTGGTCATTGTCCAGCTCTCTGACGCATAACAAGTGATTGCAAAGACCATGGCCTGTACCAGACGCACCTTAGTCTCCAGAGACACACCGTTGCTCTTGAGTACTTTAGAGAGGTCCCTAACAGCAGACTTTCCCATGGCAATGCACCTTTTAATTTCCTGGCTGCTGGTGCCATGAGTGTTGATTGTGGAGCCAAGCAGACTAAAGCTGTGAACAATCTCTTCACCATCCATCCTGATGCTGCCAGTTGGTCCAGTGGTGAGAATCTTTGTCTTCTTGACATTGAGCCTCAGTCCATACTGAAGGCTGCAGTCCTTGACCCTCTGCAGCAAGCACTTCAGGTCCTCCTCAGTTTCAGCAAGCAGGGTTGTGTCATCTGCATAACGCAGATTGTTGACAAATCTACCAATCCTGATGCCGCATTTCTCCTCATAGAGCCCAGCTTCCCATATAATCTGTTCTGCATACAGTTTTAAAAGGTATGGAGACCGGACACATCCCTGAGCATGGAAATACAAAGGAAGAGGAACAGTTGTAAGCAGACACTAGTGATTGGAACATGGAATGTTAGAACCATGAATGTAGAGGGAAAAATAGATATTGTTAAGGAGGAAATGGAATGCATAGATATTGACATAAGAGGCATTGGTGAGATGAGATGGACTGGTATGGGGCATTTTGAGTCGGATGATCATATGATATACTACTCCGGACATGAAAAGGTAAGGAAAAATGGGGTTGCATTCATAGTTAGAAAAGCCAACTCTAGATCCATCTAGAAGTACAATATTGTGAATGACAGGATAATATCCATGCGTAAGTCCAGTACCAAGCATAATATCCCTCACCAAAGACTGGTCTCTTCTTGCAACTTGTCCAAAGTATGTCAGATGAAGCTTTAAAATCCTTGCCTCCAAGGAGCAGCCTGATTTCACCCTCTCTTGGATGAACCTGCTTGTTCTTGTAGCAGACTATGGTATATTCAATACTCTTTTTCAGCACCACAGCTCAAAGACATCAATTCTTCTTCTATCACCCATAGTCATTGCTTGAAGCACACAAAAATGAATGTTAGAACAGTAAATGGATTAACATGAAAATAGCCACAATATAATACAAAAGTAGTCAAACTTGTATTCATGATACAAAATCTCATTTTCATTTAGAAGGAAAAAAATTCTTATTTATGTGCATATAATAGAAACTCTAGAAATTTGTGCCTCAGATTATTGGATGCTAAAGTGGAAATTATCCTCCTTAGAGGGGCTGCATTATTTAAAGCATATGTAAAGAGCTATTAAAACCAATAAAAATTGGTGTGATTTGAATTATCACCATGCCCAAAAGTACTAAATAATTTTAGTGATAAAATACTTTTTCTTTTTGTGGCAAACAGGTATGTTCTAGTCATACTTCAGTTTTTGTACACTTTTCTATTTGAGGTCAACAAGTGGTATCCCATTGAGAAAATAGAATGACTGGTGAATCAGTTGGTAGAGTTAATAAAGAAAATAGTTTGAGAGGTAGTAAAAAGTGTGAGAAAATTCTTTATGGAAGTAAATAAAACCAAATATCCAAACTGCATGCTTATTAACAATTAAAATTAAAAACTTTACTTATTGCCTAGTTTCTTGACTTTCTATTCCTCAGTTTCTAAAGCTCCTATTTGAGCTCTGCCTTACCACCATACAGTTTAGGGTCCTGTCTCCACAAACATGAAAACACATGCATCAGAGGCAGGCTTTTCCTTACTGAATATGTGTGTTTCTCTATGAGCACTAGTCCTAGAGAAAAAACCTTGAGTTTTAAAGAGAAACCTTAAGAAGAGTTTAAAACAACAAATAGCAAGACATTGGAGAATTCAAGGGACTTGACTGGCTGATGGGAAAATTATTTAACTTTTTCAGGAAGCAAATTTAAAAACCAATCAAGAGAGGAGAGAGAAAACTTTTGGTAGCACGTCTCACAGCACATCATTTAGAGACCAACCTACTGCTACCATGAGCAAGATCAGGCCCCTTGGGAGTGCAAGAGTAAAATAAGAATTTACTGTCATAAAAAAAAAATTAACATTAGCCACAAGGCCAATTTATCATACAAAACACAAAAACAAACCCCAAAACAAACTCTCTGGACAGAAGAACAGTATTAGAAAAGATAATGACAATACAAGAAAGAAGTCTTTATGGAGGAAAGTGACGTATTTCCGAAATGAAGTGCCATCTTGGCTCAAATGTTATCCCCTCAAATGGGGTCTGATTTGATGACACATGTGAAATTGAACTCCCTAAACTTCCAAGTTTTCTTCATTTTTTTGTGTTGGTTTCTTTTTTTTATTTTAACCTCTGATAGAATGTCAGCTTCCTAGCATTTTGTAACATTTTGCTTGTTCATTATTTTTGCTGCTTATTACATTATTTATATCCCTTAAAGTGAAGCAATTTGTTGTTGTTGTTGCTCAGTAGCATGTCTTAAGAGTTTAGGAACAATGTTTGGCACTAATAAGCACTTAATAATCTGAATGAAAGTAAGAAGATAGAAGGGAGATAGAAGATAGAAGAAAGGAAAGGTCATACAGAGGATGCAGAGCCCTTCTGCTGCCTGCTGTGGATGGAAGCTAGGTAGCGCTCACAGGTGTGACCAGGAAACAGCAAAGCTCATTATTGTTAAAGGGTCAGATACTAACCATTGTTGCCTAACAAAGGTCATTTAATCCTTGTGGTACTGCTTCAGGGTGCCTTTCAACACAATTTGCAGTTTTGTTCATTATTACACGGAGAATTAGTAATAGGAGATTTCACCGCAGCTATTCAGTTATGTTTTTTTTTTTCCTGAGAACTAAGGAAAGATTACCAGCTATTATATGAGAAGTATCTGTTTTGTGGATTAGTAAACTGAGAATAAGTTGAAGCTGATGTTCACTTTCTTGTGCTATCTTATTTGGTAAAATTTTAAAAAGGTAATACAGCATTATTTTTTTAAAAAAATGCATAGCCGTATTTGTTACTTTTTATGTGCCATGACTGACTGGAAGAGATCGATATTTGTTCCTATCCCAAAGAAAGGCGACCCAACCAAATGTGGAAACTACAGAACAATTTCACTGATTTCACATGCAAGCAAGATTTTACTGAAGATTATCCAAAAACGACTGGAACAGCACATCAACAGAGAACTGCCAGAAGTCCAGGCTGGTTTCAGAAGGGGTCATGGTACTAGAGATATTGGAGCTGATGTTAGATGGATCTTGGCTGAAAGCAGGGAATACCAGAGGAATGTCTCTGTGTTTCATTGACTATGCAAAGGCATTTGACTGTGTAGATCATAACAAACTGTGGCTGACTCTAGGGAATCCCAGAACACTTGATCGTTCTAATGCAAAACTTATACTTGGACCAGGAGGCAGTCATTAGAACAGAGCAAGGGAACACTGCATGGTTCAAAATTGGGAAGGACATACGCCAGGGATGCGTCCTATCTCCATACCTTTTCAACCTATATGCAGAACAGATTATCCGGGAGGCTGGGCTCTATGAGGAGAAATGTGGGGTCAAGATTGGTGGACGATTTATCAACAATCTGCGTTTTGCGGATGACACAACCCTGCTTGCTGAAACTGAGGAGGACCTGAAGCACCTGCTGCAGAGGGTCAAGGACTGCAGCCTACAATATGGATTGAGGCTCAATGTCAAGAAGACAAAGATTCTCACCACTGGACCAAATGGCAGCCTCAGGATGGATGGTGAAGAGATTGAGATTGTACACAGCTTTAGTTTGCTTGGCTCCATAGTCAACAGTCTTGGCACCAGCAGCCAGGAAATTAAAAGGTGCATTGCCATGGGAAAGTCTGCTGTTAGGGACCTCTCCAAAGTGCTGAAGAGCAATGGTGTCTCTCTGGAGACTAAGGTGCGTCTGATACAGGCCATGGTTTTTGCAATCACTTGTTATGCATCAGAGAGTTGGACAATGACCGAGGAGGATAGAAGGAGAATTGATGCCTTTGAGCTGTGGTGTTGGAGAAGAGTATTGAGAATACCATGGACTGCTAGGAAAACAAACAGATTTGTCCTGGAAAGGGTTAAACCGGGTGGCTCCTTGGAGGCAAGGATTCTGAGGCTCCGTCTGACATACTTTGGACATGTTGTGAGGAGAGACCGGTCCTTAGAGAGGGACATCATGCTTGGGAGGGTGGAGGGACAACGCAGGAGAGGAAGGCCCTCTATGAGGCGGATTGATTCAGTGACTGGGATAATTGGGATGGGAGTGTCAGAGACAGTGCGATTGGCACAGGACAGAGCGGAGTTTAGGGCTGTTGTACATAGGGTCGCTATGAGTCGCAGGCGACTCGACGGCACATAACAACAACAACAACATGTGCCATGACATTCACTGCCACCCATAGAAACCCTATGAACAGTGGGTCTGAGACTTACAGCATTATCCACATTATCTCCAACACACTTGAAGGAGCCCATTGTCACAGTTACTTTGTCAATCCATCTTGTTATAGGCCTTCCTCTCTTACACTGACCCTCCACCTTTCCAAGCATGTTCTTCTCCAAGGACTTGACCTCTCCTAACAAAATCTCCAAAGAATGTAAGATAAAATTTTACTCTTCTTGCCTCCAAGGAGACAATTGGTTTCACTTGTCCCAAGACAGACCAGATATTCATTACTCTTCTCCAACATCACAAATCAAAGACATTGATTCTTTTTCTGCTATCCTTAGTCATTATCCAACTTTCAGTTGCATAGCAAGCAATTGAGAAGACCATGCTTGATGAGGCACACATAAGTTTTTAAAGTGACATCATTGCTCTTTAGTATTCTGAAAATGTCCATGATAGCACATTTTCATAATGCAACCTGTCTTTTGATTTCTTGACTGCTGGCTTACAGTATGGAAAGTAAAATGAAATGTGGATCCAAGTAAGAGAAAATTATTGAAAACATCAATCTTTTCTCCATCTGCTTATAACAATATTGCTGTTGTTATTAAATGTGGTCAAGTCAAAACATAACTCATAGTGACCCTATGGAACGAAAGTCCTGAACCCTGTTCTATAACTATCTCCATTTTTCTGAGTTCATAGAGTTTCTAGAGGTACATTATTCAGGAAGGGCATGGTGCTTCTACTTCCAAGACTGTCTAAGTCTGGGAGTTCCATGAAACACTGTCCACCATGGGTAATCATTATGACATTTGACATACCAGTGACAGAGTGCCCTGTATCACAGAAACCCCAAGTTACCTCAATTATGCAAATTGACAGATCAGTGCTGTACCACTTAGAAGAATGTTAGTCTCAAACACAATTTGTTGTTGTTATGGTTGTTGATGTTGATATTAGTTGCCATCAAGTCGAGCATGACTCATAGCAACCCTATGAACAAAAAATCCAAATCCAATCCTGTCCTGCACTTTCTGACATACAAGAGCCCATTGAAGCAGCCACCTGCAAATCCACCTAGTTGAGGGTCTTCCTCTCCTTTGCTGACCCTCCACCCTTCCCAACATCATGACCCTCTCCAAGGACTAACACCTCCTAGCAATATGTCCAAAGTATGTGAGGTGAAGCTTCATCATTCTCGCCTCCAAAGAGGACTCTGACTGCACCCTCTCCAAGATAAATCATTTCGTTTTCTTAGCTATAGAATGTTCAGTCGTTTTCTCCAACACTACAGCACAAAGGCATCGAATCTTTTTCTTTCATCCTTATTCATTGTCCAGTTCTCAGATGCATAGCAAATAATTGGAAAGACTATGGCCTGAATCAGATGCATCTTAGTCCCCAAACTGACATCATTACTCCTCAATAATTTGGAAAGGTCCTTAACTGCAGATTTTCCCAGTACAATGCATCTCCTTATTTCCTGACTGCTCATTTCAAAGGTATTAATTGTGGGTCTAAGCATGATGAAGCTGTTGACAGTTTTAATCTCCTCTCCATCCATCATCATGCTACCTATTGATCCAGTGGTAAGAATCTTTGTTTTCTTGATATTGAGATGCAATCCATACTGAAGGCCTCATTCCTTGATCTTCTGCAACAAGTGCTTCAAATTCTCCTCGCAAGTGAGATTGCGTCATCTGCATAATGCAGGTTATTGATGAGTCTCCCTCCAACCCTGATGCCACGGTCCTCTTCATAGAGTCCAGCATCTCAGATAATTTGTTCAGCATGTAGATTCAACAGGTAGAGTCCCAAACACAATTAACACCAGTTAAATCCAGTAAATCCAATCAGCTCACACACAATAATTGTGAATGAAATAAAAAATCAAGCAACCAACCAACCAGTTCACACTCGACCCACAACAACACAAAACATCCACCGCTTCATACATCAGCCTCAAACTGGAGACTTAGAGACCACCTGACTTTTAAATACTAAGTCCTATTAACTCTGAACAAGAGGCTTCCCACCCACAGCTCATTGCTAGCTAAATCCAGCAAATCCATATTTACTGTTTGAAATATAGAAGACATCATTTGACTAAAATTTTAAAAAATCCTCCTATATCTTTGTGAAATTCATATACTAGGATTATGAGACTATTTTTCAACAAGTGAGTCATGGTACTATTGGTGGATGATGTAGTAAAAACATCTTAGTGAAAAAGCTAAATTGATGTAACCAAGGAGTTTTAGAGGCTATTGGCTCTGAAGAACCTATGAGCTATCTGAACCATTTGGTTGCTGGCTTGTCCTCCAGTCAGCAGAATTTTCATGCAGCATCCTACTCTAGGCTCACACTGATGCAACAGTCTCAGGGAAGGATGTTGAGAAGGAAAGTAAAGGTGAAGGAAAGAGGAGGAAGCATTGAACAAGAAAAAGGAAATGCACATGAAGGTAGACGCTGTGGAACTGCGTAATGGACTCTTTAGGCATTATTTACTGGCCTCCTATGTGACTTAGCTGCCCTGCAATCCCAAAGGCATGAAGTTCAAATCCAGCAGCTGCTCCGTGGGATGAGAATGAGCAATCTCCTGTGTGATTTACTCCACCTGGAAAACTCACTGCTGGGTCAGCAATAGGTCAGTTCCAACTCAATGGTACTCAACAATAATAACAACTATGTTAATGATTGCTACAATTGAGCATGATGAGGCATGAGCTCAGTACTGAAGACTCAATCTTGGTAAATATTAAAGACAAGACCAGTTGATTATTTTGCATAATGGCATAGAATTTCTCTCTTGAAAGTCTAAAAGCCCTTGTTCATCCTCCAAAGTGAGGGTTGGTTTTTCTTTTTTTCTCCCACTAGCAATAATTAATCCAGTCACTGTATCAGTCTATCTTATTGGACATTTTTCTCTCTTTTTCTGACCCTCCAACTTCCCCAGCATGATGTCTTTTTCCCAGGACCGGCCCTTCTTAACAACATGCTCAGAGTATGTGAGACAAAGCTTCACAAATCTTACCTGTAAAGAGCATTCTGGTTGCATATTCTCCAAAACATATTTGTTTATTTTTTTCAGGCAGTCCATGAGATATTCAGTGCTCTTCTCCAACACTACAACTCAAAGGCATTGATTTTTCTTCTGCCATTGGAAAGAGCTTGGCTCCTTTCTCTAAATAATCTTGTTTTCCAGTCAGAATTTTGAGCATATGTAAAATTCAGTCTAGAGTGCATCACCAGATTGCATCAATATACAGCAGCTCACAGTATCAAATGTCTTCTTTTCATCTGATCAGGTTCTGGCCCACTCACAATCCAGAGTCATCCGTGGCTAGATCGAATGGGCACGAATTGCAAACAAGGGTCAACGCATCACCCTGCATTTCCGTTTGATACCTTCACTCTCACCCTTACTTCCTTACAGGTCAGGAGCCCTCTTGACTCCCTGCACATCAAGTGAGTATCCCTTCCTTGCTCTCCTTAGCATCTCTGTGTGCTAGGTCGATGGGAACCAATGGAACAGTTCTAAACTCAGCCCATCTCTTTAGTTTTGTATTTCTCCAGTTCTACGCATGGCGGTCAGTCACCAAGAATGGGCATACCAAGCTTCCTAATTCCCAGCTTCCTTTAACTTCCATTCCTGGACAGGCTCTCTTGGTGGACAGTAGATTTACTTGCCTCAGAGTACCCAAAGACAATTTTCTTGCTCCTGGTTTAAATCTCTTCTCCACACTGCAGTCATAGGTGTGTATGGCTTGGGGCCTAAAGCCTCTAAAAAGGCCTCTCAGGCAAATCCCGCCTATCCTTTTAGAATCTCCAATCAAGATTGATTAAAAGGAGATTTATACATTTTCTGTAATGTACAATACCTCATATTGACTTCTAGCATATATTCTACGCCACTACATAAACATTTTCAATAGTCATCAAGTCTATTCAGATAAAAACATAAATCTTTCCAGTTTCTCTTCCACTTTTTCTACCCTTAACTACCTTCCATTTATGTGCATATGATATTAGATCCCTGGTCACTGGTCCCAGGCCCCTATAGAAGCCACTTTGCTCATATAGGTTGCATCAACAGAAGTAAACAACTTAACTGTATTTCCCAAGTCCCTAGCTTTTTTTCATGGGTCTCTACTTCACCACTATCTTTGCTGCTGCTGACTTAAGTGGATGTGCTTTGTTCTGTGCTTCCCCGTTCTCGATTATAGCAACATTCTTATTGTCAGGATCACAGCCTGCTCAATTTAAGCCTGATGGGTTGGCAAAACCGACCAAAGGGATTTCTCACTAGTAGTAGTGAGGAAAATGGCAATCAGGTGTGCACAGCAACTTTTTGATGAAATGGTTTCTAGAATAGCAGGCATCACTTGTGACAAGTTCTGGTTTAGTCTGGTTCTGACTACAGGTGATCTTTGTTCCACTACACCTTAGCCTATCTCTTCCTGACCTTTCTCAGGCTACAGTAGGAGAAATCTAAAGAAAAATGCCTTAAAAATTCATGGTGCACTGCAGGTACCGACTACAGTTCCCAGAGGTCTTTGGGGAAACGCCATCTTTGTAAACTTGGACTTTGCTGGGAGATCTGCAAGGACGGCAGAGGCATTTCCAGGGGCTTGCGACCCAGCCTTCCTGTCTGCTACCACTGCAGGTACCGACTACAGTTCCCAGAGGTCTGTGGGGAAACGCCATCTTTGTAAACTTGGACTTTGCTGTGAACCAGACACCCCACACCCATTTAGACCATCGGGCCTTCGGCCCTTGGGCCAGGGAGACGATCATATTTGCCACATCTATAAGATTTATCAACCTCCCCTAAAATACTCATGTATAATTGAGGATTAAGTTACGTGGAGAATCAAACTGGTTTTTGGCCTAAGTACGTAGGGCCTACTAACTCAAACAACAGGGAGATCATGAGCATCTCCAAAGAGTGGGGAAGCTATTCCAGAAAGGGAACAACAGACTTCCTCCTTCATTATTTAGGTTCTCCTGAGGCCCTCCCCACGTGTATCAGTGTGCGCTTCCTCCCTCCCCACTCACGTGAGCCTTGGAGTGTGCACGCACCCTCTACGCATTTACTCTTGTTTCTGCCCAATCTTCTTCTGGAGCAGTGACGTCAAATAAAAAAATCAGCTACCACCTCAGACACAAAGAACTCTGCCACACCAATGGCCTGTAGAAAGCAGAGTGCTTCACTTGTCCCACCAGCCCAAAGCAAGATATCAACCCCCAAAGAAGACACAGTAGCAACGGATTTCCTGGAGCCAGAAAGCCTGATGGATCTTTCTGATAGTGATTTTAAAAGAACAATGATTGAATATTTTTAATGGATAAAAAAGAAACTGGATTAAATACAGAATAGTGCTAGCAAAGATAAGGAGGAGCTTAAAAAAAATCCAAAATAATGCAGAGAAAACAAATGAAGCATTAGAGGCATTGGAAAAACAAGAAACTGTGATCCAGAATTTGAAATCTAAGCTTTCTGATGCTGTCAACATGATGGAGGGACATATGAATAGAGGAGAAGAGATGGAAAACAGAATCAGTGAAATAGAAGATAGAATAGTCACTACAGATCTGACCGAGAAAAAAACAGAATCCAAAAAGAAGGAAACAAAAGAAAGCTTGAGAATAATGTGGGATACCATTAAAAGAAATAACATCCACATCATAGGAATCCCAGAAAGGGAAGAAGCAAGTAAAGGCACTGAAAAAGTTGTGGAAGAATTACTAGAGGAAAACTTTCCAGGCATAATGAAGAACGGCAGAATATATATCCAAGAAGCTGAGTGAACACCACATAGAATAGACCCTAAAAGAAAAACACCAAGGCACATCATTGTCAAATTTGCTAGAACTAAAGACAAGGAGAGAATACGAAAAGCAACGAGAGAGAAACAAAGAGTGACCTATAAGGGAGAACAGATAAGATTAACTGCTGATTTCTCAGCAGAAACCATGCAAGCAAGAAGAGAGTGGAATGGTATTTATCGAACACTTAAAGAACACAACTTTCAACCAAGAATATTGTGTCCTGCAAAACTGTCCATCAAGTATGAAGGAGAGATTAAAATATTCCCAGAAATACAAAACCTAAAGGAGTTCGTAAAAACAAGACCAAACATGCAGGAAACACTGAGAGACATCCTGGAAACAGAGATGCCACAGAAAACAGGATGGACCAAAG
>NW_006399753.1:32433987-32440992 GCF_000299155.1 Elephantulus edwardii | reverse complement strand
CGCGGCTTTGTTCACAATAGCAAGGAGTTGGAAACAACCTAAGTGCCCATCAACAAACGAATGGGTAGAGAAGCTGTGGTATATTCACACAATTGGAATACTATGCTGCATTGAAAAACAAGGAACTCATGCAATATTATTCTAAATGGGTGACCCTGGAGGGCATGATGCTGAGTGAAATATCTCAGTCACAAAGGGACAAATGCTATATGGTGCCACTGTTGTAGAATGAGGCTGGCATCGGGGTGGGGGTAAGACTGGGAAAAACTGGATAAATTATGTTTACTGCATTGAAGTCTATGAGGGAGAGAATAGTTTAAAAGTATTATATTTTAGGGCATTATGTTTATCATAAGAATACGGAATAAGGGTTGCAGAGAGGATTATATTTGGGGTTGGGGTGGGGTTGGGGGTTTGCAGCGGGGATTGTGTACCAATGAAGGAGTTTTTCTTTTGCTTTTCAAGGAGAGGAGCAAAGGGAGGGGTGGAGGAGGGGTGGAGGTTTGGCGGGGAGAAAAATGCAACAGTGAATGAATGGAATTCCAAAATCTCTGTAGATGTTATTGAAATTAAAAAAATTAATAAAAATTTAAAAAATTCAATGTGAGCAAATGTGTACTATACCAAGCAGCTGATGTTTTGGGGTTTTATGTGGGATTTTTTTTTTAAATTTTAAGATTGTTTTCTCATGCTACAACCCAGTGCCATGGATGAATCCCAGTTTTGACCATAATGCTTCACTCATCTGTCACTTTAAACTTCGGGAGAGGTAGAATATAGAGGGAAAAGAAGGTAATGGTAGTAAAAATAGGAAAGGATCAGAAGAGAGCTCTGGCTTGCTCCCATATGGGGAAGTATAATCATAAAACCCAGGCGTTGAGAACTCTCCTTTATAGGGTCGCTATGAGTTGCCTGCGACTCGACGGCACTTAACGACAATAATGTCAACATAGAGAGATCAGCTGGCCCAGTGGACAGAAAGCGATGCTACCAAGCCGAAGATGGGTGACTTTTAATCCATGGCCCTCGGGCCTGTCTTTCATTGTTTTTGTTCAGAAATTCCTCTAGGTCGTATAGCCCTGGTGTACAACTTGCCGTACCCGAGGTCACTTTTGGTTGCCGTGAGGCTGAACACTGTGACACTGATGTGTCAAATGCCGACAGAGAGTGGGTTGGTGCTCCCCGATTAAAACAAGCTTGGAAGGAGGAGTGGCATCCACTTCCATAATAGCTTGCCTCCAGAAACCCTATGAACCTGGAGAGAGGATGAAAGGCATGCAAGCGTTGAGAACTCTCCTTCATAGGGTCGCTCGACGGCACTTAACAAAAACAATCATAAAATGCAGAAAGAAATCAAGTCCAGTTCTACTTCTCTCCTTATTTGCATCTAACACTGCTTATATTCTAATTGAGGGGAAGGGTGATTATACTCTGTCTTTGACTGGCTTCACTGGAAACACTTTCTGAAATAGAGAAATGTGCTTAGAATTTGGGGAGAGCAGGATATGTGCTCTCAGGAGTTACACCTGCAGGGACGTGAAGAAGGCTGGGTTGAGCAGATGGAGAATCTGATCTTGGCAGTGGCCAAGACCTGAGTAGCTGAGGTGGCCCTTCTGAGTTGTCTCGGTATTTCATTATTGGTCAGTCATTTAGTTCCAAGCCAGTTTCCAGAAGGCAAAACCTTAAGCATAATCACCAAAAGATGCCCCAAATATTTACAGTTTTGATTCATGGAGAATCATTTGTTTCAGAGCAGAACTGTGCTCTATAGCTGTTTTTTGATGGCTGGTATTTCAGAAGTAAACAGACAGGACTTTCTTCCAGGATGTCTCTTGTGTGGACCTCCAGCTTTTCAATCGGTAGCCAAATGCATGAAGCTTGCACCCTCACAGACTAGGGCAATTCTCATCAAGGGAGGCACCTCTGAGCTATTAGCAGTTCATGTTCCCAGCCACAGAGGAATGAGCACATTGGCCCTGGGGATGAGATCTGGGCAGAAAGCCATAGTGTCCAATACAAATTCCCACAATTAAGTGAAAAAACAGAAAAATTAGAAAACTTCCATGCCTCTCTGGTGGTTTGAATCCACCAGTGACTCCACAATAAAAAGATGAACAATCTCTTTTCCTGTGATTTACTACCGGGGCAGACATGATGGCAATACAATTTTTTTAAGTTTTGGATTTTTGTGATTCCTCCTCCCTCCTCACTACCAAGAGAATGAAAAGAAATGAAGGGACTTAAGAGTTAGGTTAGGACTTGCAAGAGAAAAAGTGGAAATTTATGTTGATAGTGATTTTTTTCTATCTCTTTCTATAAAAATATAACTGGACTATCCAATAAGAATCTACTGAGCATTTGAACTGGGACTAGCTCAAATGGGCTATAAATAAACAAATCATGAATAAAATAATAAAAAATTCTTAGTAAGATAATTCTCCCATAAACTATATGCTGAAAAAAATTTATATACTGAGTTAAACAAAAAGTTATTAAGATAAATTTTACTTCTTCTCCTTATTGTTTCCTGGAAAATGTAGTATCATTTACTCTGTCATCTTATAGTTTTACTGGAAAGGGCAGGTCATCTGGCATTATGATATTATTATCTGACGTCAGATATTATCTCAGACTATAGCTTATCTCAGAGCAGCTGTGGGTAAGAAGCAGTCAAAATTCATTGTGTCACTCTTTTAAGGAGTCACAGCTTTTGATTTGTAAAATAATTTTCTTTATTCACAAATAAAAAGAAATTCTGACTAACTTTAAACCTTTTCCTTAGAACAAGAGAATTGAATTGACCACAGCTCAGTAATCAATGTGGGTGGATCAGGAAGCAGCTGGAACCAAGGATGCAATGAAATGGTTACTCCAGTTGCCAGAAAAACAACCACAAGTGCCAGTGTATGATGGATGGCTAAGGAGAACTGTGAGTCATTTATTTGTAGGGTGAAAATAACATAATGCAAAGAAATTCTTTGTATCTGTTTCTGTTATCAACTGTGCAAAAGTTTTGTATTCATATTGGATTCTTTCATCAGTCCCATGCCAGGCAGGCTTTTCTCCAGCTCATGTTTTTATTTCAACATCATTAATAGCCTTTCATTACTCTTACTCTCACTGCCAGTGACCAGGTCCTGATTTTTGTCACCTTAGCATGAATTACCTCAAACTGTTCTTTGATCTTTTATCCTTTCATTTTAGTTTTCTTCAACTCATGATTTAGCCTGTTAACTTATATGTATGCTCTCTTTTTCAAAACTTGGCACCTTTTTCTGATCAAGAAACTGGGATGATATCCTATTGGTTACCAGTTAAGTCCAAACTCAATATGACATTTCAATAACCATTGAAAATGCTGGTTTTTCTTTGACTTTTGCATTATGCCCATTTGAAATGAAATCCTTACCTTTCTTCACCTATTAAGAGTTTTGAAGAGAATTATGGATAGAGCACTGAATATATTATATTGAAACACATATGGAACACATTAATCATATTTTAGTTCTAACTTAAATAAGAAACTTTTCTCAATTGAACCCTGACTTTTCTGAACGCTGGTATATTTTTAGTTTGTATAGCACCAATTTTAATATTTTATATGAAATAAAATTTCCCCCATTAATTGAATGTTTATAATTATTATACTTGCAAACAATCTGTAAACTGTTGAAGGTCAGTGATCACATCTTACATTTCAAATCTGAAAAGAAGCTTCTCCCCACCACCACCTCCCCCCCAAAAAACTACACTGAGCCAGACACTGTAAAATGTGCGAGTTCGGGTAATCCAGAATTTTCCCTATCCAATGTACTTTGTGTCTGTGCTCTCCTTTCATTGTTTACATATTCTCACACCACTCTGCCCTGATACTTGATCCCAAATTACATGAAATCAAGCAGATTTATTGGTATTTTGGAGTAATGCTGGTGGAATTTCCACTGGTCATCTTTTCTTCTTGGGCTGTCGCCTTCTGCCTTACTTGTGGGACTCCTTTTCCTATTGATATTTCCTTTCCTTCTCTCTAGCTCTTTCTAAGGAGTTCTGGTGGCATAATGTATTAAGCTGCTAACCAAAAGTTTAGGAGTTCAAATCCCCCAGACCCTCTATAAGAGAAAAATGTGCTGTTTTTTTTCTTAATAAACATTTACAACCTTAGAAAACAAATGAGGAGCCAATGAATCCAACTTGATGGCAGTGGGTTTTTTAGTTCCCCCTCATTCCCTCTGATTAGGTCAGGATTGGGCAAGCTTTCATTTCAGTTTGTTGTTCATAGAAGCACTGTGAGGAGTAGCAGGAATACTAAGATGACATTTAACAAAGACAATTGATTCTGTCATGTGAGAAATAGCTTACCTAAATTATTGACTCATTCCTCATGGAACCATACAAAGGGTCTTCTTGAAAAATATCCGGTAGGAGAAGGAAGACTCATCAACAGTTCATGTTATATAGATGATACAACCTTGCTTGCTGAGGAAGACCTGAGGCATTTGCTGAAGAAGGTCAAGGACTGTAGTCTGCAATATAGGTTGAATTTCAACATCAAGAAGACAAAGATTCTCACCACTGAGCCAACTGGTAGCATCATAATAGATGAAGAAGAGATTGAGATTGTTAATAACTTCAGTTTTCTTGGCTCCACCATCAACACTCCTGGCACAAGCAGTCAGGAAATCAAAAGACAAATTGCATTGGGAAAATTTGCTGTCAAGGACCCTCTAGAGTACTGAAGAGCAATGATGTCAGTCTAAAGACTAAGGTGTGCCTGATCCAGGCCATGGTCTTCACAATTACTTGCTATGTGTCAGAGATTTAGACAATGACTACGGATGACAGAAGAGGAATTGATGCCTTTGAATTGTGCTGCTGGAGAAAATATTGAACATACTATAGACTGCCAACAAAACAAACAGGTCTGTCCTGGAGAGGGTGAAAACAAGCTATTCTTTGGAAGCAAAAATTTTAAAGCTCCATCTCACACACTTTGGGCATGTGGACAGAGGGACCAGTCCTTGAAGAAGAACTTCTTGCTTGGAATGGTGGAGCGACAGTGCAGGAGAGGAAGACTCAGTGACTGTAATAATGAGATTAGGTGTGTCAGAGACAATGAGTTTGGTTCAGGATAGGGCAGGGTTCAGAGCTATTATACATAAGGTCATTGTGAGTCACAGGTGACTTAATGGCACATACCAACAACCACAACAGTAGGAGGTAGTATAAAATAGATCCTTCTTTCTCTCAGTTATTTTGCAAGCCTTAAAGTAGCATTATTTTTCCTCTGATACACTAACATTTTCTCACTTAACCCTCCATTCATTGCTGTCACTGAGTACTGTCTAGTCAGAACCAACAGAAACAGTAAATCACCTGGAAGAAGAATGCCCATCTTTCTCTCATGAAGAAGTTTGTGGTTTTGAACCCCATGCCATCGTGATTACAGCACAGCTTTTTACCACAAGATATGAGGGAAGCACAATTCCATTGTGAGTATTGAAATCAATGTCATACCACAAAATGTGTATGAATGGTTACATGAAAAATTAATTTTTGCAAACCTTTATTCAAATAACAATAAGAAGTAAACAAAATAAAATTTAAAAACATATTGTTGTTGTTTTTAGTGCTTTCGAATCTCCTGTGACCCATAGAGATGCTATATATGGCAGCTCTGAAGCCTGCCCTGTCCTGAACCAACCCCATTGCCCCAGTCACTGTATCAATCCATCTCATCCGGAGTCTTCCTCTCTTGTGCTGTCCCTCCACCCTTCTGAGCATGATGTCCTTCACCAAGGACCAGTCTTCTTTTGGCCATGTGCCTAAAGTGTGCAAGAAGGAGCTTAAAAATCTTAGCCTCCAAGGCTTCATCCTTTCCAAGACAGACTTGTTTTCTTGTCATAAAACACATACTTATTGCCATCAAGTCTGGATTGATTCATAGCTGACTGCCAAGTGGATTTTCTGAGTCTGTAAATTGCACAGAAGATTGTCCATATTTCTACAATGAATCCACTGGTGGATTTGATCCATCAGAGATGTGCTACTTTGGGTTAACAGCACAGCACCCTACAGACTCACCACCAGAGTTCCCTAACAAAATAAACAACAACAACAAAAAGGAGAGTTAATTAGGCACATATGAGGAAGACAAATACCACACCACATGAAGATCATCAAACAACCAAGGAAGGAAGGAACAGAGGCTGAAACAGGACGCCCATTCCTTTTCAGCCTGAAATAGAGATTACAGAAAGAAAGCCTTCCTTCCTTTAGACCCGACACCCTGAATTTTAATTTGTTGTGCTGTTGTTGTGTACCATAGAGTTGGAACCAACCCACAGCTGACCATCTGGTGGGTTTTCAGAGGCAGTTAATCTCATGGGAAGAGATTGGCCATCCTTCTCCCATGGGGCAGCTAGTGGCTTCGAACTGTGTGCCTTCAGGATTGCAGTGTAGGTTTTTGCTTCTAGGCCACCAGAGCTACCTGGATATTAATTTACAGTCTTCAAAACTCTATGAAGATAAGGTTCTGTTTTTAAAAGTCCTTCACTTACAGTATTCCTATTATAAAAACACTTAGAAACTCAGATATTAGAATAATAAGTCACATGAAGTCAAAAGGAAAAAATTTGCCCGGGAGTAATGCTCACGGTTCAGAAAAGGATAGAAAGGAAGAATGAAAAGAAACAGACAAGACAGGGAGAAAATGGGAGGATTTTAGTAACTACAATGTGAGGATTGTAATCAGTATTCTAAAACATAATATCTATATATTTTTGAGTGAAAAAAGTCAATTTGCTCCATAAACTTTCACTCAAATAAAAAAATATATGTTCTGCATATAGACTGAAAAGGTATGGATATAGGACACATCCCTGGCATACACCCTTCCCAATTTTGAACCATACAGTGTTTCCTTGCTCTGTTCTGATGACTGCATCC
Source organism: Elephantulus edwardii (assembly GCF_000299155.1). Lineage (NCBI taxonomy): Eukaryota > Metazoa > Chordata > Mammalia > Macroscelidea > Macroscelididae > Elephantulus > Elephantulus edwardii. The sequence continues at coordinate 32,434,050 of NW_006399753.1, read as the reverse complement.
TGGTTAAGGAGCATAGATGTCAATTTAATAACTAAGGTGAGACTGACCCAAGCCATGATGTTT
>NW_006399753.1:32421720-32426724 GCF_000299155.1 Elephantulus edwardii | reverse complement strand
AGGGATATTCTTCCACTTTTCAAGATCTCTTTTTGTTTCTTGTAGTAATGTTTTGTAATTTTCTTGGAAAAGGTCCTTTGTACTTCTGGTTAAAGCAAGTTGAGGTTTGAATTTGTCCTTTGGTTCCTTTAATTTAAGAAATACTGAGAGAGTTCAGCCCTTTTGATTTTCTGACTCCAGTTCTTTGCACATTTCATTATAATACTTTGGTTTGCCTTCCTGAGCTGCCCTTTGGAATCATCCCTAACTTTCTGCTTTCTTCCCTTTGCTTTGGCATTCTAGTACAATATTCAGTGTCTCTTTTGACATCCACTTTGGTCTTTCCTTCTTCCTCTGTGTTTGTAATATTTTATATTCTTCATGGATGATATTCTTCATATATTCCCCACAGCTCATTTGATCTTTATTCATTAGTGTTCAAGGCCTCAAACTTGTTCCCAGGATGGTTTTTTTTTTTTTAATTCGGGTAAAATAGACTGAAGCTCTAATTTTGATTCTTGTGGATGTGATTTAATTTTTTTACCTTTAGTTTGACCGTGTATTTCTGTTGATTATCTGTTCCACAATCAGCGCATAGCATGGTTATCACTGCTGATTCTGAGATTTTTCCAGTGGTTCTTTCCACAGATGTAATCTATCTGATTCCTGTGCATACCATCAAGTGAAATACAAGTGTATAGTTTGCATGTATGTTTTCTATAAAAGGTTGCCATGAATAAATCATTGATTATACAAAATTCTATCATTCTCTCCTCAGCCTCATTTCTGTCACCAAATCCATGTTTCTAACTCCTCTAAAGATCATATAGTCAAATATTCACTACCATAAAGTTTATTTCAACTCATAACCCTCCATCAGGTTTCTGAGTTTATAAATCTTTATGAGAGAAGACTACAGATCTTTCTCACCACTGAGTTGTTAATGGATTTGAACTACTGAACTTCAGTTTAGCAGTACAATGTATATTACGCTAAGCCATCAGAGCTACTTTTTTTTTAATGCCATAGAGTTGAAAGCAATCCCATTATCCTGTGAGGAAGTACAACATTACTATAATGAATATGCTGACACTCAATGGGAAAAATACTCTAAAAACATACATTTTGGTGGTTCCTTAAAAAAAATCCCAAAAAATTTTTACTCTTCTTTTTTTTAAAAGCCATGTCTTTTACTCAGTTAATAAAACTTCTAACTGCTCTGATTGCATTTATAATAAGCAGATCTTATAAAACACAAATGTCTTATTTTTAAAATTTGTCTTTAGGATTTATGCATTCAGAACCAGAGTCTAAAGAGTCTATACAAGAGAACAGAGAGTCCTAAAAAGTAAAGCACCCTTAAACAGATAATTTGTATAAAACACTAAGAGTAATACCTGGCACATAATATATATTCAATAAATGTTAGTTTATTTTCCAGTAATGAATCATGTTTTGAGAGTTTAATATATTCTTTAGCATCTATCTATCTATCTCCATATTTTGAATGTATAGTTTTTTTTAAAAAAAGAAACATTAAAGCCACAACCACTGAGCTGATTGAAAGTAGTCCTGTAGGACAGACTAGCATTGATCAAGGCTGGCCTACTGAGTATATTGTGGAGTTCTGAAAATCCACTGGAAGGTGATCTATGAGTCAGTTCTGACTTAATGGCACATGATAACTCTTTACAACGATAGACCATCACACTTAGTTTCCCTTGAGCAACTGCTGGGTTCAAACTACTGACCTTTTCGTTAGTAGCTGAATCTTCATAATCATTGTACCATCAGCATTTCTCCTTGAATATACAGATAGAACAATGGAATTGTTGGGCTTGTATATGGAGATTCATAATAATCCCTTTTTATGCAGGATAGGTTATTTGAATTAAAAAAGTTAAACTACTTTTAAAAATACAGTTTATTCTGTTTCTAAATTATTTGGTTTGAAATCTGGTTAGGTCCATTTGTGTCATGTCCCATGTGAAGTATAACACTTATTCATAGATACAGCAGGGCATTTAAAAACTAAGAACTAATTCTCTTTGCTGTATTTTCTTTAGTTATTGTTGTATCCATCTAGGCTGAAGCTAGAGGGAGAAACCAAATAGTAATTTGAGCAGGTAAAGTCTAATACAAATGCTTATTAATTCTGTTTATGAGATGAGTGTTCCTGGGTGGTGCAAAAGACTTAGCTGCTTACCAAAGGGTTAGAGGCTCCATTCCACTCAGAGATGCTTCAGAAGAAAGACATGGAAATCTACTTCCAAAAATCAGCTTTGCCTCATGGTGCACAATTTTAACACCCCACATTAGCAATCAGAGTTAATTCAGTCACAACTGGGAAATAATAGGGTGCTGGAGTAATGCTGTAACTACTGGTGAGACATAAAAATAAGTCTAAAGAATATGGTATCTCATTGTGGTTTTGATGTTCATCTCTCTTATTGCCAGTGATTTGGAACATTTCTTCATGTGTGTTGGCCATTTGATTATCTTCCTCTGTGAAATTTTTTTCCATGCCTTTGCCCATTTTGCAATTGGGTTATCAGTCTTTTTCTTGTGGACGTCCAAGAATATTCTGCGACCTTTCATTATGAGACTCTTGTCTGAGATGGTATTACCAAATGTTTGTCGCCAGTTGGTAGATTCTCTTTGCACCCTATAGGGAAAAGTTTTTGATGCTATTTCATCTTTAGAATGTCCCTTTAATCAATTTTATCCTCTTCAGATTGTGCATTTCTGGCTGTATTTGACTGTCTCTTCATACTGTATGTAGTCTAGGCCTTCTGAGCTTGATTCCAGTTTGTCTTTGATGAACTTTATGGTTTTGAGCTTTACTCTCAGGTCTCTGATTCACCTTGAGTTGATTTTTGTGTATGGTGTGAGATGTGGATTATGTTTCAGCTTTACGCATTGGAAATCTAGTTTTGCCAGGACCATTTGTTGACGATGTTGTCATTTCCCCAATTGATAGCTTTGATTTCCTTGTCAAATATCAGTTGACCATAGATAGTGAGGTCTATTTCTAGGTTCTCAATTCTGTTCCACTGGTCTATGTACCTGCCATTGTACCAGTACCATGCTGTTTTGGTTATTACTACTGTGTAGTAAGTAGACTTTTGAGGTCAGGAATTGCTATGCTTCTGAGACAGGAGCTCTTGTACAGTGTTGGTGGGATTGTAAAATAGTATAACCATTCTGGAAGGCAGTTTGGCACTTCCTCAAAAAGCTGAACACAGAAATTCTATATGACCAAGCTATTCCACTGCTTGGAATATTCCCTGAGAAAGTGAGAACTGAGGCATAAACAGAGACTTGTACACCAATGTTCCCAATGTTCATAGCAGCATTATTTGGTAACACAAGAACATGGAAACAGCCCAGATGCCCTACCACAGTAGAATAGATTGAGATTTATGGTACATTCAAACAACGGAATACTATGCAGCAGACAGGAGCAATGGTTTTGTAAATTATTACATAACTTGCAAGGGACTGGAGAGCATTATGCTTAGTGACTGAACTCAGTCCCACATGGACAAATATTGTATAAAACCATTATTGTAAAATGAGTATAAGATCCAAGGGAGGGTGAAAGCAGAGGGTTGATGATGTGTGTGTGTGGGGGGGAGGCAATTAATCATGGAGTTGTACAATTTGATGGGTGAGGAGTGAGGGAAATTTGAAGACTCTTATTTATTTGAATTTTGTAAATAAACTAATATAATAAAATTTTAAAAACTTCTCTTGACATGATACGTACAATCCAATATGTTTCTGTCTTCCTTTTTCGTGTAGTTTCTGACTCGGTCAGTATAAAAACATCACTATACCATAACCGAAGATAAAGGTGGGCCAAACTAAAACTGTGATTATGTGCTATTGACTCAGAACCAACTTGTAGCTGACCCTCCAGCAGATTGCATGGGAGGAGATTGTCCATCTTTTTCTTATGGAGAAGCTGTTGGATTCTAACTGCCTGTCCTTGGGTTGGCAGTGCAGTTCCTTGTCCACTGGGTTACCAGAGGTCCTTAGATGAAAATGATATTCAAATAGTACACTCAAGGAGAAACCTTGACAGCACAGTGGTTAATCCCTAAGCTACTAACTAAAAACTCACTGATTTGAACCCATTTGTGCTGACAAAGCAAATAACCATGATGTAAAAGGGCCTGTGAGAGGTCCATGTGGTAATAGCCTTGTCGTTGTGTGTGTGCCATCAAGTCAGAACCAATCGTAGATGATCCTCCATCAGGTCTTCAAAGGCAGTTAGTCGCTTGAGGAGAAACTGCGAATCCCTCTCTCATGGCGCAGCTAGTGGGCTTGAACCACGTGCCTTCAGGATTGCCATTCAGCTTCGTGGCAAGAGGCTGTGTTACCATCCTGAAGGCATGTGATCTGAATCTACCAGCTGCTCCATGGGAGAAGGATGGGCAATCTGCTCCCTTGAGATGAACTCTCTCTGAAAAGCCACCAGAGGGTCTCTTAGGGTCTGTTCTGACTCGATGGTGTAATAAGAACAGCCTTCGGCACCTTCAGTCCACAGCTGACAAGAAAACAAAAAAAATGACCTTCAGTCAACAGCTAGCAAGGGCCTCAGCCAGACAGCTGCAAGGAAATGAATTCTGCCAACAATGTGAATGAGCTTGGAAGAGGATTCTTCCCGTTGTCTCCTCCTGAGAACACGATCTGGCTGATTCTTTGTTTTCAGCCCTGGGAGACGCTGTTTAGACTCTTGACCTACAGAGAATGTGCAATTAAGTGAACATTGTGTTAAACGACAAGGACCCCTGGTTGTTGTTGTGTGCCATCGAGTCGTTTGCAACTCATAGCGACCCTATGTACAACAGCCCTAAACCCTGCTCTATCCCGTGCCAATCGCACTGCCTCTGACACAGCCATCTCGATTACCCCAGTCACTAAATCAATCCATCTCATAGAGGGTCTTCCCCTCCTGCGATGTCCCTCCACCCTCCCAAGCATGATGTCCCTCTCCAAGGACCCATCCCTCCTGGCAAC
>NW_006399753.1:32417683-32421620 GCF_000299155.1 Elephantulus edwardii | reverse complement strand
AGTTATCAACAACCTGCGTTATGCAGATGACATAACCCTGCTTCCTGAAACTGAGGAGGACCTGAAGCATTTGCTGTGGCAGGTCAAGAATTGCAGCCTTCAATACAGATTGAAGCTCAACATCAAGAAAACAAAGATTCTCACCACTGGGCCAATTGGCAGCATCAGTGTGGTTGGTGAAAAGATGTCTACCAGTATGTTGCAGACTAAGCACATGATACATGAGAACAGAGAAGGGAAGATTAACATTAGAGGGTGTCTTGAGATAGTAAGACTATTTACTATGAAATATTGCATAGCTTTGAATTGACAGGAAAAAATATATTTAGCTAGATATGAAACACCTATAAGAAATCTGATAGGAATAAAGAGATTACATTAGAAAGAAGTGATGATAATGTGAAATTAATCAATTGAGAACAAAGATGTTTACATGTTAGTATGTTCATACGTTGGTGGTGGTAGATGTCATCGAGTCTTCTCTGACTCACAGCTAACCTATGCACAGCAGAGCAAAATGCTCCTCCTGAACCTACAAAATCCTCACAATCATTGTTATACTTGAGCTCACCATTGCAGTCACCGTGTCAGTTGAGGGTCTTCCTCTTCTATTGACCCCTGCTTTAGCAAGCATGATATCTTTCATCAGGGGATTGTCCTTATTGAGAACATGCCCAAGTATGGAAGATGAAGTCTCACCATGCTCACTTCTCAAAGCATGCTGGCTGTGCTTCTCCACGACAGATTTGTTTGTTCTTTTGGCAGTCCATGGTATACTCCATATTCTTCACCAGCCTCACAAGTCAGAGGTATCAATCCTTCTTTTGTCTTCCTTATTCGCTGTCCAACTTTCACATGCGTATGAGGTAAGTGAAAATACCAGGATATGTTCATATAACATTTGTGAATTCATGTTCCTGGTTGGATTTTAAAGAAATAAATTAGATAGTCTGCATTCTGTTTCGTTGGGGTTTTTTCCTTCTTAATGCTCATATTTGGGAGTGTCTGCATTGGTTCATTTGCTTGTTTATCTTATGGTGATCACCTTGCTCCCATCATCATGGGAATCTATCTAGCACTTCTCACGCATAGTAACAAAATCCCTGGTACCAACATCCCTGGCACATGTCGTTTTGGAGGCTCGTGAAACAGCAGATTCTCCCAGTTGGTGAACTGAGAGTGAATATATCCAAAGTAGGAGATCTGGTAGCTTAGGAGTAAGAATTTGCACTGCAATCCCTAAAGCACCTGGTTCGAATCCACCAGCTGCTCCATAGGAGAAAGAAGGGCACTTTCCTTCCATATAATGACAGCCTCTGAAAACCTGCTGAAGGGTCAGTTATGGGTTGCTGCTGACTCGGTGGGACACAGCAACACTCCACCAGGTTTCTTATGTTGCAAATTTTTTCCATCTTTTCCTGGTGGAGTAGCCAATAGATTAAAACAGTATACCTTTCAGTTAGCATTCTGCTATATTATTTACTGAACTACTATGGCTTTTGTTGTTGTTGTTGTTGTTGTTGCTATATGCCATGAAGTCTCACCGTATCCTAAGCCAGTCTCACTGACTGCAACATATCTACCTCCATTTCCTCAATTACTGTGTCAATCAATCTCATTTGGGGTCTTCTCCTGTGTTGTCCCTCCAGACTTCTAAGCATGCTATCCTTCTTCAAGGAACAGACTCTCCTGGCCACGTGCCCAAAGAATGTGAGATAGAAGCATCTGCTGCAGAAGATCAAGAACTCCAGTCTTTAAAATGGACTGAACCTCAACATCAAGAAGACAAAGATACTCACTACTGGGCCAACTGGCAACACCATGATACACAGAGAAGGGATTGAGATTGTTAGCAATTTCAGCTTGCTCAGTTCTACAATCAACACTTTTGCACCAATAGTTGGGAAATCAAAAGACGAATTGCACTGGGGGAATCTGCTGTCAAGGGCCTCTACAGAGTAATGAGGAGCAACTATGTCAGTCTAGAGACCAAGGTGCACCTGACCCAGGCCATAGTCTTCACAATTACTTGCATCACAATTACATCAGAGAACTGGACAATGACTATGAATGACAGAACAATGCCTTTGAGCTGTGGTGCTGGAAAAGAGTATTGAATATACATGGACCACCAAGAGAACAGATAGGTCTGCTTTAGAGAGGGTGAAACAAGTTTCTCCTTAGAGGCTAGGATTTTTAAGATCATATGTCATCTGCATATCACAGGTTGTTGATTAATCTTCCTCAAATCTTGATGTGTCAACCCTTCATATAAAGCCCAGCCTCCTGATCTATTCCACATGTATATTGAGAAGATATAGCAACAGGATGCATCCCTGACACACTCCTTTCCTGATTTTGAATCATACAGTGTTTCCTTGCTCTCTTCTAAGGACTGCTTCCTGGCCTGAGTTTAGGTTTCACGTGAACACAATCAAGTGTTCTGGGATTCCCATTGTCCTTAAGCTTAGCCACAATTTGTTGTGATCCACGTAGTCAAATGCCTTTGAGCAGTCAGTGAAACACAAGTAGAAATTCCTTTAGTACTCTTTGCTTTCTGCCATGATCCAGCTGACACTGGCAATAATGTCTCTAGTGCCATGGCCTCTTCTAAACCCAGCTTGTATTTCTGGTAGCTCTTCATAGATATACTGTTCCAGTTGTTTTTTTATAGTCTTCAGCATGATTTTGCTTGCATGTGGTATTAGTGATATTGTTCTATAATTTCTACTATCTGTCAGGTCACCTATCATTTTAATATTTTTTATCTTAATTGTGATTTTAATAAAAGTTTACAGAAAAGTTAGATTTTCATTCTTTTGTTGTTGTATATTTATCTCCTCTCCCTCACTTCCCCTTCCACAGTTCACTTTTTTTAAAAAAAATAATTTATTGCTACATAATTACCCTCCCCCATTCTTTGCAATATACGTCTTATTCTGAGCTGTTGTTGTATGTATAAAGCCTAATCATATATTCTTTCTAAACAGTTCTTTCCTTCATAGGTTCCAAAGCAATATTTGTTACCTATCCAGTCTTATCCTATTCTCTTCCCAACCCCAAGTCTCAGACCTGCTTTATAACAATGGTGTTATGTAGTATTTATCTTTTTATGACTGAGATATTTCATTCAGTATAACATCCTCCAGGATCACTCATATTGCACAATGTTTTAGGAGTTCATTGTTTTTCAGTGCTGCTCAGTATTCTAATGTATAAATAAATATACCATACTTTTTCTATCCACTCATTTGTTGATAGGCACTTGGTTTATTTCCATTTCTTTGCTATTGTGAACACACAGCAATGAACATGGTGTGCATATATATTTGGATGGCAGTTCTTGTTTCTTTAGAGGTATTTTCCCCAGTGGTAGAATTGCTGCATCAAATGATATTTCTATTTCCAACTTTTTGATAAAGCACCAATCAACCTTCTATTGTGGTTACACCTCTTTACACTCTCTCCAGCAATTAATAAGTGTTCCAATCTCTCTATAACATTGCCAGCATTTGTTGTTTGCTGCTCTGTTGAACTTTGTTATTGTTGTTGGGTTGAGATGATATCTCATACTTGTTTTTATTTGCATCTCTCTGATAGCTATGGATTTTTAGCATTTCTTCATGTATTTGTCTTACGTTTTTGGTGAAATATCTATTCATATCCTAGGGTCACCTCTTTTTTTTTGAATGACAATAAATACGATCCCCTTCCATCAGTTGACCAGATTTATTGGCTCGTCAGTCCTCCAGATTTTTTGACACAACCTGGTGAGCACATCCAAGGTGGCATTCATTTTTTGTAGTATATCAATTGGTATTCTATCAATTCCTGGGGGCTCCCCCCCATTTCATTAGAGCAGCCTGAACTGTCTCCTTCCTCACCATTGCATCTTGTTCATACATTATTTCATTGAATTCTTCTGTGTTATCCAATT
>NW_006399753.1:32334969-32410688 GCF_000299155.1 Elephantulus edwardii | reverse complement strand
CCTGGCAACATGTCCAAAGTATGTCAGACGAAGCCCCAGAATCCTTGCCTCCAAGGAGTAACCTGGTTTAACCCTTTCCAGGATGAATCTGTTTGTTTTCTTGGCAGTCCATGGTATTCTCAATACTCTTCTCCAGCACCACAGCTCAAATGCATCAATTCTCCTTCTGTCCTCCCGAGTCATTGTCCAACTCTCTGATGCATAACAAGTGATTGCAAAGACCGTGACCTGTGTCGGGTGCACCTTATTCTCCAGAGATACACTGTTGCTCTTGAGTCTAACAGCAGACTTTCCCATCGCAATACGTCTTCTAATTTCCTGGCTGCTGGTGCCAAGAGTGTTGACTGTGGAGCCAGGCAAACTGAAGCTGTGAACAATCTCAATCAGTGCACTAATTAAGTGTAGTCACACAGGTCGAACATACTAGCCTTTTCATGAAAGAAAGCTCTGATAATTGGCTTCTGAAAAAGACTATAGACATGTTTTATTCCACACTATTTGTCCAAGTGCTCTAAGACTTGCCACTAGAATTTTTTTTAGAGTGGTCAGCAGTGGCAAACAGGCATCATGCAGTTCTTCCTGTTTCAGGGTTCTAGAAGCTGAGGTCCATGCAGCCCATCAATCCTTGAGACTTGAGTGTTGCTATGCATCTTTGCCTTGCTTCCTTCGTCTTTGTTCTGGTTAGAGGGAGACCAAGAGTTGCACCTTACATGACTGATCACAAGCTTTTCAGACCCCAGGCAACACTTACAAAGTAGGATACAGAACAATGTCTCTGTGGCCTGTGTTAGGCCAACTTGACTTGGAAGTCTCCATAGACTATGGTCCAGAGGCCACAGGAGCAGCATGTGGTTATGGTTTAGATGTTTACATAACTTTGCCTCTGTTGGCTCTGCTATATACATCGTTGCTGTTGTTGAGTGCCACAGAGTACACTACAACTCAAAGCAACTCAATTATCAACAGGTTTGAATCATGCCCTATCCTGCCACCATCCTCCTGATCTCTGACATGCTCAAGCTCACTCTTACAGACACTGTGTCAGTTGATCTTGTTAAGAGTCTTCCTCTATTTCTTTTACCCTCTCAGACTCATTGCTGTTGAATCAGGGCCAACTCATGCTTGACTCTCCAGCAGATTTTCTGAGGCTGTAAGTCACCTGGGACAAGGCTGCTCATCTTTCTCTGTCAGAGCTGCTGGTGGATTTGAACTGGCAGAAAGGCAGCATCTTTAGATTAGCAGTGCAACTCCCTATCAACTATGCCTCCAGAACTTCTTTAGATATATAGAGTGGATGGAAAAAGTGGAACAAAACTAAGGAACATAAAAACAGCCAGGCTGACTGCTTCAATAGAGACTAGTGAAACTCCTGAGCAAGTTTTTAAAATCTGGAATGTATAGCTTAACTTTCAGCCAAACAATAAATGGGCCTAGAAGGAGCTCCATAAAGAGTTCACTGCTAACCTAAAGGTGGCTTGTTTGAACCCACTAGAAGTTGCACGGAAAAAAGGCAAATCACCTCCCGTGTGATTTATAACCTCAGAAAACTTCCCCTGGACAGCAATGAGTTGGCTTCTTTTATAATAAGTTTAGCTGTAGGCACTCACTCCTTAGAATAACCAATCATGTAAGTTCAAAAGGTCAGCATATTCCCATGGATAAAGCTTAGAAGGCAGGAGGAGATAGAAGATTTAAGGACATGGAAATCACAGGAAGTAGAAAGAAGGCGTTACATTGTGGATATAGTAGTTAATCTTATAAGACAAAAGGTCTATGAATAGTTGAATGGAAATACCAATTTGTTTTGGAAACTTTCAAATCACAATAAAAAGGAGGGGGAAAATATTACAGCCTTATCTAGAGAGCAGTTTTGTGCTATTCTATTATATCCTAATAGAATGCTGCGATGAGTTAAAATCTACCAGAGGGCAATGAGTTGAACTTTGAGTGTTAAACCACATGTGTTTGTACATCATAACAGACAATGACACAAAGCCCAGTAGTATTATAACTTTCTCACTGATAAGGAGACTAGGACAGAAGGATGAACCGAAGGATAATTTGCCTAACTTTACTCTGGAAATCAGTGGCAGGACTGAAGTTGGTACCTATAATTCTCATTTACATGTCATCATTCTTTCCACATTATTATAATGCCCCATACTAAAAGTTTTAGTAGATTTTTTTTCCTTACCCCACCAATAAGTTGGGTAATTGAAATCATAACAACATTGTTTCCATTTAAAGAGTTCAGTGCAAGGTCAAGCAATGACTTTATTAATTCTTATAATAGGTAGTATAATGAAAACACTGATTAAAATAATATTAGATATTAAGATGACAAGACTTTAAAACAATCTTAAACCAAAAGCTAATCCTCATCGCTGAACAAGCAGTACTGTGAATAGTCAAGATCCGGAAATGTGATCGGTAATCCTACCCACTGTTTGAATTGTTTCTTTGAAGAATTCTTTTTGAAAGCAACTACAAAGTTCTTTATTTTGAGGCAAGGCAAATCTAAACCTCTGTGCACCATCATGGTTCCCCAAGCCTGGAAGACAAAAGAGAAATGGAGAGGGAAAGTGAAACATGTACCTATTAAGCATTTCTTTTGGCCAAACTAAAATGAAGACCACCACAATTTACTCACTTGGCCACATTTGCAGATAACCTCGCCATTGGTTTGATAGTCAGCAGAGCACTTCCTTTTCAGTACTTTGTTTTCTCTCACAACATAGAGCTCCCTAAAATAAGCAAAAAGAAAGAAGCACCCTTGAGAAGTGGGAAAGTCCCTCTCTTTAGTCCACAAGGACAGGCTATCGGACCTCAAGCTCATCAAAGGCATGACATTACTTCACATCTCAATCCCTCTTTCCCTGCTGCTTCCCCAGATTCATAGCAGATGCCTCGAGTAACCCCTGTTTGAACATTTCACTCAGGAGCCAAGCTATTATGACTTCTCTCCCTTTTCAAGAGTCTTTGGGTAGTGCAGTTAACTAAGCCAACAAAAAGGCTGGAGGTCTGAATCCACCCATGGTGCCTTAGAAGAAAGGTCTGGGGGTCTACTTCTAAAACACCAGCTATTACTGACAACTCTAATGGAGGGCAGTTTACTCTGAGAGAAACAGGACCTTTACGAGGTAAGACTGACCAGAAGGCACTTGGTTGGTTCCCCTTTCAAGTCTGTTACTTGTTTTAGCCTGATTAGTTCAAAACTTTTGTGAACAAATACAAGCCAAGACAAACGGATGTGCCTTGAACCAGAATGTCTTATATAGGTCCCTTCCTCCCCTGGTGCAGTTGATTTTCTTTGAAGTGCAAATATAATTTTGAAAAATATACTTCTGAAAGAGAATGCATTTCATATGTATTCTTTTGGATAAATGGAGCCCGGCATTGCAATGGTTAAGTACTCAGCTGTTATTAAAAAGATTAGCTGTTCAAATCCACCCAGGCGCTCCACAGAAGAACCTTGTGGTCTCCTTCCAAAAAGATCATAGCCAGGAGAGCACACGTAGCACTTCTACTCTGTGACACAGGCCTGTTTTGAGGTCAAATCACCTTGGTGTTACCGGACGATAATATTTGACAACATATTTACAATACAACCTGTTTTCCTCTCTGTTAAAAACCAAAGACCTAAAAATGGCTCTCTTGGACTCACTTGAATTCTGGTGTCATATTGACATGATGCATCTTCTCAATTACATGGATGTCGTCTCCAGTGCAGGCTAGCACATTACAGTTTTTACAGAGGAAAGTGATTAATGATGGATTATCCTTGTAATGCTTTGCAGTCATTCTCTTGCTTTTCATTTTCTTTTCCATTATACTCTGCATCTGCAATTCCAAAATCTGTTTCAAGAAAAGAATATTTAATTATTTGGTTATTTTTCTCACAGCTTTAGTGAAGTAAGCCTCCTGGAATTTGGAGATCTTTGATGGGTATGAAAATATCCTCTTAACTTGTGACCTAGAAATGAAAAGTAATGAGGCAACAGCCTTCAGAGAAATTTTGCATACAGTCTTGCCCCATAATTATGGAAATCCTCAAGTATTCAGAAAACAGCTGATTCCATTTTAAAGAAACTCTACTGTGAAAATATTCTTAGAAATGTCCATAAATGTCTACCTCTAAATCCTATATCTAAAGTAATAATGAGAGGTTTTAAAGGGAGAGAGGAACCAGTCCTTGGAGAGAAACATCATGTGGGGAAAGGTAAAGGATTAGTAAAAGAGAGAGAACTTTCAACGACATGGATTCCCACAGTGACTATCACAGTGGGCACGAGCATGACAGAGATTGTGAGGACAGTGCTGGACAAGGCAAGCCTCAGGCTTGATGTTCACAAGGTAGATGGAAGTCATAGTTGACTCGACAGCACCTAGCGAACACCTCCCGTAAATACCGCTACTGGAGTAGTAAAGTGCTTGATTGCTAAGCAAAAAAGGTTGGCTTCAGAGCCTACTAGCCAGCCACTCTATGGGAGAAAAATATGGCAGTATATAAACACTGAAGTCTTGGAAACTCCACTAACCATCCTACACTGTCCTTATAGGGGCCCTATGAGTCAACTCAATGGCAACAGAAGTTAGACTCTACCCAGGGGTTTGAATTCAGTTCCCATAATATCAGTCTAAACTTTCCTCCATCAGTTTCTCTCATTCAAATTAAGTCGATTAGTGCTAATGGTGGGAGTGCAGATACAGTTGCCCAAGTTTAGGGTGACAGTAAATAGTTTCCTAAGTTTACAATGATAGCAGTTACCTGAGGTCAGGATAACAGTCAGAGGTTGCTTAAGTTTAGGACAATAATAGAAGTTGCCTACATAAGGTCCATTAACCTGATTGATTATCTGTGAGATTGTTATTCCAGGAATCAAAGATTTGTGATAAAGTCACCCTGACATGAAAAATAAAAACCCATGAAAAGTTACTTAAAGAGTACACCATCAGCAAGGAGGCCTCCTAGCTCCCGACCTGAAATATCAAACACAGAACACCTGACAACCATCGAAGGAAGCCATATGGGGCAAACAATCTCATCAAGACGCCTGGCTGCTTCACTCCAGGACCATTCTCACAACTCTTTCCCTTAGAGTCGCTATGAGTCGTGCTCCATTCGAAGGCAATCAACAACAACATTCCCTATGACCTCTCCCTTAAAAGGACTGGCTTGATTCTGAAATGTCAGAAAATGGTCCTTAATTTATCCATACTACCTGTTTCCTCTCAAACCTCTAATTTCTTAATAAAGTTCATATAGAAGATTCAGTCCTTGTCTCAGTTGATTCATAGTGAAGGATAGCTGAAAGTCACCTTTCTCTGATTACAGTGTTTCCCACTGTAATCTGCAAACCTGTCATCTTTTTACACTTGGGACTGAAACCACTGCTTTTGCACTCAGTATTCTTTCTTTCTTAGGAACAGAACCACAATTTTATTCTGGGGCTAAACACACCTGGTTAAATGACTACACCTCCCAGCCATGGCCAATGGGATGTAAGAAGGCATTGTTGGATGGAACTTCTAGAAAGACTCTACAAAGATCAAATAGCTGCTCGGTGCCCTTTCTGCCCTTTTCTACTTCCTGACTCAAATGAGGATGTGGCATTTGGAATTCTAAAAGCAACAAGCATTTCTGGTCATGAGCACTGAAGTCAAATGCTAAAAAAAGCAGCGAAGAGAGTGGGGGGTTGGAAACCCTGGTTGTTTCCTTACCACCTTAGAGAACTATACTAAGTTAGAATACTTAGAGCTTTCTTTGGAGGGATGGGAATAAGCCTCTTTAGGCACTGTATTTCAGGCTCTTTGAATAACAACTAAATTTATTTCACAGTAAAAGCAGTACACTAGTTTCTGAGAGACATGGGAATTTTGACAGGGACAGACCTGTGTTTAGCTCAGGTTTACAGAACAGTCAAAATCATGATTCTTAATACTTTTACTTTAAAACTGAACCTCACATAGAGGACAGATTGATACTTAATAATTATATTATTGTTTTTAAAACTGAAGGGAAGTCTTCAGTAAAAGCTTCTCATCTGTGCTGATGAACAAAGCTGAGAGACTCGAAGTGCACCTCCTTGACCTTGACTGTGTTTCAGGGCTCAGCTGTTGTTAGCTTTAAAAGGGGGATAAAATCCTGCAAGAAAGCTAAAGTGAAAACTCAGTCATTGATACAAAGTTGGAAGCAGCTAACCCTTCAGCAGGTTTTCAGAATCTACAAATCACATGGAGGAGGCTGCCAAGTTTTCTCCTGAGGAGCAGCTGTTAGCTTTGAACTACCTGCCTTTGGGTTGGCAGTGTAACTCATTATCTATTAAGCCATAGGCACATTTAATCTAGCAAGTTCAAAGACTCACTATCAAAATTCTAACAGTATGATAAATTGACATATTTTTGCCCCTAAAAGTTGAGTCAGGTTAATTTTGTACATTTACAGTGCAGTGAGCTGATAAAAAGGTGATGTGGCATACATCTACATATGTGATTAGTTAAGAAATTCTTGAGTACAACATAAAGAAAAACAACAGAAAACAAAGTAAAGGTGTGGAGCTGTTATCAAGACATCAGACAGGAAAAGATTATCTTCAGGACATTAATGAATATTAGCATATTTAAAATACATGGTATGTTTGGAAGGACAGGAAGAAAGAAAAAGGAGTGGAAAGAAATCCCGATGAGTGTAGGAGAGGAACAGCTAAAAACACTGTAAATCCAAATAAAGAATGGTTAACAGAGTGAAAACATGTGGGTCAATCCTATGGGAAAATTTAAGACTTTCATCTTATTTTAGAAATCTTATTTTAAAAACTTTCTCAAACTCAGTATGACTTTCTATTTGGTTTGTGAGGCTGTAAACAAGGGATTTTCTTTTTAGCAAAGAATCTTCAAAAAGTGATAGGCTTGATTGTGCTCCTTCAACATCTATGTTTTCTTTATAATATTTTATAAAAAAAAGTTATTGCATAAAACAAAACAAAACAAAACAAAAGAATCAGAATGGAAGGAGGCTGCCCATTCTCCCTACTCAGTGCCACTGGGGGATTCAAACCACCAGAAAGGTGTGTGAGATTTGAGTTAGCGGTGCCACTCAGGATGGACTATGTCTCCCGAGCTCTAAATATGAAATGGCAAGTGCATTTAATCTCATGTGTCAAATCCCTTCATTTATCAATACTGGCCTGAAATTCTGTGAAAGGATTATGAAATCAGAAGCAATGCTCATGAGTGTCTTTAAATAAACTGGTGTACATTGCCATCTCTGTTCTGAGTTTATCTGTCTGGTACATCTCTAAGCCAAAGGAACCTCAAAAACATTGTCTGCCCTGGGGGCCCCAAAAGGGTTGTGTTTACAAAAGCCTGGCATACCACCAGCATAGACAGTCCTAGAGCTTACCCCAACATTAAAACTAGTTTTCAAGCATCCATTTTATAAATATCCACTTGATTCATCTTCTCTAGACATTAAATATAAAAGCAGTAACTTTCAATGGCACTACTTGGTCACAAATGTTTGATTTGACACCTCAAGATGTTTGGTTTGCCTTATGTTGAAGGGGCTCTAAACTACACGTTTGTGCAGAAACCTGCCTTGTAAACCTTGGAACTGGTTCTAGCAATGCACACCAATTTGAAAGCATCCCTTTCGTGAAACTCTATTTAGGGTAGAGCCAATTCCAATGTTAAGAAACTAACATTCACACCCATATGCAAGGGTGTGAATTTTCTTCTAAATGGATTGTTTGCTATTATAGTTAGTTAGTCTTTAATTCAGTGGTATGGGGGATTTCCTGAAATATTGTAAGAATACATTCTTCCTTCTTTCTAACAACTAAAATGACTACATGTTAGTAAATTGAGATATATTGCTAGACTATAGCTTTTTTGTTATTATGATCCTTCTAAGAGGACTTTCCAACCACAGAAGCCATGTGATCACTTGTTTCAATTTGTCCCGTTTTATTTCTTCATCATTTGCATTTCTATGATGTATTTCTTGCTTTTTAATGTGTTTGTTGTTTCTCTTCACCTATACTCATCATGGGGGTTAAGGGAGATGAAGCAAACCTCCGGCCATCAGGGTGGCACAAACAGTTAAATACTAAATTAGTAGAACCAAAGTTTGTTGGTTCAAACTCACCTATATGTACTTATGATGACAGGCGTGGCAATTAAATAAAAAAAAAAATCATAGAGACCTGAAAACTCTACGGAGTAGTTTTACTTTGCACATACAGGATCACCCTGAGTCAGAATTTCATGGCCCTCACCACCACCAACAAATCCTCACCATTCACACACTAGAATATAGGCTTCACACAGTAGGGATCTTATTTATCTCATTTGCCACCATGTTCCCTGTTCTTGAAATATTGCTTGGCACATAGTAATCATTTCATAAATAACTCTAGATTAAAAACTTTATGCCCATAAAAAGGACTGAATCACACCAGGTTGAATTGAATGAACAGTTTCTACAAGTCTTTCAGCAGGCAACCTAAATTTATATGGTCCAAGTTTACGGTTGACTGAACTGGAATGGCTGACAATAACTTCTCCCCATGGATTCTGGTTCTTCCTGCATGAAGGCGGGCCAAGCACAGCTCAGCAAACTGAAATTTATAATTCAGCATAATTTCCGTCTGGAGATTGAGCCACAGAGATACCAATGGTAACCACACACAACAATTTTAACATTAAAACTGAACTTGGGAGACAGCCAAAAACAATACCTTACGATCATACTCCTCTCGTTTCATGTTTTGTACATGATTGATAGCTTTATACATCATTTCCTCCCGGAAATCATTGACTATCTCACGTTCAATAACTCCTGAACCACACGGAGCAAACAGGATGTAGGTGCTCTCATCAGCTCTGGCTCGACCGCGGGCCTGAGAACATAAAGAAATCGAGTGAATGAAAGGGTAGTCTTTGCTACACAGTCTCCTGTTCTTGTCTTGGAAAGGTATTTATTACTCACTTCTTTGGCTTTCAAATGAACTGTTTCTTCAATAATGTTAGTTATGACCCAGTCTGTGTGCTTTGGCCATTTGAAACTCAAACTGAGCTTTAATTTGAAAACAGTGTTCTACAGAGATGATGTTCAGATGCCCATGCCAGCCTTCCAAGTCTCAGAAATGCAATACTGTCCTGTCTAACATTTTTGCGTCAGTAAAATATCCCACAGGCCCTTGGGTGATGTAAATCTCTAATCAACTGACTACTATTAGAAAGGCTAGATATTTGAACCTACTCAAAGGCAGTTCAGAAGACAGACGTGGCTCTCTGTTTCTAAAAAAGCACAGCCTTGACAACGTTATCAAGCTCTTCTACTCTGCACACATGGGATCTCTATTAGAGAGAGCCGCTATCAGAAATGACTCGATGGTAATTAATGGCAACTCCTCTCTCAAACCATGTGTTCTATCATCAGAGACTTGAACCAGAGAACTGTCACTCCTCCTGCCTAACAAGAGTGATGAAGGAAGAAAAGGGGCCATTTTTTACATTGAATAACTATGAATGCAGCTCTTTTCCTGGCATCCTGCTTTGGATTTCTAAGTACATTTTCCCACGCAAACATGATCATCATGGTGATAAATTTTTATAAGTCTATTAAGAAAGTGTTTGCGGGAACTAAGAGCTGTGTTTCTTTGGGCAAGTCCTCTGTCAGGGACATTCCAAGATACTGCAGAGGAATAAGGTCAGTTTGAAGACTAAGGTGTGCCTGATTCAGATCTTTTCAATTACCTACTATGTAGTTGAGAATTAGACAATGAATAAGGAAGGCAGAAATATTATTGATGCCTTTGAACTGTGGTGTTGGAAAACAGTACTGAACATGCCATGGACAGCCAAAAGAAGGAACACATATGTCTTGGAAAAGGTGAAGCTGGAGTGCTCCTCAGAGGCAAAGATGAGAAAGCTTTATTTCTCATACTTTGGACTTGTTGCTAGGAGAGGCTATTCCATGAAAAATATCATGCTTGGAAGGGTAGAGGATTAGAGAAAGAGAGGAAGACAGCCATCGAGATGGATTGGCATGGTGACTGCAGCAATGGGCTTAAGTGTATCAGAGATGGTAAGGATGCCACAGGACAGGAGAGGATTCAGATCTGTTGTACGTAAAAGCAGCAACACTAGTGAAGTGATACTGAGGTCCGTTGGAGTAACAGAAAACTTTGTGGGCTTCCTCAGGAGTCTAACTATCAACTATTATTATTCTCAGGAACAATGCGTTCTTTGTAAAAAGTCATTAACTTGAAAGTCAACTCTAGAAATACAATTACTTCCTGATTTGTGGGTTATCTAGTAATTTCATTCTTCAATGGCTTTCTTTTTTACTTGAGAATGCCATTAAAAGTGTTTTGTTTCCTTTAAGAGAACCTTTAATTTTGTAAAAATGTTAGATACATTATTCAACATACCTGTAAACAACAAATGGTGTAGAAAAACAAACAAAACCAATAATGCAGTCAACATTGTGTGGGTGAGACATTGAATAAAACTTGATTGAAAAGTAGTACGCAGACTTTTATCCTCCTACATTTTATCATGAAAAAGATTCAAATATAAAGAAAAGATTAAAGAATAAAGGAGGAAAATTAAGAAATCATAGAGTTCAAAGAAAATCTCGAGATAGTGATTCAGTCAGACATACCAGCAAATATCTGAGACCTGAAGTAAAACAGACCTAGATAACAGTGAAGGAACAGGTCACATAAGGTCTAGAAAGAAAACAGAGTGAAAAACAACGGATTGGAGATACCCTGACATCCAGATCAGCAGTGTACTTATCTGGAATCTCCATGTGCAGGATTTTGCCTGAGATAAACAAGAAGCCAATTTCACAGAATTCTCATTAAGGGATAGAAAAACTAGAGAGAAATCTGATGTGAAGAAAGGAGAGCAGGACATAAACCAGACCTAAGAAGGACAAGTATAGAAAGGTTCAGGAATTCCTGGAGACCATAGAGTAGGGAGGAGGCCAGGAAACAGAGACAAGGTCTATACCCACTAGCAGTGGTCTATGTCCATTAAGGTGGGTGGCACACAAGTGCAGCAGTTACTGAATGTACCACCATTTCAATGATTAGTGATCTTGCTGGCTCTGTCTGCACTGATATACCAAGCAAATAAAACAAAGCATATAAAAAGGAAAAGGACAAACAGTATGACATACACTCAATTAATAAATATATAAATAACACTTCAGTGTCGAAGAAACAGCAGGCAATAACAAATCACATTAAAAAAGGTGGTTAAGATGCTTCAAATAAGTTAGCAAAATAGAGAAAAAATTTATTTCAAAAACAATGGCAAAATGAAGATATTTCCAAATAAACTGAAATTAAAGGGATTTGTAAAAATCAGACTAGTTTTATAATCTTTCAAGCTGAAGTTGAGGAAAATCAAATCAAGTCTACAGGAACCAAAATGTGACCTTAAGTCTGTCCCACTCGAATTTCAAAACCATCTCAGGAGCAGGTTTGAGGCCTTGAGCACCAATGAACATAGACCAAATAAGCTCTGGGAGGATATCAAGAAAATCGTCCATGAAGAATGCAAAAGATCATTACAAAGGCTGAAAAAGATGAAAAGACCAAGATGGATGTCAGATAAAACTCTGAGTATTGCATTAGAGCAGCAAGCAGCCAAAGCTAAGGGAAGAAACCAAGAAATCAAAGAGCTGAACAGAAAATTTCAAAAGGCAGCTTGGGACAACAAAGCAAGATACTATAATGAAATGTGCAGAGAGCTGAAGTCAGAAAATCAAAAGGGCTGGACTTGCTCAGCATTTCTTAAGCTGAAGGAGTTAAAAAACAAATTTAAGCCTCGGGTGGCAATATTTGAGGGTAGTTGGGTAGAATGTTAAATGATCCAGGAAGCATCAAAAGAAGATGGAAGGAGTACACAGAGTCACTGTATCAAAAGAAATTGGCTGACATAGAGGAATTTCAGGAAATAACATACGAGCAAGAACCTATGTTAATGAAGGAGGAAGTTCAAGTTGCTACGAAGGAATTGGCAAAAAACAAGGCTCTTGGAGTTGATAGCATACCAATTGATTTATTTCAACAAGCAGACGCTGCCCTGGATGTGCTCATTAAGTTGTGCCAAGAAATCTGGAGAAAAGCCAGCTGGCCCACTGACTGGAAAAGATAGATATTTTTTCCCATTCCAAAGAAAGGTGACCCAACAGAGTGTGGAAATTACCAAACAATATCATTAATATCATATGCAGGCAAGATTCTGATGAAAATTATCCAAAAACCATTGGAACAATATGTCAACAGAGAACTGCCAGATGTGCAGGCTGGATTTAGAAGAGGTCGTGGTACTAGGCATATTATTGCTAATGATAGATGGATCTTGGCAGAAAGCAGAGAGTACCAGAGGAATGTCTATCTGTGCTACATTGACTATGCAAAGGCTTTTGACTCTGAGAAGAATGAGAATCCCAGAACATTTGATTGTGCTAATGCAAAACCTATACTTGGACCAAGAGGCGGTCGTCAGAACAGAACAAGGAGAAACTACATGGTTCAAAATCAAGAAGGGGGTCCGTCAGGGATGTATTCTGTCTCCATACCTTTTCAATCTGTATGCTGAACAGATCATCTGAGATGTGGGGCTGTATGAGGAGGAATGTGGCATCAGGATTGGTGGAAGAGTCATCAACAATCTGTGTTATGTGGATGACACAACCCTGCTTGCTGAAACTGAGGAGGACCTGAAGCGCTTGCTGCAGAAAGTCAAGTACTGCAGCCTTCAATATGGATTGAAGCTCAACATCAAGAAAACAAAGATTCCCACCACTGGACCAATTGGCAGCATCAGTATGGGTGGTGAAGAGATTGAGATAGTTAACAATTTTAGTTTACTTGGTTCCATAGTCAACACTCTTGGTAATAGCAGCGAGAAAATCAGGAGATGAATTGCATTGGGAAAGTCAGCTGTGAGGGACCTCTCAAGAGTACAGAAGAGCAATGACGCCAGGCTGGAGACTAAGGTGTGCCTGACCCAGGTTATAGTCTTCACATTATGTGCTATGCATCAGAGAGTTGGACAGTGAATAGGGATGATAGAAGGAGAATTGATGCCTTTGAGTTGTGGTCCTGGAGAAGAGTGTTGAATATACCATGGTCTGCTAGGAGAACAAACAGGTTTGTCCTGGAGAGAGTGAAGCCAGAATGTTCCCTGGAGTCAAGGGTTCTGAAGCTTCGTCTGACATACTTTGGGCATGTTGCAAGGAGGGACTGGTCCTTGGAGAGGGACATCATGTTTGGGAGAGTGGAGGGATGGTGCAGGAGAGGAAGACCCTCGATGAGATGGATCGATTCTGTGATTCGAGTGGTGGAAATGAGTGTGTTTGAGATGGCGAGGTTGGCACAGGATAAAACGGTGTTTAGGGCTCCTGTACATAGTGTCATCATGAATCACAAGCGACTCAATGGCATATAACAACAACAACAGTCTTATAAGAAATACCAAGGGAAATTCTTCAGATAGAGAACCAAAGACATTAAGACAACAAGTTGAGATAAAGATACATAACAGCTATTACCCAAGCCAGGGTAAAGTTTTATAAAAATGAAATAAAACTAAAAAACTGATTACAGGCTACAAGAGGTGCTAACCTGTAAACAGTGGTGACATCAAAGATTTGAAAATATGGAATTGTCATATGGAGTGGAAGATAAGACAATTTTAAGCTATAATAAATAGACTGTTTTAAATATAAAAGGATGAATGTAAACCTTTAGTCACTACACAGAAAATTACTAAATCTAATTGCACTGTCAATCTAAAGGCAAGTGGTTTGAATCCACCAGTTGCTTCTTGGAAGAAAGATGGACAATCTCCTCTTGTGCAATTTACAACCCCTGAAAACTCATGAAGGACTGGCTATGTTTTCGTTCATAATCAAGGGTACACACAACTCACCAAAATTAAGAAGAAAACAAAAGATGCAGTAAATACAAACCATCAACAACTGATGTTGTTACTATTGTTAGGTGTCATCAAGTAGAGTGTGATCCATACAGACCCTATAAACAACAGATCTGAACTCTGTCCTATCCTGTGCCATCCTCACAATTTCTGATATAATGGGCCCACTGAGTCAATCTGTCTCATGGAAGGTCTTCATTTCCTTCACCAGCTCTCTACTTTCCCAAGCATGATGTCCTTTTCCAAGGAAAAGCTTCTTGCAATATGCTCAAAGTATGTGAGACAAAGCTTTACCATCACTGCCTCCACAGAGCACTCTGGCTGCACCTTCTCAAAAAAATATCTGTTTGTTTTTTGGCAGGCCATTCAAAATTCTTCTCCAGTACCACAGCTCAAAGCATCAATAATAAACAAAATACATATATAATAAGCACTCAATTTAAGAGAAAATGAAGAGAAACAAATTGTTAACATTACACCAAAAAATTAACAAAATGACAGCAATGAATTCACATCTACAGTTAATCAAATCGAGTGCAAAAGGTACAGTCAAGAGATAGACAGTAATCAATTCTAATGCATGTTTATCCAATTTTATGCCTATAAGAGACACATACTAGCACAAACACTTAAATAGGTTAAAAATCAAAAGGATGGGGAAAACATTATACAAGGAGTAAACAAAACAGAACAAGGATACCAATAAAACTTTCCCCCTATTTTTATTGTTATTAATTTTAATGAAAATTTACAGAGACTATGATAAAAGGATCAGTTCATCTAAGATGATGTACCAATAATAATACTAATTAACCCAATGACAGATCTCCATAATATATAAAACAAAATCCAACAGAACTGAAGAGAAAGTTAGTGCTACAATAATGCAACCACTCATTTATTGACATTATTAAGTTCCAAAGATTGGGTTGTTGTGCAAAGAATTGCAGTATGCAAAACTGGGAGATTTTTTTTTTTCTTTTTTCAGATCATCCATTTGCCTGATTCTCTGTGATAATCACAATAACAAGAGAGCTAAGCTTTCTATTGTAGTGCTATTACAAGTCCAGGTATGGTGATTCCTCTGTAGGGGAGGAGGATAAAGCCAGGCTGTGTGATTGCAAAGCCCACAGGCTTAACCTCTTCCCTGTTTCCAGTGCTGGGTCAGAGCTTCCCAAGCGAAGCTGCACCTAGGGCTCCCTTGTCTCCCTGTAAGCCTTGTCTTCATGACCTGGAACCTGCTTGCCCTTTAGCCCTATGAGAGAAATGGAAGAGCATTGGGTCATACTATAGTAGAGGCCTCCTGCTCAGCTCAGCTCACTTTGGGATGGTGTTAAATTCACTCACAAGTCTTCTAAAAACCTTTCTCAATGCCTTTTTGTTCCTCTCTTTTCAACTTAGAGCCTTTTAGAGTGGCAGGATATCAGACTGCAAAGGAACTAAAAATAGATACCCACTTCTGGACATGTCCACTCATGGTCCATGGACACAGAGGAGGCCAACCTCACAGGGTAGTGGGGCACAGCCCCTTTGCTAGTAGGAAGGAGAGGCAGGGTATTATGGCCCAGCTTCTGGAAGATCTCATTCTACTCCACACCCATTGCTGCTATGTCTGTCACATCGTTAATGTGTACAACAGTCAGACAGTAGATTTTTCACTGTTGTCATAAATGTGAAATGTGGAGAAAGAGAAAGTAAATAAGTAAGGTGTAACAGACTTTAACATACCACATTTGATAAAGAACAGAATAACTAGAAAGAAACTCAATAAAGATACAGAAGAACTAAGTAACAATCAACTTGATCTCAAAGACATATATAGAAATCACCACCCAAATACAATAGCAGCACAGTACACATTCTTTTCTAACACACGTAGATCATTCTCCAGAATAGACCATATTCTAGACACAAAGTAAGACTCAGCATGTTCAATCAAGAACATCAAAATAATGTAACACAACTTCTCTGAGCATAATCTTATACAATTAGAAATCAGTAATAGAAAGAATAAGGGAAAAATTAAATACATGGAAACTGAATGATACCTAACTTAAAAATTATTGGGTAATAGAAGAAATTAACAATAGCATTTTAGAAATATTGGACTCAAAGAGGATGAAAATACAACATGCCAAAACCTTGATGCTCGGACGACTATTTACAGCAATAGACACACATCAAAGAAGAAAGGGCCCAAATCAAGACGAAAGGGTTCAAATCAATACTTTAACTGTACAACTTGAACAAAGAGAAAAGGAGTAATAAAAGTAGTCCATAGTCATGAGAAGAAAATACACAATAAAGGTCAGAGCAGAAATAAACAGAAAATAGAAAAACAATAAAAAGAATCAACCAAACCAGATATGATATTTTGAGAAAGTCAATAAAATTGAAAATATACTGTTCAAATAGATGTTGTTGTTGTTGTTATGTGCCATTGAGTTGCTTGTGACTCATAGCGACCCTATGTACAACAGCACTAAATCCTGCTCTATCCTATGCCAATCTCACTGTCTCCAACACACCTACCCCGATTACCCCAGTCACTGAATCAATCCACCTCATAGAGGGTCTTCCCCTCCTGTGCTGTACCTCCACCCTCCCAAGCATGATGTCCCTTCAAGGACTGGTCCCGCCTTGCAACATGTCCAAAGTATGTCAGATGAAGCCTCAGAATCCTTGCCTCCAAGGAGTAGCCTGGTTTAACCCTCTCCAAGATGAACCTGTTTATTTTCTTAGCAATCTATGGTACATTCAATACTCTTCTCCAGCACCACAGCTCAAAGGCATCAATTCTCCTTCTATCCTCCCTAGTTATTGTCCAACTCTCTGACGCATAACAACTGATTGCAAAGACCATGGCCGGTATCAGGCACACCTTAGTCTCCAGATAAATAGATAAAGGGGTAAAAATGGAAAGATATCAAAAACACCAAAGGAAAGTAAGAGATCACAAGAGAACCCATTGACATAAAAGAATCATAAGAGACTATTATCAAGAGTTGTTCTGTAACACATTTGAAAAGCTAAAAGAGATGGATACATTTCCATAAAAACACTACTAGGCTAACACAAACAGAGATAAAAAACCTAAATAGACCTACAACCAAATAATAATTTGAAGATGTTGTTTAAAAAAACCCCAAAACCCTCTTTGCCCAAAACCCAGCTTGGGCCAAAATGGCTTCACTGAAGAGTTCTGCTAAACATTCAAAGTAGTGCTGACACCATTTTTACTCAAACTTACCAGAACACATAAAAATAAGAAACAATTCGTACTTCATTCTATAAAGTCAACATAATCCTTACATGAAGGCCCGGAAAGGAATCACAAAAAATAATTTAAAAAAAACAGAACAACGAAACAAAAATTAAAACCAACACCACTTTTGAGTAGAGATAAACACCACCACCACAAAACAACAGTATAGAATTTTCACAACTGCTCTTTTAATAGGAAAAAGATATTTTAAAAACTGAATATATATATATATATATATATATATATATATATATATGTGTAATTCCCCCCTCCTCCGCTTTCATTTTAAACAGGGCTTTGAACTGGTTGAAACACTTTCAGTCACGGCTAATGCAGCAAAGCTGGAACCTCCTTGAATTTGGAATTTTGGTGTTTTTGGTGCAATAAGTAGAATGGGGAACATGAAAAGTTGGTGTCCTGGAATGGGAGACCAGGACAAGGCAGAGTGAACTCTTTCAGGAGCCTAATGTGGAGAATTAAATGACTTTCAGCATTATGAAGAGCCACACACACTGAGACAGAGTTGTCAGCCATCTGATTTTGGCACCCTTGGTTAGGACTCGCTGATCAAGAAATTTGTTGGCTATGTAACACACACCACCCTTGTTTTTTAGAGGGGAGATTAAGTTTCTAGCAGAGTGTTGGCCATACCTTTTTCCATTCTGATATACCTATATTTTACAAGTCTGGTACATTTCAGCTTCGCTTAACTGGCCATGACTGAAATGCAAGGGACCATGTTTCAAAGCCCTAATTGAAAACAAAGCAATTAAATATAATAAGAAAGTTTAAAAATGGCATATTAAAAGCATCTGAATGTACCTGGACCATGGCTATTTCATTAGTAACGAGACCATAGCGGATGACAATATTGCATTCTTTGATGTCCAGACCTTCTTCTGCTACTGTGGTGGCGATAAGCAGATTTATTTTTCCAGTGCGAAATTTACTAATGACTTCTTTTTGTTCATTCTGTAGAAACATTTTAATAAATTAAATTTTGTAAGACTAAACACATTAAAATTCTTCTAATTAGGAGACAAAATAATAAATTGCAACTGGTCAGTGTAAATCAAAGGATTAGATCAGATGTGGGTTGGCTGCCATCTGTTTTTTGGCACTGAGCAAAGGCCTACTGGTGAGACAGCATTTGATTTCCAATCTGGGATTATCACACAATAACAAAAATATTTCCATCCTCCAGTCTGGAGATTGGAAGACCATCATTCATGCCAAGGAAATAAACTGATAGGCAACATGGGAGGAAGAAAGCGAGGAGATGAGACAGCAATGAAAAGCTTTCCCCCACTACATTAACTTCAAAATCTTTAATATTCAAAGGCTAAGATCATGAGGAAGCACTGAATAGGGCAAGATTTTGATCTGTTGTTCATAGGGTAGCTACATGTTCTAGGTGACAACAAAATAAAATTTTACAGATTATTGAATTATAAATCACAGAGAAAATGTACATGGTTTGCCACACTTGGTCACATTAAGAGACATTTAACAAGAAATAGAATAGCTCTGGAAGTACACAAGAGAAACTAAAAACACTAGCTGACTGACTGATTTTGAACAAAACTATTTTTAAGTTATATGAGTAAAACAATCGGT
Organism: Elephantulus edwardii; assembly: GCF_000299155.1. Classification (NCBI taxonomy): domain Eukaryota; kingdom Metazoa; phylum Chordata; class Mammalia; order Macroscelidea; family Macroscelididae; genus Elephantulus; species Elephantulus edwardii. The sequence goes on along the minus strand of NW_006399753.1, from coordinate 32,391,844 downwards.
GGTAAAAAATGCTAACAATATAGTAAATAAAAAGTGTATGTATTCTGAAAACTGATGTAAATAAACAAATTAAAATAGGCACTCAGGCACTTGCATCTGGAGAATAAAACATGAGCAGAAACAGCCTGATATGGCCAGTACAGTTCCATTTTCATAACCACTCTTAACAAAGCTATTGTCCCACTCAGTCTTTAGGGCCTATTGTGGGTCCTCTTATATTAAATAAAGGTGTCATGGTGGCAAAGTAGGTTGATCAGCTAATCAGAAGTTTAGATGTTTGAACCCACCAGCCGCTCCAAGAGAGAGATAAAGCAGTCTCTTCCTATTTAGATTTCCAGCCTCCAAAACCTAATAGTCAACATAGTCTGAATCTACCTGACCCCAGTAGGTTTCAATTTTAGTTATAGTAAATAAAAAAAATACTAGATCAACAGTGAATTTCCCTAAGCTCTACATCTTCTTTGTAGAGGTCCTGTAGATGAATTTGTATCAGCCCCTAATTGCTGGAGTAGCCCTGCCATAAGCCCTTCTGGAATCATCCCTGTTAATCTCACCTCCCTGCTGTCACTTTTAGAGGAAAAAAAAACCTTGCTAAGGTTTTTATTAGCTACTTTCAGTATGTTAATTCAAAGGATCTCAAATCACATCAAATAGATGCTTCACTCCTAGTTTGTAAAAACTCTTAATGTGTAAATTCATGTCAGTTTACAAAGTAGGGCTTTGGGTCATGAGGAAGGGAATTTGTCCTGTAGCCTCAAGATAGGATGGGATCTTGGAAACATACTTTTAATTTTTATCCCACCTTTTATTTCAAAGAAGGTCTGGGGCCACATACAGTAGTAAATAAAGAGACTAGACCAGACTAGACTAGACTAGACTAGAATAGACTAGACTAGACTAGAATAGAATAGAATTTGAAAACGGGGAAAGACAGAAGTATCACTTACAGTGATTAACACAATTGCTGCAAGGGAACTGTGATTTTTTTTTTTTCCTGTGAGCTTCCTAAAAGCTAGGGCAAAATGGAAATGTGATATAAAATGTGCTCATCAAAAAGGAGGAAGTAGGGAGCTCTAGTGGCCTAGTGGCAAGATTGATTGCACTGCAATCCCAGGGGTACACGGTTCAAATCCACCAGATGCTGTGCTTGAGAAGGAGGGACAATATCCTTCTGTACCAATTAGATCTAATTTGATGGTACACGTGCACACACACGCACACACACACACACACAACCAAAAAACCACAATACTTAATTAAAAAAAGGAGGAAGTACACTCATTATGAAAGGAAGTTAATGTCTTTACTACTAATACATGCTTGAGACAACTTTAAAAAACCCTACTGAGTAATACAGAAATTATTTTAAAAAATCTCCACATGCATTTAAATTAATTCCATTTATCATTTGAAACACAGCATGGTCACCACTTCCATAACCCTATTAAGCAGTTTTACTCTACATATATGAGGTTATCATGGGGTGGGACCACTTGAGGGCAACTAACAACAACAGCATAACACACTAAGTTGTGGGGAGGGGATGCTGATTTTATAATTCTGTGAATATTTCTGTTTTGTTTCTGAAATGGGAAATGTTTCTTTAAGAGATATTTAGAAAGTTTATCCAAGTACGTAAAAAATTTATTCCTAGGTCAATGCCTAGGGAGCTCTGGTGGTTTAGTGGCAAGTAGTTGCACTGCAATCCCAAAGGCACTTGGTTCAAATCCACCAGATGCTCCACAGGAGAAGGATGAATAATCTCCTTCTGTGCAATTTACTGCCTCTGAAAACCCACTGAAGGGTCAGCTATAAGTCAGTTCCTCTACAGTGTATAATAACAACAGTAGGCCAATACTTAAGGTATCAAATACCACAGATTAAATCCTTATGATGAACTGAAATCAGAATTAGAGATGAATTGGAAAAAGAGAGTACATTGTGAGTACTGAAATTGATATTATTGAACAAAATGCTGAATGAAAGATTAAATAAAAATTAAATTGCTTTCTAAAGTTTCCATCAAGTCACAAAAAATTAAATTTATCATTAAACACTTAGATGAAATAAAAATAGAATGAATGACTTTTTAAAAAATTTAACAGGCATTTCATGTTTTGTAGGTTAATTAGAAAAAAAGAGTATATTTTATGTAAATTTGTTTGTAATATTAAAAGCATATCAATTATTTTCAACCAATTCATGAAAATGGGATGGTACAATGAGTATTTACTGTGAAAAAAACCAAATTGCTGTTAATAGTACTGAAAATTAATATGGTTCATAGAATTAAACCATAGGGTTGCCCAGTTTGGTGGATAGAGGGAGGAGGTGAGGAAACGGAAAAATGATGGATAAGATGGTAATTAATCTTATAAAACATTATGCATGGAAATGATTGTAAGAAACGCAATATGAATGAAGAATAGTGTAAAACAATGTATATAAACTTTGTAAACAAATCAACATAACATTTTTTTAAAAAGCTATTATAAAAAATTAAATTTTTAAAACTCTCACATTTTCTTTCAAGAACAAGTATTTTATACTCATTCTTTTCAGGACAGTTGTGGTTAAGAGCCAACCAGATGGCTCTGACTCACAGTGACTGTATGGAGCACAGAACAAAACTCTGTTGATCCTGCACCAATCTTGTAATATGTGTGTTACACGAGTCCATTGTGCCAGGAACTTTATCAAACGATCTCATGGAGAATCTTCCTCTTTTTTCAATGAGCCTCTCTTTGCTAATATAATAAGATGTCCTTTTCCAGATACTGGTCTCCTGATAATCTGCCCAAAGCACGTGAGTCAGAGTCTCCCCATCACTGATTTTATAGAGCTCTCTGGATGCACTTCTTTCAACAAAGAATTGATGCACGGTTCATCATTTCGATCCAAATCCATCCATCAATCTATCTTACTGTTACATGATGTGCCTAGTGGATTAGTAAATAACTTGTCAGGCTGTTACATGGAAGGGTGGTGGCTTGAACTCATGAATAAGAATTCATTAATACGTCTTCAGGAATAAGATGGGCAGTCTCCTCCTATAAATACTTACACGTTTATTGTGAGTCAGAATGACTCGAAGGCAGAAGGTTATGGTGCTGGAAGATATCTACCAGCATTTTAAATGGTGGACAAGTGTCAGCAGAACTCTTAGAATAAAAGACGATAAGAAGTAAGATCTGGTGATGTACTTTTGAAAACCAATCAATGAAAATCTGACAAATACTAACAGCTAAATATCCAATATATTGATGGAAGATAAGACCACTAAATTGGAAGGCACTAAAAATACAAGTGGGGAGGAGTCTCAATAATGGACGCAACTATGCCAAGAATTATGAAGTTGGCACAGGATTAGACACTTTACTCTGTTTTGCACAGTCACCATGAGTTGGAGATGACAGCAACCAACAACATCATTAAAAAGAAAGAGTCTACAGAACGTTTATACCTGTGTCATGGGCTTGAACTCGCTGCTGTGCCCAGCTCCAATCAAATGGTGGGCTTTCACTCCCACTTCTGCAAACTTGTCATTTTCAGTAATCCACTGGGAAAGGGCAAACGCGCTGTGTCGTGTTTTTGTGAAAATTATCCCCCTTGCCGACCCCTCATTCCTAGTATACTGCTCCATTATGGTGTTTCTTAATTGCATCAGCTTTTCATTTTCATGATCTGGGTTTTCAGCCAGGTTTTTCAATTTTTTCCTGTTGTCTTTAAGAAACAATTAGTCAAAATTAGCAAAACAATCACGTAGTTGCACATGATGTTTTCTTAATGATGCATTGATATTTGCTCATGGCAGTTTATCTTTTGTTATTATCTAAATTACAAGGCTCATTTTAGAAAGAAATTCACTGCAATCATTTAAAATAAATGCATATGATAAATTATCAGTTGTGATCATATAGCTGGCTCATGACTAACCTGGTTGTAATAGGTTCAGTGCAAGTGGAATTTCTTCTTTCAAAATAATATTTTAATAGGGACTTGGGGGTCTTATGAGAAGCAATAGGTTTATTCAAAAGAGGTGAATGCTATAGACCTAGAGAAAAATAATTATATTGATTCTTACCAAAAAATAAATCAATGAGAAAGATATCCGTCTCATCCAATTTCAAAGGTTTCTTCTTTTTATCCTCATTTTTGTTGCCGTCCTCATCGGCACTGTCCCCACTCTCATCACTATCATCTTCTGAAATGCCAAACTTCTTTTGTCTTTCATCAGTATAGAAAGTTTCAAGGTGATTAAAAGCATCAATCATTCGGATTGTGTCATTAATTTGCAGAGCCTCATTGTACTTTCTCAAATGCTCTGCACAAACACGGTCTTTACGGTTTCCTTCTCTTGCAGCTATGAAAAAATAAATAAAAGTATGGTGAGTAGTGAGGGGATGAGTGAACAACACAGTTCCTAAAAGAGTTCTGTGGATGTGAATATGTTTATGATCTAAAGCAAAGCCAGTGTAGATTCAGTTAATTCTGCCTCACAGCAGTCCTATTTGTTTCACTCTATTCCCATACAGAAAGGAATTGTTCACCACAGTATTGTCAATGACAGTAACCTTTCAGAAGTAGACAAGGAGTTCTTCCTTTGAAAGGGTCTCTAAGTAGATTAAAATTGCCAAAACTTTTGGTTAGCACCAAGGTACTTCATCTTTTGTGCTATGCTTGTAATACTGTCTCTAAAATCTGTTTCACTTTGATTTTGAAATGGGCTACATGAGGTTCAAAATGTGCTGTTAACACTAACAAAAAGCAAATTTCCACCCCTTACATTTGTTCAAATTGTGCATCACCAAGAACACATACTTGAGTCACTCTGGCTAAGAAAAACATGAAAAACATTTTAGGAGAGTTTGCCTTTGGAAACATAACTGTTAATATTTATCTTAGCATTTTCAACCTGCAATAAGCCAATGGCTAAAGATAAACCAAAATGGATGCTTTTCCTAGATAAGGAACTGGGGCATGTTTTTTCTTGTCCTACTTAGAACATAGATCTTTTATCTGAGATTTCATTTGCTTTCAATATGCTTGGAAATATGTGATACAGCCATCTGAAATTTTGGCACAAACATGGACAAAAATAAGTGTTGAGTCAAACCAAAATTACCTTCTTTTTCCATTTGAATGGCCCATTGTTCGTAGGGTTGAGTTCCAAAATCTGACCTTAGATTCATTTGGCAAAATATTTGAATCTTTGTCATTATTTCTAGAAGTTTTTCTTTAAATGGATCCTAAAAATAAATTACACCCTTGTTTTTATATAAGCATGCAAAGTTTTTACATGAGCACATTGTTAATGAACCACCACTATATTTTTAAGAACAATTTCCATGTTACAGTAAATTTGATTCAGAATATTTGTCCAAAGACTAAAACAATTAATCTTTGACAACCTCTTTGTTCATTGATATTTATCAGCTTTTACCTCTACCTTCAAGCCATATCTGTATCCTTCTATTCCTGGTGTGAATTCCAATTTAAGTTTCAAAAATTAAAGCTAAATGAATGATGACACAAAGTTGAATATCAAAGATAATGTGAAAAACATATTAATGTTGTAATTATTTGTAACAGCTAAATCTAACTCAATAACTATTTCTTTGAAGAACCTACTTGAGTTTTATTTTTACAAAAATTAAAAGTTGAGAGGTAGCACTCTGAACAAAGTTCACTTCAGGAAATACATACTACATGATTCCATTTACATAAAATTCACAAGGCAAAGCTCAGTCTTGGTGTTAGAAGCCAGGACACTGATCTTATTTTGCAGATGGGGACTAGCAGGAGTCAAACTGGCACTTCTCAGGTGTAGGTTATGTCCTATTTCTTGATCTGAATTTTGGTTATATAGGTGTTCTCAGTTTATTAAAAGTCAATTCTCTCTTTTTTTTTCTTATGATTTTGTATTTTTCTGTATGCATGTTATATGCCAAAGAATTATTCACTGAAAAAATTAAAGAGTAGTATAACATATTCTTTTTAAGAAATGTCCTGAAAATATGACTTTTTTATGACTATGAATAGAAGCACACATATAAACTAATAACATAAAAACAAGTGAGTAACAAAACATATGGATGAATAGAGTATATTCAAATGTGCTGGTGCCATTGAAATATATAGTTCTCTTTTCCAAATTAAAAAAAAAAATTATTGTTGGAGGTTAGTCACCAGTGCCTCTTATATGTCAAATACAATATCATCTACAGTATTTACTTTATATAATTAAATCTAATGCCTTTATGTAATGTATTTCAAGGACTAAAGTTATAATCAGTATAAACAGTGGAAATTAATCATACCTTAAAAATTTCATGAAACAAAAAATAAAGACAAAATGTACTAGTCATAATGTCCAAGTTGACTCTCAGTTGTTGTTTGTATTCTGAGAAATTATTCATTGCAAAAGCCCCATTAAAGTAAATATTTCATTTCTTTACCATGTCACTGTTTTCCTCAGAAAGTAAATATGCAAATATGCAAATTAGATAGGATTCTCATTATCATTGCCAACCATAATCTGGTAGCAACAAAATGTTTTTTATTTTGGTAGTGTGTTATGTCAGAAAAGCAATCTTGGAATTCACCAAGAATATAAAAAAATTGAAAAGGGTGAAAAGAAGTATGGCAATCCTTCTAGTTATGCTGTACAATTCTCACTTTTCTCCATGATTCATATGCAGTCAAATAATTGCTGACTCTAAATAATTACTATATTTCATATAAGGCATAAAATTAAAAGAAGTTTAGAACACAGTACAGGGCTTTACTGTCAATAGCAATGTTGTTCTTGTTGTTACAGTTGAGTCACCTGCTACTCATGCAACCCTATATACAACCACCCTAAACCCTGCTCTATCCTGTGCCAATCTCACTGTCTTTGACACACCTACATTCCCTGACATTACCCCAGTCACTGAATCAATCCATCTCATCAAGGGTCTTCCTCTCCTGTGCTGTTCCTTCCCAAGCATGATTTCCCTTTCTAAGGACTGGTCCCTTCTTGCAACATGTACAGAGTATGTCAGATGGAACTTCAGAATCCTTGCCTCCAAGGAGCAGACTGGTTTAATCTTTCTAAGATGAACAATCCATGGTATATACATTACTCTTCTCCAACACTACAGCTCAAATTACCAATTCTTCTTCTAACATCCCTAGTCATTGTGCAGCTGACACATAGTAAATGACTGCAAAGATCATGAACTGTATCAGACACTCCTTTGTCTCCAGACTATACAGTACTTCAGAGAGGTCTTTAACAGCAGACTTTCCCATCACAATATGTCTTTTCATTTCCTAGCTGCTTGTGCCAAGAGTCTTGATTGTGGACCCAAGCAAACTAAAGCTGTTAACAATCTCAGTCTCTTCACCGTCTATCATGATGCTGCCAATCAGCCCAGTGGTGAGAATCTTTGTTTTCTTGATATGAGCTTCAATCCATATCGAAGGCTGCAATCCCTGACCTTCTGCAGCAAGTGCTTCAGGTCCTTCTCAGTTTCAGCATAAAATCATAACTTGGTTTCTTGATAAAATTTTATGATAATGTTTTTAGGTGATCAGTATGAAATAGAAATAAAAAGACATGTTATACTGGGAAAATTTGTCAAGGACCTCTCTAAAACACTAACGAACAGCAATGTTAGTATACAGACTAATAGATGTCTGATCCAAGCCATGGTATTTGCAGTTGTTCCCTATGCATCTGAAATTGGACAATGAAGAAGGGTGACAGAAAGAGAATCAATGCCTTTGAATTGTAGTGTTGAAGAGGAATACTGAGTATTTCATGAGCTGCTAAATGGACAGTCACGTCTGTCTTAGGTGAAGTACAACCAGGATGCTCTTTAGAGGCAAGAATGACGAAACTTTATCTCACATACTTTAGGCATGTTGTCAAAAAGAGGCTAGTCCTAGGAAAAAGACTACAGTCTGGGAAGGTAGAGAGGGTCAAAAAAAGAGAGGAAGACCCTTAATAAGATGGATTTGTCCTTATAGGACTTATTAGTTCACTTAGCATAATGCTTTCCAGTCTTTCCCAAGTTACATAGTGATTTACAAAATGATTGCTCCTGCATGCTGCATAGTATTCCATCATGTGAATGTACCATAATTTCTCAATCCATTGGATTGTGGTTGGACATGTAAGCTGTTTCCATGTCCTAGCGATCGTGAATATCTACTCTGAATTTTGGTGTACAAGTTTCCATTTTGCCTCAATTCTCATTTGCTTGGAGTATATTCCAAGTAGCAGACGAGCTGGGTCATATGGAATTTCTATGTTCAGCTTTCTGAGGAAACACCAAACTGCCTTTTCAGCGTGGTTGTACCATTTGACAATCCCACCAACAAAAGGGAGAAGAGTGGAGCAGAGCAGTGAGGTTGGACAGGAGGAAGGGGTGTTAATCATAGGGTCACACAATTTGATGGGTGGAGGGGGTAAAGGAAATGGGAAAGATCCAGTGTGAAAACAAAGATGGCTTGACACAACCACTGTACCAATGGAGTTGGTAGCACATATTAAAAAATCAAAGAAATATATAATTTTTAATACATACTTCTCTGGTGACATCTGCAATTACAAACTTTTTGTATGGTTCCTTTATGTGGCCTCTGAGTTCATCAATATTTTCTTTCACAGTTTTAATGGTAAATGAGTCAAGATTGGCACATATCTAGATAAAAAAAATATATTTCCAAAATTAAAATTACTTTTCCAGTTTAACTTATTCAAAGGAGACTGAGCATTATTTACTGACTATAACATTTTACTATTGTTTATCATATATCTACTTAACTAATAACAGTTTACATTACTAGAAGAACTCCTAAATCAAATCAGAGCATACTTTTTAAAAAATCATTACTTTCTTCTCTTTTCTGAAATTCTGCCTTTCATCTAGAAAACCCAATTGCTATTTGTAGTGGCAGGCAGAGAGAAAGATATTACATTCTTATGATACCATCTTATAATGATATCATTAAAGCCACATTATAGGTATTTGTGACATCATGAATCACATTGTCATCTTAAACCCTTTATTCTATATATGAATGACAAATACACAGGATGGCAAATGCACAGCTGACTGACTCCACATCAAAGCTAGTCCTTAATTCAAGTAATACAATCTTGGAGCCAATAATCAAACCTCTGAATACTTTACCTATTCTACATGATTATCAGTGAGGCAACTTGAAGGAGTAGACTTGTAAATGCAATTGCCTTGGTGGTGGAATATTTCTCAGTTACTCTGAGTCACATTTGAGACCAACAGCAGCACTTTGGTACTGCTATTTAGGGGCAGCTGAAAAGTAGGATTTTAATCTTTGCTTCTTCTAGCTCTGCTTCTGTCATTGAATTTAGTATGGCATCATCATATTAAATTTGCCTTACCCTGAATCTGAGGATCATTTAAAACAGAAAAGACATGTGGGGGTTCGGGGGGGAAGGATCTAATTTTGAAATTCATAGAATAATAGAATGTATGAAAACGAGATATAGTTCATACATCTTTCTACATCAAATAGAGCATTAACACTCAGAGTAGCTGTTGAAAAGAACCTATTATTTTATTTTTGTGTTACTACTTTGTGCCAGAGTTACTTATTAAGGTACAATAACACTTTTGTTGAAGATGAAGCATCTTACTTTAGAGCAACTAGTAATCATTTAATTCATGAATGATCACAGAATGCTTTTCTTCTGTATACTTCACAACATTTGTACGAAACGTAAATTAAAAATTCCAGAATCATCGGTGTTTGTTTCAGTTTTGACTGTAGGGTTATACATAAAGTCAATGACTTACTTTTAAAATATGTTCCTCAGCCTTGGCTTGCTTTTTGGCTCCTCCAACACCAGGTGAAGCTGTTAGTCCTAGTATCTGAGGTAAAGGAAATACTGGTTTGTTTTCCTTCCTGTGAATGTTGTTTTTCAACTTCTGGGTCAAATAACGCCTCATGATGTTATTATAGACGGCTTCTTTGATGGTGTGATGGCATTCATCAATGATGAGAAGCGAAAAGTCTTAAAGGAAAATTCAAATGGTTTATTTATTTGCCCATACCGACAAACGACAGTGAAAGAAGTCTTTTAGCAAATTGAGCTGGGATGGTTTTTCTTGAGCTGGACTCTGCCACAGCTCTTCATCACTTTTAGGAAGAAAGTCTAACTGTCCTAGGAACTTGCACATGCTTTCATGGACGTAGATTCATCATGGAAATATCCCTGCTAGATATCACGCCCTCTTAAAAGATGAGTTTCAAAAACTGTATAAAGTTAAAAATTTCTAATAACTCTGAGGACTATACTTTTGTTCTTAATAAAAATATTTCATTTTAAATTGATATGTGCTAATTTTCTATCTAGCAGTACAAGTCATACTATATAAGGAGGGTTAATGCTCCCTTGTTTTAACATTGCTTTTAATTACTGTAATTATTGCTCTTCTTCCTCTCTTTCTTATTTCCTCACCTCCACAAAACAGAAAGGATACTATTTTTATTCTAAAAGAAAAATATATTAAGGTCCCAAAGGTCAAATTAAGAACTTTACAGCATCCAGAACCAAGAAGTTGTCGTCATTGTTACTGTTAGATACTCCTGATTTGAGCACGGCCTATAGTGACTCTATAAATAACTGATCTGTGCCATCCTCATCCTCTCGGACACCCTTGAGCACAGTGCTTTAGTCACTGTGTCAATCCACCTTGTTGAGGGTCTTCCTCTCTTTCAATGACTCTCCATTTATCCAAGTACGATGTCCCTTTCCAGGAAATAGACCCTCCTAACATGCCCAAAGGATGTGAGATGAAGCTTTCCATTCTTGCCTATAACGTCCAGCACTCTAGCTGCATTTTTCTAAGACATATTTGTGTGTTCCTTTGAAAGTCTATGGAATATTCAACACTCTTCTCCAACACCAAAACGCAAAGGCATCAATTCAACGCTAAGATGCATAGCAAGTGATTAAAAAGACAAATTACTTGAATGGGGCACAATTTAGTCTTCAAACTGACATCATTATGTCTCAATAATTCAGAGAGGTCCCTAACAGCAGACTTGCCCAACATGATACATTTCCTGATCACTGGTAGCAAGGGTCTTGATTGTGAATTCAAGTGAATTCAAGTAAGATAAAATTGTTGGCAACTTTAATCATGATGTTGCTTATTGGACCAATGATGAGAATTTTCATCTTCTTGATGTAGAGAATCAATTCCTATTGAAGGTTTTAGTTTTAAATTCTCTGCAGCAAGTGTTTTGAGTCCTTCTCACTTTCACCAAGGAAAACGATGCCATTTATTAATGTAGGTTATTGATGTCTTCCTCTGATTGTGATGCCAATCTTTTTCATAGAGTCCAATCTCTCAAATTATTTTCTCAATATATGTATTGAATAGGTATTAAGAAAGGATACAATTCTTATGCACATCTTTACTGATTTTAAACCATGCAGTGTTCCTTTGCTTTGTTTAGACAATAGCTTCTTGGTGTAGGTATAAGTTTCATATGAGCAAAGTTAAGTGCTGTGGGTTTTCTGTTCTTCTCAGTATTAGCCATAGTTTGTTATGATCCATATAATCAAATAGCTTTGTATAGTCAATAAAACACAAATGGACTTTTTTTCCTTGTATTCTCTGCTTTCAGGTAAGGTCCATCAGACATCAGCAATTATATCCTTGGTGCCACAGCCTCTTCTCAATCCAACTTGAGCTTCTGACACTTCTCTGTCTAGGTACTGTTCTAGTGTTGGGTTTCTGGTTTTGTTTTGTTTTTTTCTATTTTCAGAAATATTTTGCTTACCTATGATATTAATTGTAGAAGGAGGAGTGGCATCCACTTCCACAATAGCTTGCCTCCAGAAACCCTATGAACCTGGAGAGAGGATGAAAGGCACCCAAGCGTCGAGGACTCTCCTTCATAGGGCCGCTATGAGTCGCCTGCGACTCAACGGCACTTAACAACAACAACATGATATTAATTATATTGGTTGATAATTTCCACATTTGTTGTATCACCTTTCTTGCAAATGGGACCAAATATATAGATCTCTGCCAGTTGATCAGGCAGCTGGTATAGACTGGTGTGCAGGTCCAAGGCTGCATCTGTTAGTTGAAACATGTCAGTTAGCATTGCAATAATTTCTAGTGCCTTATTTTTTGCCAGTGCTTTCATTGCTGCTCATACTTCTTCTTCATTATAATTGGCTCTTGTTCATATAGTACTTCCTGAAATTTTTCAGTGTCAATCAATTCTTTTTGGTACAGTGACTCTGTGTATTCTTTTTATCTTCTTTTGATACATCCTCTATTATTAAAGTTATTGCCCATAGAATCTCTGAGCATTGCAACTCAAGGCTTGAAATTGTTTTTTAGTTCTCTCAGCTTGTGCGATGTGGAATGAATTCCTCTCTTTATATTCTCTCACTCTCTCTCTTTATACATTCCATATGATACTTTGCTTTGTCTTCTCAAGTTACCATTTGAAATCTTCTGTTCATTTTTTCTACTTCAGTCTTCCCCCTTTGTTTTAGCTTCTTGATGCTTCAGTGCAATTTTTAAAGTCTTTTCTGACATCCATTTTTATATTTTATTTCTCCTCTTTCTTTGTAATAACCTCTCTTTACAGGTGGCATCTTTGATATGTACCCATAACTCATTTGCTCTTTGATCATTAGTATTCAATGCCTCAAATCTATTCTGGAGATGATTTTTCATTTCAGATGAGATAGAATCAGGGTCATATTTTTATTCTTGTAGACTTGTTTTCATTTTCTCTAGCTTCAACTTGAACTTGCAATGAAAAATTGATGGGCTGTCACATAGTCAGCACCTGGCCTGGTTTTGAATTCTTATCTTGAGCTTCTCTAAGTATTGTCTATGTAATCTGATTCCTGTGCAGTTCATCAGGTAAGGTCTGTGTGCAAAGTCACTATCTGTGTTGTGTTTTTTTTTAAATTTGCAATAATTCACAATATTTTTTGTTTATTAGAATTAACATTTTCTAATTAAAAACTTATTATCCATTTTTTGTTCATTTTCCCTAAGGCATAGAACAGGGTTTTTAAAAGTAATATAAGATAATCTAAAGTAAGACTTATTTGCTTTTTTAAAATCAATATCCTTTATTTACTACAATTGTTAATACTATTTTTAATATGATTACTAATTAGATTTTAGAAACAGAAACACTGCAACCAACCTGACAATTCAACACCAGCATCTTCTCCTTTTTCTGAATTTAGGAGAGAATTTTCAAGAATTTGAGCTGTACAGATAATAACATCATGGGTTTTCACAAGATTTGGAAATGATATTTTCAGTTGAGTATCACCACTTAATCCAATAGTACGATAACATTTCTTCAAATATGGTTCAAACTCTTTGCGGAAGAGCTGTTCAACTAAAGGTACCTTTAAAAAAAGTCCAGGTTTTTGAAAGTTAAGGAAAAAAAAAAATAACAGTCAATACAAAACTACTATTTATCAAAGGCCTACAAGTGTATATCATTAGCTTATGAAACATCAAACTATCCATTGATTCATCAGTTTATTTGGCAGCGAACATTTAAAAAAAAAAGAAAAGAAAATCAATTTTTAGTGAAGGGTTGAACTATGAAAGGTTATTAATTCCAAATGAAATATTATAAATGTAATGTTGTTGCATACTGTAGAGTCAGAACCAACCCATCTTTGACCTTCTTGCAGGTTTTCAGAGGCAGCTAATCACACGGGAGGAAATTGCTCATCTTTCTCCCACAGAGCAGCTGGTAGATTCGAACTGTGTGCCTTTGGGATTGCAACACAGCTTCTTGCCACTTGGCCACCAGAGCTCAAAGAAAGTCTTTTCAGTCTTGTGTAGAACAAATCCCCAAGGAGAAAGGCCAGAAGCAAAATACCTAGAGGACTGGAGGAAGCAGGAAACTAAGAATGAGAAGTTGAGGCATTGGCTAAAGGATGAATATGAAAAAACTGCTGGCATAGATTTCACCGGGGAAAAAGAAAACAAAAATAAAAACTTTGATCCATTTCAGTTTGCTCTAAGTATTTGTAATTTCTAACGATGGTCCTGGGTTGAAGCCTCAATATTATACATTACCAGAACACATCTTGAATGAGGGAAAATGAATAGTCAGGCAGACTGGAATGTTATACCCTAGGAAAAACCAGGACAATGGAAAGGAGTCCTGATGGTGTAGTGGTTAAAGCACGTGGCTACTGACCAAAAGATCAGTGGTTCAAGTCATTCTGTGGGAGAAAGATGGGACTATCAGCTTCTTTTTCAAATTTACTGTCTGAGACACCCTTGAGGCAGTTCGACTTTGCCACACAACACAGGAAAATCCTGAGAGTGTACAGTGTGGCAAATAGAATTGGCAGAAATAGTTCAAAGGGAAAGCACCAAAGAGTGCTCATTTTATTTCTGTAACTGGTGGCTTAGTGGTAAGTACCTGTGTTGCAATCCCAAAGGAACATGGGTAGAATCTAATAGTTGCTCCATGGGAGAAGGATGGGCAATCTTCTGTGTAATTTACAGTCTCTGAAAACCCTCAGCTATGAGTAGGTTCTGACTGCACGGCACCCAACAGCTGTGGCCATTACCGGTGGTTACCTTTTCACTTGTCTGGTACCAGCTATTCATCTTTTCTTTTTAGATTATTGTTGTTGGCTGCTGCTGAGTTTATTCTAACTCATGAAGGCCTCATGTAGGTAGAGGAGAATTATGTGAAACAGAGTTTCCAAGTCTGTGGAAGCAGATTATCAGACTTGTCTTCACAAGGCCCTCTGTGTGGGTTCACATTACCACCTTAAGGCTGGTAGTTGCACACTTAACAACTGAAGCTACACAGAGATTCTTTTACTTGAAGTAAATCTTATTTGTGAAGAAACTGTATGAAGTATGTAACAGAGTATACTGCTGTGTATTATTACTTCATAAAAATGATGAAGACTTTAAAAGTTAATTCTACTAGTGAAGTCCATGGGAAGCTGTGCTGTTAACTCAAAGGAAGTGTCTAGCAGTTCGGATCCACCAGAAGCTCCTCAGGAGAAAGATGGTCAATCTCCTGCACAATTTACACCCTTTGAAAACCCACTAGAGAATCATCAGCTATGAATTGGTTCCAACATAACCAGGGCATAGGTTGGCTCCCACTCTGGGGTGCGAGTTGGTAGGAAAAGGAATTTATAAGTTTCAAGGAATCAAAGTGAGCTTCAGTGAGTAACCACTGTTGGTGAGAGAATAAAATACAAGCTGAAAAGATTAAGAAATAAAAGGTCTATTTCATGTTTCACAAAGTGATGTCTATTATCTTCTTGCCACAAAAGTCACTTGAGAGCTTTGTAAAATGCAGTCTCCTGGGCCCCACTCAACAGTTCCTGGGTCTAGGGACAATCTATGGGGGACAGAGCCCTGAAACCCACACTTAGATATAAGTGTCTCCTGTTTGACTTAACTCCTTTGAAACTTGAGAAGCACCACCCTTCTCTCTTGTCCACAACCTTTCACTGCTTCACTTTTTTAGTAATCTTTTTCATTTTACTTATATAAGACAGGTGATAATGTGAAAAGAAAGCCAAAATAAAAATAGATTCTAAGGAAAAAAGAAACTGCTAAGTCTAATGGAAAAAGTATTATGTGCCAAATAAAAGAAAATCAAGCCCAGAATACAATTGTCCAGTTTTGTTACATGCAAATGTACTTGCATGTTGGGTGATCTTCAATTACTTATTCTCTGCTCATCTTGATTTCTGTATGAATGAAATGAGACTATTGCTAATATACATGAGAGGATTGTAAAAGCAAAATTAAACAGAGTTTGCCTATTTCTAGCACTCAGGAAACTCCACTCATAGTTCATCTGTTATTCCATTTGAGTAGCTGAGTATGTTGGGAAGAGAAGATCAATTTAGGTTGGAAGATAAGGGTTCAAGTCTTAGTTCTGCTGCTTCTTGGTAGCATTACCCCTGAGAGGCCTCTTAAAATCTCAAAGACTCAGTTTCCTGATAGATAAAAATGAAAGATAAAAGTAATTGTTCCCTCCTGTGGCATAGGGGCATGACTTTCTGTCCATAAAGGTGAATGGAGACATTTCAAAGACACAATATCCTCTAAGTTGGGAACAAAAAGAAGGTGCCACGGAAGGTAACAGGTGTTGGAAATCCTGATACTGGCTGGGATGGTGTTGAGTTCCTATTGAAGGACACAGAGAAAGCCATATGCAAGCCTGACATGGCTAATTGGGAGGTGTGTGGTCCTTTTGGAGCCTTTTCCTGAGATGTGACAGAATGCCTGCCAAGACTAATCAAATCCAACTGCTACCCACTTCTGCTGAATCATATGGGGCTGCATTTCAGCATCTGAAGGAACCTGGGATTTATCTCTCTTGATGCTGAAGCCCTAGATAGGAGGAAATGGAAGGTCTGCGAACACAGGTGGTGTTTTCATTTCTCCCTGAATTTGAAGGCTACATCCTCGGGAAGGAGGGAGGAAGGGAGATGAAAGTAAGTGGTGTTAGGGAATAGGATTTGTCTTTTCTAGATCATGAGTTACAATTACTTGTTATTGAGCCAAATACAGAATGCAGGTTATGCTGACTTCCTGGGACAGAGATTTTATGACTCGATAAGAAAGAATTAAAGCTGACATGTATTTGAAATGAAGAGAAAAGGAATAGTAAAGTAAGAAAGAAGTAAAACAATCATGGAAGGACTAATGGAGGGCTGTGTAGTCATTCTCAGGGGAAAACAATAAGGAAGTATATCAGGAATTAGACTTATCATTCAAATTCCACAAAACAGGTAAATGAATATGAATAACTAATGATACATTTACATTTAAACACTGCTGTAAATGTAGACTCATAAGCTTGACCTAGATCTGATGAGACAGAGGGTTAATAATTGGAATACAACTGATAGCATTATCAATAAACTGAGTCATAAAAAGAAATAACAAATATTAGCATTTAGGTTCAAAGAGTAACCACACAAATATAAATTGGGAAGCTCTACTTTAACACATTTTCAAATCAAAAAGGCCTGAGGCTCTTTGATTCCTGTTAAGCCCACTGGATGCCAGCACGAGTGCCAAAACCAAATCACAGGCTGCGTCACAGGTCAGTTCACCTACAAGCTGCACAGGGTCTGACCACATAGATGGTGTTTTGTACAACTCTGGCCATCACGTTTGAGATGAATCTTAAATAAATATCTGGAAGAAGATGAGTTCTTGACATGATAATATGCAATGGGAAGACTAGTGGAAATATTGAAGACATTTATTCTGAAGGTGAGAGGAAGTAAAAGAATTTAGGAGCCACATGCTTCTGCTGTCTCTGTGTGAAAGGTGGTTACATGGAAATTAAGACTGACTCTATCAGAGTGTTGTTGTTGTTGTTGTTGTTGTTGTTATGTGCCATTGAGTTGCTTGTGACTCATAGCAACCCTATGTACAAGAGCTCTAAATGCTTCTATCCTGTGCCAACCTCACCATCTCAAACACACTCATTCCCACCGCTCCACTCCCAGAATCGATCCATCTCATCGAAGGTCTTCCTCTCCTGCACCGTCCCTCCACGCTCCCTAACATGATGTCCCTCTCCAAGGACCAGTCCCACCTTGCAACGTGCCCAAAATATGTCAGACGAAGCTTCAGAATCCTTGCCTCCAAGGAGCATTCTGGCTTCACCTTCTCCAGGACAAACCTGTTTGTTCTCCTAGCAGTCCATGGTATATTCAACACTCTTCTCAGGCACCACAGCTCTCTTTCTATCATCCCTATTCACTGTCCAACTCTCTGATGCATAGCACGTAACTGTGAAGACGAGAGCCCAGATCAGGTGCATCTTAGTCTCTAGCCTGATGTCGTTGCTATTCAGTACTTTTGAGAGGTCCCTCACAGCTGATTTTCCCTGTGCAATTCATCTCTTGATTTCCTGGTTGCTGGTACCAAGAGTGTTGACTGTGGAACCAAGTAAACTATTAACTATCTCAATCTCTTCACCACCCATACTGATGCTGCCAATTGGCCCATTGGTGAGAATCTTTGTTTTCTTGATGTTGAGCTTCAATCCATATTGAAGGCTGCAGTACTTGACTTTCTGCAGCAAGCGCTTCAGGTCCTCCTCAGTTTCAGCAAGCAGGGTTGTGTCATCCATGTAACACAGGTTGTTGATGACTCTTCCACCAATTCTGATGCCACATTCTCCCCCATACAGCCCAGCATCTCGGATGATCTGTTCAGCATACAGATTGAAAAGGTATGGAGACAGAATACACCCCTGATGGACTCCCTTCTTGATTTTGAACCATGTAATGTCTCCTTGCTCTGTTCTGACGACCGCCTCTTGGTCTAAGTATAAGTTTTGCATTAGCACAATCAAATGTTCTGGGATTCCCATTCTTCTCAGAGTCAGCCACAGCTTGTTGTGATCCACACAGTCAAAAGCCTTTGCATAGTCAATGAAGCACAGATAGACATCCTTCTGGTATTCTCTGCTTTCTACTAAGATCCATCTAACATTAGCTATAATATGCCTAGTACCATGATCTCTTCTAAATCCAGCCTGCACATCTGGCAGTTCTCTGTTGACATATTGTTCCAAACGTTTTAGGATAATTTTCAACAGAATCTTGCTTGCATGTGATAATAATGATATTGTTTGATAATTTCCACACTCTGTTGGGTCACTTTTCTTTGGAATGGTAAAGAACTATAATTAATGGGTGAGAATTCCAGAGAAGCCGAGTTTGAAGAATAAATGTGGAGCATTTAGCAGTGTTAGTGGTTTACTGAAGGAAATATCTCTTTGTTTTAAAACCAAATCATCTTCTGGTTAAAGAGTACTTTGCTTCCTCTGATATAAGGATCAATACACTGTTGTTGTTAGGTAACTGTTGAGTTGGAACCGCCTTGGAACTGACTGAAAGGTGAACCCTCCATCAGGTTTTTAGAGGCAGTAAATCCACACAGGAGGAATATTTCTCCTATGGAGCAGCTGGTAGAGTAAAATCATGTCCTTGGGTTGGCAGTGCCAACTCTTTACCACTAAGCCACCAGAGCTCGCTAAAAATCAATGTTGTTGTTGATTGCCGATGAGTTGAGTACGACTCATAGCAACTCTATGAATAAAAGACCTAATGCCTTTCCATAGTTATCGATCGTTTCTTCAAGTTCATAGCATTTAATAGATGAAACCAAATCAGCCCACCACCATCTATCAAGGGAGCTCTGATGTCCTACTGGTAAGAAACTGTGCTGCAATCCCAAAGGCACAGGGTTCAAATCCACCAGATGCTCCATGGGAGAAGGATGGACAACCTCTCTCGTGCAACTCATTGTCTCTGACAACCTGCAGGAGTGTTCACTGACTCCACAGTACACAACAACTACCTAATCATTCTGACTCATAATGACCCTTTAGGGTGGAACCGAACATACCTAGGGGCTTTCAAAGGTTGTAATCTTTATGGAAGCAGACTACCACATTTTCCTTTCCTCGAGGTGCTGGTGGGCTCAAACTGCTGACCTTTTGGTCAGTAGAATAGCACTTTAACAAATGTGCTACCTAGGCTTCTAATAGATAGACTCCAAATGGTAGTATGTAAACGAATATCTGATTTCAGATTCTAGCAATATTTGTGAACATACAGGTTCACATTTAATAATAACACAAATTAGTACCACTTGACCTTAAAGGAGATCTGGGTAGATATACCCTTTACTGGTAGCCCAGTAATAAGAAGCAGTGCTGTAATTCCCAAAGGCATTCAGTTTGAATCCACCAGCTGCTCTATGGGAGAAAGATGGGCAGTCTCCTCCCTTGTGATTTACTGCCTCTGAAAACCTGCCGGAAGGTCAGCTATGGGTGTGTTCTGATTCAATGACACACAAAAATAACATTCATAAATTATAGTCATTTGCTTTGTCATTCTGGGGAAAACATTCTTTGTTAAAGCCAATACTTAGAAAAGCAAAGGAAAAAAAAAGACTTTCTTCTACTTGCATTGTTGTAACTGTTGTACGTTAGAAGTTAATTTCAACACATAACGATCTTATGGGCCAGAGTAGAACTGACTGACAGGATTTGTCAGGCTGAAATTCTAACAAGGGCAGATCTCCAGGCTTTTCTTCCCTTGGAGCTGTGGGTGGGCTTTAATCATCAACCTTTAAATTAAATAGATTTACACCACTAGAATGCTTTCACTACCATGACTCCTAGCTAAGAAAAAAAAAAAATCTGTGTGACATGTTGTTACAAATGTTGTTACACAGAAATTTCAAAGTAAGGAGGTGAAAGTGAACAAAAATATGATTTTGTGTTATTTGAGTACCTTATTGACAAGGACAATAACTTTTCCGAGTGCTGATTCTTTCTTCTTCCTGTCCAAGTGATCCTTGGCAATGTACACGGCCACTCTGGTTTTCCCACTGCCTGTAGGGAGGCATATAATGATGTTCTTCCCTTCCAAGGCTGATTTAGCGACTTCCAACTGATAAGACCTGAGATGCAGCTCAGGTTCAGGGGATGCTCTTCTCATCTCATTCTCTTCATCTGAATGAGGTTAAAAAGAGGGGAAAATGAAGGATAGAGCAACAGGATAACCAAAACAAGGAAGGCTGAAAGTGAACATGGCATCTTATTCTGTTTGCTATATAAAAGGTGTCAGTTCTCCCTTTGCACTAATAAGATATAGCACAGGGTCTCTTGCATGGAAGTGGTGCTCACTGTGGGGAGGCAGTGAATTAGTAGAATGGGTAGCACAGGGATCTTTTCACAGAGAGGGTAAAATTCAATGGCAATTACAAAAAAGGAAGGCTATCCATGGACTTCATGAGTCAGACTTTCCATTTCTTTGTTGAGCCATGATGCCCTACTTCTTTTTGTCAGTCATTCTAAATACAAACTAGAGGAACTGGGAACGTAGGAACAGCCTGCCTTGTTCTATATTCTCCTTATTTTTTATTAGAAGAAGGCATCAGAGTTAACATTACTTTTCCTCAACTGTAAAATTTCATCTGACAACTGAATACCAAACTATATTTTACAGTTATGAATTTATAAAAAGAGACAGGCATAGTGGTTGCAATAATGGGTAATATAAAAGTATGTTTCAAGTACAAAAACAACTGTGAGGAGGGCACGAGACTAGAGAGTGTTTTGTTCTCCTTGATACAGGGTTGCTATGCATCTGAACTGGCTTAATGGTACCTAACAACCAATAACAATATACACCTAAATATACTACTATATGGAGTGTGTATTATAAGCCAACAAGTCTAATTAGAAACAACATTCACAGAGTAAGGAATAATTCCCCTGCTAATCTTTAAATAGTAGGGGTTTTCTAATTAAAAATTCCTAAAATAACTTTATTCACTGAAATATGATTGCTTTTTTCATTTAGTGTTGGTCTTCAGCTTTGTTATCTTATCACCTTTTCCATGTATTCATAAACATTCCTCTGTAACCTGAAGCACAATATATTAAAAATATTTTTAAGTAACACAGATGCATAACTAAATATCTGCTCCTTAAATTATCTTAATTTTATCTTTTAAGTATCTAAGCATATAATATCAACGAAAAAGACAAAAATTCATTAATTTGCAAACATAATAAGACTAAAATACCATATTTTGGCTTAGCAATAATATCTTGACTAGAAATTACCTTTTTATTTCTTTCAGTACAAAAACATGTGAAAAAACATCCTTTTAATATGAAATATAAGAAAATGTAATCTAAAAGCCGAGCTTATCCTCTGCAAAAACATAGAAATCACAGGACTTATCAGTATCTTACTACCCACGAAACAAGTGCTCTATCTCCTATCAATGATTGCAATAAAACTAAACAAAATCCCATTAGCCTCAAAGAAGTTGCTGATGGTTCCATTTCAGTACCGAGATGATTATATTTTAGTAGGTTTGAACTTGTTGTGATAGCACTATCTGAACAGGTAGGAAAATTCACACGAATATCACTTAGTAAGAGCCATCTCCTAAGTTAGCAGGAAGTTTGCCTTCTGTATGGATGAGTAAAGGCAGATGCAATGCATCTAACTAACACCCGATCATCTGCTGGTTTGTTTTCTATGACATTCACAGGGGGGGAAAACCTAATTTGAGATCGCCAGAATTTAAAAAAAATATACGTTCAGTCCTTTCCATTCCTTAACTACTTTGAACTCTGCAGAAACTATACTTGTTTCCTATTATACTAAATTATTCATAGAGTTTTCAAAGGACTGTTATTTCAGATGTGAATGGTCAATCCTGCTACTTAGTTAGCCTCAGTCTGGAAGATTTACGCAAACCTTTCCACCACCGGTGACCCTGCTGGCATTTGAAATACTGATGACATGGCTGTCAGCAAAGTGCAAACAAGGTTCTCTTTAGAGACACGGATGGTGAAACTTTGTCACTCACACTTTGGGCATGTAGTCAGAAGGGGTAAGTCTTTGGAAAAAGATGTCATGCTGGGAAAGGTGGAAGATCAGAGACAAAAACCCATCTCAATAAGATGATTGACACAGTGACTATACAAATGAATATATCAAATGTCATGAGGATGGTTTGGGATAGGCAAGGTTCAGATCTGTTCAAAGGTTGGCTGTGAGTCATAGTTGATTCGATCACATCTAACTGCAGCAACATTATATTTATGTAAAGTTAACATATATTTAAAAGTACTATTATTTCTTTGATAAATAGTTTGCATACATTATCAAAATCCTAGTATTCGGCCCATATTGAGTATTTATCACCTAACTTTTCCTTAAAAGCCAGGGTGTTTTCTAAGGAAGATGTATTTTAAATGGTGTCTAACATTTAAAGTAGTTCCAGGAATTTATTTCGCCTACTCTGCTATTTGATTGAACAAGTTTGCTTAAGAAAATACCGCCAAGGTCTCTTTCTTCATGTCATTCTGTGTACACTTTTGCAACTCTCTCATTCCTGAGAAGTTGGAATCCACTCAGAGCTGGCCCTCCAGCAGGGTTGTGAGGCTACAGATCACATAGAAGAATTCACAACAGTTTCTTGAGGAGCTACTGGTAGCTTTGAATCACCAAAGCAGCTTGGTCTTTGAGTTAATTGCACAACTTCCTGTAGACTTTTGCTTAGGCATAAACAAACAACAAACAAATAGTGTTGTTTCTCTCACAAAAGCTATATATACATTTTAAATAATTTTTTTGTGTTTTATGTGTACCACAAGTAGATCCTTGGATTCAAAGAAAGGAAAAAAAAATAAATGTACAGCTCATTCCCAAGTCTTTCTTAGGAAATTAAACCAAATCAAAGAAGTAATATATCAATATCATATACATGCATATTGGAAATTTATTACACAGATAGATTTGAGAATAGAAGGTTAAAAGAGCTATCATGTTCAAAATTTAATTCAAGAACCAAAGTCAAGATCAAGTACTGACACTTATTTAGACATATTTGTTGGTCATGCCTGTCAAGTCAGAAGCAACTCATAGTTGACCTTCCAGTAGGTTTTCAGAGGCTGTAAAGCAAATGGGAAGAGACTGTCCATCTTTCTCTCTCAAAGCAGCTGGTGGATTCAAACCACTTGCCTTTGGTTTGGAAGCACAACTCCTTACCCACTGTTGTTGTTGGGATGGCATCCATCAAGTCAGAATGGATCCATAGCTAACCCTTCAGTGGGTTTCAGAGGCAGTAAATCACATGCAAGGAGATCGATTGTTCATCCTTCTCCCACAAAGCAGCTCATGGATTTGAACTACATACCTTTAGGATTTAAGCACATGCTCTTACCAATATGCTACTAGATATTCATACTAAGTAAATTCTGGATGCTTATTATATGCCATACACCTTAAAGGAATATAGGACTTTTCTAGGACAGTGTACTGCTGCCCTAGAAATAAAAAATAAAAAAGATGATTAAAGTAATAGATTAAAAAAGACAAACAAATAGATGGCTGGATTGACACAAAAGAACTCTACTAGTGAAGTGAGTTAAATAGAGGCTGCTTACCTAGGGTTGGTAATATGAACCTACCAGGTACTCTATGAGAGAAAAATGAGGCAATCTGTTCCCATAAAGATTTACAGCTCTGGGAATTGTTCTAGGGATAGATTTACTCTGCTCCTTAATACAGGAACTGATAAAGAATTAGCTCAATGATCTTCCATAGTTTAGATTTCCTGTCAAATCTAGAAAACATGATAAGTAGCCCCACATTTCAAAGAAAAGGGAAGAGTAGATATAGAAAAAATTAGACTTGGATTGAATGTGAGAGCAGCATCCAAAGAAAAAGAGCTGGGTGAGTGCTAAATATTCAGCCTGATTCTTGCCTTATCACATCTTGTGACATAGGGATGGAAGAATTTATCCTCCTAAGTAATGAAAAGAGAAATTTGTCTTCTCTGTTACCAGAAGGAGAGACTGAATTAGTGTCACTGAGCCAAGAGCCAATATCCTTTTTAAAGAAGAAATATTTGGGTTTCTATTTGTTTGTTGTTTGTTTGGTTTTGGCTCCCTTTGAAAAAGAGAATCAATTAAATGCAATCATGAAAATGGTATTTGAAACATGCACAAGCTGGGAGTAACATTTGCCTATATTCTACACTAAACACTCGCTGATGACCCCAAAATTAACTCTATACCATATAAGTGGTCATAAAGAAATAAAATAGGGTTTAAATAATAACATTCTATTGGAACTACACCATGTGGCAAATTTCATTCTCACATTGATTTTTGACAGCTGAGTTATTCTTGGAGAGAAAAGGTCTGTCACTGCATGTGTTTGAAATCGACAAAATATTCCTTTACCTATAGTGTGCCACTACAGAAAACTACACCATTCCAGCTGGACAAACATTAATAGGCACTGCCTCAAAATAGTAAGGAAACACTTTCTATATATCAGGCCAGTGTGCATTGCCAAGAATATTACCACTTCATTGAAGCAGCATATCCCTCGGAAAAAGGAAGCGGGGGGGGATAAAACCATCCCAACTTCCCATAGTATAATTAAAATAGTTAAACTTTCAGACTATAACTTATTACATTTTACTATGCCATATAGTACTTTTAATAATTATATTAAAATATGTATCAGACTAGCCTATGGTCTTTATGTCCTGATTAAATGACCTTTAAGTAAGGACAAAGGACAGGTAAAATAAAGTCCTTTTAATATAGACTTCAAAAGTGGAAACACTATGTTTTTCAGTTTCATCAATCTATCGAAATTGTTTTAAAACTGATTACTTTTTCGGTCCATAACATATTCCTGAGTGTATAAAATTTCCTAATTTCTGAATTCTACTACTCATTATGTAAAATGATGATTGTTAAATGCTGACCCAGGCAGAACTTCAAGGGGTGACCCTTGAAAATTTGCTTGTCTTTGAAAATACATTTGCTTTTGAAAATGTATTTGCTTTTGATAATGTATTTGCTTTTCAAAAGGAGGTTGCATTCAGATTTATCGTGTCTTTCATGCAATACTGAGGATGAAAAATCAGCAAATACTTATGTTTGCTAACAGCTTGAAGCAGGTAAAATGCCCTGAACATAGAAGATATATATTAAATATTTATTAAGTGAATTAATATTGTTGAAAATCCCTTACTTAGACAAACAAAAATTAGGATGCAATGTAGAAGCTTAAATACTAAGTATTAGCTAGAGTATATTTTCAGCTCTTGAAGGAATATAATTTACTAAAAAAAGTTAATAAAAGCTTAGGGAGAAAACCACTTATATCCACAAAAAATAAGCACATGGCAAGAACTTAATAAACACTGGCTGACTTGAATTGAAATGAAGTGACCCTTTTTAATAAAAATTAAGGCTATGTCTAACATTGATTTAGCAAATTAGGTTTCTACCACCAATTTGTTTAAAGGGAGAGTTACTGTGATTAAAAACATAAAAGAGGGGGTAGAAGCATTTGGGAAGGTCTTAGGGCTCATAAGTAAACTGTTTTGTCTCTTTTGGCTTATTGTAGATCTAAATCTCTACCATTCTTCTGCTAATGTAGGATATTCTGAAGTCCACAGTATTTTCTGAACATTTTCCACAGTCACAGAACAAATTCACAATAAAGTAATTTACTGGCCATGCTGCTAAGAACTTATTTTTAGTTGTTGTTAAAATTTGTTCATATTAATTATGAAATACTTTAAACATATGGACAAATACAGAAATATGTGTAACAGACATTCAAGGATCCATCCCCCATATTTAGAAGCCGTTAATAATTTATTTCAGAAGCAGTAACAGGAATACACATTCAAAGAACAGAAATACAGTATTTGAAATCCAATAGGCTGAAAAAAATTAAGAAGTCTGATAATAGGATTTTCAAAAGTATGTTATTGTTGCTATATGTTGCCGCGTTGCAACTGACTCATTCCTGACCCTCCATTTGCTTTTGCGGGGGCCATAAATCTTACAAAAGGAGATCGCTCTTCTTTCTCATGTAGAGAAGTTGGTGGATTTGAATCACTTGCCTTTGAGCTAGCAACACAGCTCTTTATCCACCAGGCCACCAGACTTTCCTTGTCAGAAGATTGGAGTATGGGAAACTGGAAATAGGCATTTTTGTTTATTCCTGCGAGGTTATACAAGCAATATAGAGAACAATTTTGTAGACACCTAGTGAAGTTATCATTTCGTGACCAAAATATCTTGCAAACACTTCTATTATGCAAGTGATGTTTACAAGAAGCAGAATTCTTTTAACTCTATGTGCAATATCTATCTTTTCCTGTTAAGAGAGTGGATCTTTTGTGATCTTCAGTTATCTACAAATTTATTGTGCTGATAGTATTGATTTTTGTTTAAATATATTTTAAGAAAAATCAGGGCTGGAAATAAATTTACAAAATAGAAGACAGTTTTCAAATGCAGCAAAATTAACTGAAATGGATCTCATAAATAAAATAGATGGCATGAGGCTATGGAATGTGGAATATGGTATGCCAAAAGGGATATGTCCTGCATCAGAATTAATTGATTGTAAAAGACTTTTAGAAGTTGCACTTTTTAAAAGAAGGTGAATGGCAAAGTTCCAAAACTCTTTCACAGTAGAAAAGAATTGCTTTAATTGCATAAATACATTAGGGAGGGTATGAACAGCCCCCATGCTTTCCACTATATGGTGTCTTATTTCACACTTTTTAAGGTTTACACAACAGTTAGGCAGTACCTGAATCACTTCCCATGGTGCCTGAATCACTGCCCATGTTGCTGTTATGTCCAAGACTTTCTTCTAAGCAGCTGACACTTCCTTCTGCCAAACTTGTGTCTGATTCTGCAAAGGAAAACATTTTAAAATATTTTTTAAATATTTCTGAGAATAAACGTATTTTAACTGCACACCTCTACAGCACACAGTACATACAGTTCAATGCTAGTGGGGAAGGCACACTCAGACAATTCTGAATAAAAGGTAAGAGAGTATCTGGCAAGCTACAAGGAAATAAAATTCTCTATGGATGAGCAGCTGCCGGGCTGGATAGCGGATCAAATACGCATTATCTAGTTAAAGTACTATACATCCAATATGAGAGTGAGTGCAAATTTTAAGGATTTGCCCCCCAAAATAGGACGTAGGTTTGATAACATGCTTTACATAAAAGTACTATTTAGAGCCTGCGAGCTATTTGTATGTAAAATGGCTAGGGTATGGAACTGTACTTAGAGGTTATGAAGACAGTATCAGTGATCAACAAATTTATAAACTCAAAAAATAATTTTCTTTCTTTGGGACAAATACACCAAATCCTGGCTTTGCATTTACAACTAAATCTTAGATGAGGCTGGAAACATTTTTTTTTCTTTATTATAACTGACACAGTTATATCATATGATACAGACTAGCATAATGGGCCTGAGCATGAAATCGTGACAATGGTGCAGGATAGAACAAGTCTCAGATCTGTTGTTCACAGGATCACTGAGTCATAGTCAACTCATTTGTTACACCAAGCAACAACAGTAATTAAACCAACCTTTTATCAAAGAGTTTTTGTTAATGAGTGGCAAATGCACATCCTCAATCAGTATCAATTCTTTAAAAACCTTCTTGTCTTCAAGGGAAGACTTTTTTTTTTCCTTTTCCAAGGCTTTATGCAACCTATTATGAAACTGGTAAAACTTAATGAAAGGTGGTGACCTTTGTTGGATTCAGAATAGAAAGGATTGAGAGGCTTGTTGTTGCCTGAGCCTCGGTTCTCTTTACTTAAAGTGGGACTAATACCTATTCACAATAGCTAAGAGATGGAACACACCCAAAAACCCAGCAGTGGAAGTGCTTTATCCAGAAGTGGTTAAAGAAACTATGGTACATTCACACAAGGGAGTAATATAAAACTTTGAAAAGTAATGAAGAATTTTTTAACACTGCACAATAAGGATGAATCTAGAAGAGACTACATTAAATGAAGTAAGTCAGTCACATACTGATAAATATTGTGTAAGACCACTGTGAAAACAAGGTAAAGAAATGTTTACACCTATCTTCAGTAGAAACATTCTAACGTGATTACCAGGTTGGTGAAGTGAAAGAGAAGCAAACAAAAATTAATAAATAGACTATAAACCATATTAAGATAGTGAAGAGAAAGGCAATATTCAATAAGTGGATGATCAGACATATTAAGTATTATAATCAACATTATAAAAAAGTATATGCTAAAGATTGAAAAACCAGTATGTTTTGTAAACCTTCACTCATAAAAATAAGGAAATAAAACAGGGCTAAGAAGAGTAAACATTATAGCCTTCAAGATGAATTACATCTCAATATTAAGAAAACAAAACTCTTCACCACTGGGTCAACAGACATCTTCATGATAGAAGGAAAAAGGATTTAAGGTGTCAACAATTTCCTTTTATTGGGATCCACAATCAATACCCATGGTAACAGCAGTTAAGAAATCATTGGGGAAAACCTGTTGTCAAAGACCTCTTTAAAGTGCAGCAGAGCCAGGATGTCAGTTTAAAGACTAAGGTGCACTACATCCAGGTCATAAGATGTTCAATTGTCTGTATCCTTCCTAAACGACATGCCTCTGGAAACTCTACGTCATTGTTGTTGTAGTTGTTGATTGCCTTCGAGTCGAGCACAACTCAAAGCGCCTCCTTAACAGAATGCCTGCCTGAAGCCCCTCTACAACCATCAACATTTATCAAAGTTCATAAAGCTTCCGGAGGCATGTTATTTAGGAAGTGGATGCCGCTCCTGCTTCTAACTCTATGAACTTTGATAAATGTCGATAGTTCTAGAAAGGCTTCAGGCCTTTTGTTCATAGGGTTGCTATGAGTTGTGCTCAACTCGAT
The DNA here is from genome assembly GCF_000299155.1 of Elephantulus edwardii. NCBI lineage: Eukaryota > Metazoa > Chordata > Mammalia > Macroscelidea > Macroscelididae > Elephantulus > Elephantulus edwardii. The sequence continues at coordinate 32,362,486 of NW_006399753.1, read as the reverse complement.
GACAATCAGCATGCATCTGAAAGTTGGATAATGACTAAGGATGACAGAAGAATCAATGCCTTTAAACTGTGGTGTTAGAAAAGAGTACTAAAAATCCCATGGACTAAAAAATGTTTCTTAGAGGAAGTGTACCAGGGTGCTCCTTAGAAGCAAGGATGGTGAAACCATCTCCCACACTTAGGATATGTTGTCAGGAGGAGGCAGGTTTTGGAGAATGGCATTCTGCTGAGAAAAGTAGTGAGTCAGAAAAAGAGAGGAAGATCTTCAACAACATAAACTGACACAGTGCCTGTAAAAATGGGCTTCAACATATCAGAGATGATAAGAATGGGGTTGGATAGGGCATTCTGAGCTGTTGTACAGAGGTTTGCTAGGAGTCAAAGTTGACTTGACAACACCTAACAACAAAAACATCAAATGCAATTATTTCACAAGATTGAATAACTATTAGATAATATCAGATATCGCCAATTCTCAGCACAGTAGCTTAATTGTTATTTATTATTAAAAATAAAGTAAAATCCAAATATCAAGAATGTAATTTTTTACATTCTTAGAATTTATAATATTTCATAATATTTATATGTTATATAATAATCATTTAATTTTAGGTGCCAAATATACTAACTCAGTCCTAGGAAAGTAACTTATAGCTATTTAAAACTAGTCTGAATATCATACATTCAGGGTTGGAAATGGAAATGGGGAAAAAAAATAAAACAGATGGTATTTTGTCAATAAAATGTACCTTTAAAAAGATGACAGGAAATTCCTCAAAATGAAACTTTTTTAGTCAAGTTTATGGAAATATAATTCAGATACTTTATGAGCCACTCTTTTTAGGTATATCATTTGATGAGCCTGATACATCTCTAGTTTTGTGACCACCATCACAGTTAAGACAGAGTTTACTTTTGTTATTGTTGTTGGGTGTTGTTGAGCTATATTATTCTGTGCCATCCTCAAACTCTCTGCCATACCCAAGCCCATTGTTTCAATTCATTTCCTTAAAGGTCTTTCTTTCTCTGGCCCTCTGCTTCTCCGTGCTTCTCATCTTTCTTCAAGGACTATTCCCTCTGACAACATGCCCAAAATACATGAGACAAAGTTTCACCATCCTTGCCCCTAAGTAGCACCTGGTTGCACTTCTTCTAGGAAAGGTTTGTTTATTTGCCAGTCATGGTGTAATCAGTACTATTTGCCAGCATCACAATTCAAAGTATATTTTTACACACACCCTCGAATTCCTTCATTCCCCTTTGTATTAAGCTCCCTGCTTTTCACTAGTTCTGTCTCGATCTCTTTCTCATTGCTATCAAGCCAAGTCGGACTCAGAGCTGCCACCCCAGCACATTTCCAAGGTGTAAACTGCACAGGAAGAGACTGCTGATGTCGCTATCATGTAGCAATTAGTGGATTCGAACTGCCAGAGAAGCCCATAGTCTGTAGAGGGTCAACAGTGCAACTCTCTAGGGACTATGCCACCTGAGTTCCCTTCTGTACTTACAGTTTTGCTTTTTCTGTGTCCTTACAGAAATGAATCCAGGCAACATTGAAGTCTTATGTCTGGCTTATTAAATTTACATAAGATCCCTGAGATTCACTCATTTTGCTTCATGTGTCAGTTACATGTTACTCTTTATTGCTGACTAGTTTTCCAAAGAAAAGCCCTGGTTAAACAGTGAGTAAGCACTTTCCCACTAGTTGAAAAGTGAGAAGTTAGAATCCATTTAGCCACACTGCCGAAGGACATTGCAGTCTGTTCCAAGATTGTTGTTGTTGTTGTTAAGTGCTGTCGAGTCGCAGGTGACTCATAGTGACCCTATGAAGGAGAGTTATCGACGCTTGGGTGGTTCCAAGATTATATGGCCTGGGAAATCGTAGGGGCAAGCTTTACTCTGTCCTATAGAGTTGTAATGAGTTGTCAGTAGCCATGGGTGTGTTGGTTATTCCAAGGAGCCCGGTCTGGTGGCACACTGAGCAAGTGTTTGGCTATTAACCAAAAGGTTGGTGGTGTAGCTCACCAGCTGTTCTTAAAGCTCAGCCTTGGGAATGCTTTGTGGTGTTTCCACTTTCTTGTATAAGGTCACTCCGAGCCAGAATCAACTCTACGACAACTGAGGTTTTTCAATGTCTCATTAGGAGCTTCAGCATGGCACTAAAGATTAAGCATTTGACTACTAACTGAAAGGTTGTTCAAATCCACTCAGAGCAGCCTTGGAAGGAAAGGTCTCATGACCTGCTTCTGACAGTGCACAGTCATGAGCAGACAGGAAGGCATCCAGTCTGCTCCGCCCACACGGTGAGCATCGTGACTTGCAATCACTACACAGCAACGGATCTGGGTTTTGGATTTTAGCATTACAGTGAGTGTCTTTTTGTGACATCTACCTTCCAATCTGGGCCAATCTAATATGCTCAGGAGGTGAAGTAGAATCCTAGAAAACGATACAAATATGCAAGTTATCTCTCTCTTAAAAGGTAAAGCTGATAAGAAATTTGTGAAAAAATTCTCAATGGACATACATACTGTTTAAGTATATTAGCACAGCATAAATACACAAATGTGAAAATACTGTGCTCATCAGTTGTCGTATATTAGCTCTAAAACTCAGATTTGAGGAATCCCTCATGATCACACGGGAAAACCTGGTCGTCTCACTGAGAGATTTTAAATATGGCACTTTGCAATTCCCAGAGGTATGTCTTGTTATAAGCTCAGAGGCGAGTGTGGGATAGAACTGTCAAGTAGAAGAGCATTTCGGGCAGATGTACTGATGAAAAGAGAATATGATTTGTAAGGAAAAGGCAAGGTGTAAAATGAAATGGAGAAAATGTCATTGCAAGAATAATTCTAGGTCTAGAAATACAGGCTAAGATTTTTGAGGCAGGGAAAAATGAATGTTGACATGATTTTCATTTGTTGTTTCAAAAGTTGTAAAGAGAACTAAGAACGCTTTAACATTGCTGGGGGGGGACCCTAATATCTAACATTGTATCATTAAGTTTTCCACTAAGTTATATTCATAGAAATTACATTTTATTTTCATTTCATGTTCTATTCATTAGCAGGTAAACCATAATCCTAAACTTACTCAATGCACGCATATAGATTCCTCCAAGTTTAGTTCTAGCATCCGTTTAAAAAAAAAGGAAGCAATCGATGTAACGAACACAAAGAATTTATGAGTACTATATGATGTTGTTACCAAAAAATAGTGTATTAAGTTAATTATGTAGATTATTTTGATTTAACAAATAAACAATATGCGAAGGTGATATTAAGCTTTCCTAGACATGAGGCTTTCAATATCTTACATGGTAAGTATCAATCATTACCACCTCAGTTTTACAGGTGAGAAACCAAAGCTTCAAGAGGTAAGAGATTCACACGCTCCCATATAGAACTGGGAGCCACCTTAACTGAAGCTATCCATGTTCAATGTTTCATTACTCTCTACCTACACCAAACATAGCTGATGATTTGCATGATGTCTTTTACATAAGCAAAACAATTCCAAAATTACAACCAAAAGTAAAATGTAAAGCTTTTTAAAAACAATATATATACACCTCCACAGCCATGCCAGATTTCCTATTAATCTTGGAACATGGCTTATTTTTCCAAAGGGAACAAAGTTGAAGATTTTATTTTCTCACCGTTTCTAATTTCATTTCATTAATTTAATATTTAAAGATCTATGTTCATTCTTAAACATTTTTCCTGTAAATAAACAACAACAAAATGTAATATGATATATCTTTGCCATTTTAGTGGTATATAAATCTCCCATTTCTACACATACAAAAACAATTGCTTTCTAGGCAGCAAATGCTTAAGTATTTTGATATTTGTGTTTGTAGAAATAAAAATTTAAAAGGAAATTATTCTAATAATAAGGAAATTTTATTATACCTCCCATATTACCAAGAATGAAGAATGGCATTCTTAGAGTTTTTCTTCCAAATTCCCTTTAAAAAAGTATGTCACTCTCACACGTTCAAACACACACTAAAAGCAAGATCAAGAAAATGTTTCTCTAACAAATATTGAACTTCTAAACCAAGATTTTATATATATATATATATATATATATACAGTCTCCTTTGTCATTTTCAAAATATGCAATCTACATTTAAGTCCTAATTATTAAAGTCATGTGTCTGTGATTTTAAAATAGGTCAGATAAAACCATCAACTGGAGGTTGGGTGTTCTGTGAAAGGAAGTCGGATATGGAGGTAAATAGATCAGTTTCAAATCTGAGCTTAGCCACTGCTAATAAATGCTTTCACTTCATGTTGTTGTTAGGGACTGAGGAATTGACTACAACCCTTAGTGACCCTAGCTACAGCAGATCAAAGCCCTGCCCACTGCAGCACCATTGTGACAGAGACACTAGGCTCAAGTCCATTGCCCCAGTCACTTGTCAATCCATCTCATTGAGCATCACCTTTCAAAGTTTAGATAGAAAGTTGCTACTTTCTCACTTCCAATGAATACGATGCTTTTAGAAAAATGAAATGAGTCTTGGAGACAATTCTTAGATTCTGATAAAGCTGAAATTTGAATATTTTAAATATTGAAACTAACTACATTGTATAATAAGTGTTGTTACCTTTTATGAAAATGTTATTTCCTATAGAGGAAATACCAAAGAGCGCTATAAAAGAGCATATAGAGTAAAATTGATGGTAGTTTATAATTAGTAAAGAAAACATATATTTATATATATTCTAATTGAATGAAGGGAAATAATACTCATAAATAACGGATTTTTTGATAATAAGTTTGCAAGCAGCATATTCAAAAAAAAGAAAATAAAAATTACTTTGCTTACAATTTAACCCAGTCCATAATCTGCCTCATTTTACAATCACATCTTGAAAATGTTGCTACTACAGCAGAAATATTAACTGACATCCAGAAAAATTTCATATTTAACATACTGTAAACCTTAAATACTTTAAAATATTTTTAAACCATTTATAAACCAAAAAAGGTTGACGTAGAAAAAAAACACACAAAACCTGAAGGAGCCTCTTGGTGGAAGGTGATTTAGATTTATTGCCATGTAAAGTCTGCCCTCTGCTGGAAAATTCTACTATACCAATTGGTCGACAAATACACTGTTTATTCAAAGAGCGAGATACACTTGATTAGGTAACATCTAAATTCTTTCTTCTTTCTATTTTTCCCAGGTAGTATGCCTCCAGTTTTCAGCTTAGATACATTCCTAACTCCACAAAATACCTCTTTCTTGTCTTTCCTATTATCTCATGCTCCTTCCAGAAAAGCAGATTTGCATTACAGCAGGAGCAAGGCGAAGGGCGAGGGCCTCCCTGCAGACTGAGAATGAAGATGACAAGCAGAGACAGCTCCTGTTCGTGGAACAATTAATCTTTACAAGCCCTTCAAATAATCTTATTCCATTTTTCACGGTAATTTTTCTGTTCGCTCTTAACTCTGACCTCGTAATGTATCTTGTAATATAGTGTCTCCCCTTCAGTTAAACACCATTTGCCATTGGCCCTGTGTATGTCAAGAAAGAATTGTACTTCACAGGGATTGAAATGATTCATTATGTGGAAGCAGATCACCAGGCCTTTCTTCCAAGGTGCCTAGAGGCAGACTCAAACTGCCAACCTTTCAGTTACTACAAAAACATATGACCCATTTGCACCATAAGGAGACTTCTTCTAGCTATCTATTTTAAACCAGAAAACTAAGCCTGAAATCCATCCTGCAATGTCAAAGACTAGTCAAAAACCTTTAAAGACAAGTGCATACAAGGGCACACACAAACATAAAGCAGTCATGGAATCCTAAATAAAGCATGCCCTCTTCCATACTGCTAACAATATACATTTCTTTTTCTTTTGAAATAACTTATTCTCAATTTTTTGAGGGAGGAAATAGATCACTTTTATTTTCAGCTTTATGTATATGGATCTACACACACACACACACACACACACACACACACACACACACTCACATTTTGGTCTGTCAGATTCTGCTCTCTGTGCCAGGGAACATGTGTTCCTACAGAATGGAGAGAAGCCACCTCCACCCACCTTGCACATTCTCTCCTGGATTCAAGCTTCTAGGAAATGAGTTCCCCAAAGAGAAAAATCTCTCTCCTAGAGCCACAGGCCCACACGGTATCAGAGAGCTCTGCTTTTCCTGTTTACTGGATTTCTACAGCTAAAATGTTTCAACTAGAAGTAAGTCTGAGCTGTGTGCAATGATGTTGGCTTAAACCAAATGATGCATGCTCTTTGGCCTTTCACATTGGACCCCAACATAGAAAGATAGTTATTAAACTATGAGGTTGTGAGAATAATCTACCCAGAGCTGTAAGAATGGCCCATCCATTCCTTGTCAGTCTCAGAGGCAGGAAGCCCTTAGTGGTGTCAAGTTACAAGAAGTATGAGCCATATGACACCATGAGAAGCAAGTTTTGACAGCAAGGAAGTATAAGGATTATAAGAACGACAGAAGATGAGTTAGAAACCTATTTGGTAGACAGCTTTTTTAAAAATAAGGGGTATGTGAGAGGCACAGACTTGAACAGATGTGAGGGCAAGATACATTTAGGGGTCTCTCCTTGCATATACTTAATAACTAATTCTCTTCGAGGGGGAAAGGAGTCCTGATTTACAGTGTTTGGAATTCTAGTGGCTGCTGGGTAAGGAGGTGCAATGCCAAAACAAAGGAACACAGTTCAAATCACCTCCTAGGGAGAAAGATGAGCTATCTTCTTTCACACAATTTATAGCCTCTGAAAACCCATAGGAGCGTCAGCTAAGAGTCAGTTCCAACTCAAGGACACATAACAACAATTATGTAAATATTCTTACAATAGCTGGATTCAAAGAAACAGCGTAATACCACTGAGTGGAGTCCAAAAGCGGTGCACACTCCTCTCTTGTAAGCTGGCTCCAACATTTCCCCCCACCCCATTTTCATCCCCTATTCCCTGCTCCCCATATGCACATTCCAATAACTAAAGATTTCCCTGAAAACATATTCTGAGATGATCATGCTTGCATTGTGATGGTATTATGCAACTTTCCAAGTAATGAGTGATAAAGTTTTTGTAAATTTTTCCCCCAGTTAAGGAGAGTGAAGTGAAAATGATAGCTATAGAAATTCACGATTTTTCAGGGATCACTCAAGCCTTAGCTTGACCTACCCTCCCTCCTGGTCAAACAGCTCCCCTCGGCACTTTTAGGACTTCTTTGCGCTTGACCTCCTGCTCATGATGGTCATGCCACACATGATGTTTGCCAGCCAGCTCTGTTTCCAAACACAGCACATTGCCCTTAAGGCGTAGATTAAAGACCTTAAATCTTTTTGGTATGATTTGTCTAATCAGTCTCCTTTCTTTCACGAGTCTTCTTTCTTCATTCTTTACTATGTTGTTCTGGGGGTGGTGGTGCTGTGGATTGACTACTGTTTCGAGTGCTGTTTTTGCACTAGATTGTACATTCTCTGCAGGTAGAGGTAATGCCTCAAAGCTTAGTATCCTCAATGATATAACCAGCCCAACTCACTTCCTTCTTCCTCTTACTCTGGGGGGAGCTCAGGTGGCTTAGTGGTAAAGAGTTAATTATGTTGTCAACCAAGAGGGAGGTGTTTCGCATCCACTAACTGCTCCAGGGAGAAAGATGGGCAATTTACTCCAGTGCTATATACAGCCTCTACAAACCCACGGAGGGGTCAGTTATGAGTCTGTTACAGCTTGATGGTACATAACAACAGCATACTATTCTGGTCTCAAGTCACTCAAGGCTTCATCCATATTCCAAAATGGAGAAAAGAGAGAGTGCAAAGTCATAAAGCAGGTTAAAATTTAAAACATCGACCTCTTTGTTAAAACTCTGCAAAGAAAGCTTAAGGCATGTAGCCATAAAAGGATGTCATGAAAATAAACTGGACATGTATGTGCAAGCTCTACACTGAAAAGACTTCTTTTTGCCAAAATACGTATGGGTTTATTGTGACAATGATACAGGCTAGTATAAAGTTCAGAACTGCTGCTCACAATGTCATCACTACAAATCAGAGTGGACTCAACAGCACCTAACAGCAACTCATGATCACTGAAAGATAACCATCCTGAAAATACTATACAATTTTAAGTCATATAACTGACCCATACAGCCCTCTGTAGTTTTCAATAGAAAAGAAACCTCTATTATACTTTAGCAGACACTGATATCAGTCTCTCTTTCTCTCTTTTGTGACTCGTAATAATATATGCCTTTTGGATTACTTCACAAGTAATGCTAGTTCCTGATAATGAATGGCAACTAAATTTAGAAAATATGGAAGTACCAAGGAATAGTCGTGTCACCTCAAACCAATCCAGAACTAGTATGATTCTTTAACAACATTATTATATATTACTATATCAATTATCTTTCCCACTAAGCTGGCAAAAGCTATTGCTTTTATTTCTAAATAATCTAGAAATCCCTACATTTGTAAAGGTTACTATTCTAGAGCATTATTTTATTATTCCAGTGGAAGGGTAAATTATGTGACCGTTTTATAGAAATTAGCGTAGATCACATCTAAGATTGGACTTTAGTCTATAAAAAGGCAAAACAAAACAACAACAAAAAAAGTCCCATAACAGATTGGACCAGGGAGAAGAAGGCTGTTTTATAAAGGTCAATTTTTAAACCCCTCCTACAGAACATGATCTATGCAAAATATATCCACAATATATTCCAAAGCATAATGTCACCGGATAAACCTAAGGAGTGGAACATATGGGGAAATATGAAAAAGAAGGTATTAAAGTCTGAAAACAAGCAGGTTGGTAAGCTCATTAGCTGGGGTGGAATTTTAAAATCTTCACGTGAAGGAATATATAAATCAAAATATACACATGTATTCACAGTCATGTGCACATGGCACTCTGCACTGTTAACATTATCATGTTCCTCTGAACAGGACTTTCCCTTCTCTTTATAAATGTAAAAGCACCCTCTGCTGGCCAGCTGGAGTATTTGCATTTTCTAGTTAAAAATTCAGCACAGAAAGGCAAGTTTGGAAAATTTTCTGATCAACTCTCCAAGAGAATGACTTTATTTTCAATGTCATATATTTTATGTCCTATTAAATTTCATTTTAGCTTATTTTAGTATAGAACATTCATTTCTAAACCTTTTTGGTGGTTGCTGTCAAGTTGATGCCAATGCAAGCTCACTCAGAGAAACACAATAAAAAGATCCATGCGAAAGAACTACAGATTCATTTTGACAAAGTAAACAAAGACAACTAAAGGTGACTGTAATTCCGCTGTAATCTTGTAAATGTAAATGATACATACACTTGTTAATTTATTATAATTAAAATATCTTTAACAGAAGGAAATGAAAATGGGGTTTGTATCCTTCAGGGGTTTAGAAAGGGAGCCCTGGTGGTCTTATTGGGCAAGGAGCTGTGTTGTCAATCTAAAGACAGGACATTCAAATATAACAGCTATTATAAAGGAGAAAGGTGGGCAATCTCCTCCCATATAATTCAAAGCCTCCTAAAACCTGCTGAAGAGTCTGCTATGAGTTGGTTCTGACCGTAAAGCAATGGCTTTCATTTTCTCTTTGAGGTTTAGAAAACAGCCTTTCACCTGTCCCTAATACCTATAGGTTGTAATATGACCAGTGATTTCAGAAACGGAATGATAGCTAGCATTAAAACCTTACTAAAGTTCTGATAATTGCTCAAGTATTGTTTAAAAATTCTGTGTTCTTTTAGAAAGGACTGAGTGAAAAAAGAAAGTTTTCTTATAGTGAAGTTTTTCACTCCTCTTTTGCTAGGAAACAGTAGATTGTCAATAGTAGAAGAGGAGGCATTAATGAGAAATAATAACAGGCCTGGAGTAAGGACCCACCACACCAAATTCACTGCTGTGAGGTCGGTTCTGGCTTAAGGCAACCACTGTGGGATTTTTGAGGCTGTAAATCTTTACAGTAGACTGCTAGTATTTTTCCTGTGTAGTCATCGCTGATCTCAAACTATCAACCTTTGGTTAGCTGCACAACATACAAGAGCCAGTTTGTTGTTGTTGTTGTTGATGTTGTTGTTATTGTTGTTTTATTCCCAGCAAAATGAATCTTTAAGCTCAATATTCAAAAGTAAAGAAGACAAAAAGAATTTGTCTTTAATTTTGTGCATTTTGAATGCAGGGCCCTCAGTAAATAAACTCCAGGCTGAGGATATGCATTTGTCTCTCTATAGCTCACTGATGGTGTCCACTCAAGATGAAAGGACAGAGCATTCCAAACTTGAGACCATTTTCAACTTTTTCCAGCATGAATTTAGAAAATGTTAGTACCCCACAAAGATGTGAGGCAACCTACCAAGGAAGCTTATTAAAATGTGAAAACTCCACATCCAGATATGGGATTTTGGAATTCCTATAGAATTATGATTTCTAAAGGAAAACACAGCTGCTCAAATGAAAAAAAAATCTAGAATTCATGTTTAAAACTTCTTTATTCTATGAAAACTTCAGAGTGTATTCCAAGACCAGCAACACTGGGGAGTTTAGAGATGCAAACTCTTAAGGGCTACCCAAGATCCACTGGCCGTGTTCCATTTCTATAAGACTCCTTCCTCTGGGTGATTCTGATGCACTGAAGCGTCAGAATATTATATTTAGATCAAATTCCATAAAAAAGGTTATAGAAATATTGGTATCATTTCTGTCAAAGTATTGATAATTTAGATTACATATTGCTGTTAAGTCAATTTCAACTACAGAGCAAAGAACAACTGTCCCATAATGTGTCAAAGGCTCTAATCACTATTAAAGCAGATGCCTTTCTTCCATGGAGTCCCTGACTTTGGAACTAGTGGCTAAGCACTTAAACATGGCACTTCCAGTGCTCCTTATATAGTCCTTATAAATCAACAGGAAAAAACAAATATCAACAACAGAAAAATAGGTAAGCAAAAAACAACAACAAATAAAACTGACTTCTGCTATGACTAATTAATTGTTTTCACTAGAAATTAGAAGATTTAAATTCAAATAAGATAGCATTATTAATAATAATAAAAATGACAAAAGAATGAAAATAATGGTATTATAGACCCTTGTTGAAGAGATTCAAGAAAAGAGCCACTCTTTTATACTACTGGGGAACATATACAATGGTATAAGTTTCTGGAGGAAAATTTGACCTTGTTGTTGCTGTTGTTGGGTACCATCAACCCACAATTGATCCTCCAATGAGTTTTCAGAGGCAGTTAATAGCATGAGACGAGACTGCCCATCTTTCTTCCACAAGGTAGCTGGTGGATTTGAACCATGTACATTTGGGTTTGCGGTGCAACTCCTTATCACTCACTAAGCCATCAGACCTGTTAGACACCTTCCAATGGGCTGCAACTCTATGAAAACAGAGCGAATCCTGCCTGACCTTGTTTTAGTCATTATGCCAATCCATCTCATTGAAGGTCTTCTCTTTTTCACGAACCCTAAACTTTTCCAAGCACTGATATCTTCACCAGCCCTTGCTATCTCCAGAAAACATGTCCAAAGTATGTGAGGAAAAAATTTCACCATCTCTTATTCTAAGGAGCATTCTGGCTGCATTTCTTTCAAGACAGATTTGTTGTTTTTTTTCTTTTGGCAGTCCATGGTATATTCAGTATTCTTTGCCAATATCACAATTCAAAGACAGTAATTATTTTTCAGTCCTCCTTATTCATTATCCAACTTTCATATGTATATGCGACAATGAAAATATCATGGCTTGGGTCAAGTATACCTTAGTCTTTAAACTGGCATCCTTGCTCTTTGGCACTTTAAAGAAGTTCTTGGCCAAAGATTTGCTTTTCACTATATTATTTTATTTCTTCACTGCTGCTTCCATGGGCATTGACTCTGACTCTAAGTAAAATTAAATCCTTGATAGCTTCAGTCTTTTCTCTATCATGGTGGTATTTATTGATCCATTTGAGAGAAGTTTGTTTCCTTTATGTTAAAGTATAATATACACTGAAGGCTACAGTTTTCTTATTTTTCAGTAAATTCTTCAAGTTTTCTTCAGTTTCAGCAAGCGAGGCTGAGTTGATGAATCTTCCCTCAATCCTGATGCCGTGTTCTTCTTTATATAGTCCAGTTACTCTAGTTATTTGCTTAGGATACATACTGAGCAGGTATGGTGAAAAGATACGGCCCTAATGTAGGTATTACACCCTGATTTTAAACCATGAAGGGTCCTCGTGTTCTGTCCAAACAACTGCTTCTTAGTTCATGTACAGATTTCACATAAGCATGGTTTAATGTTCTGAAATTCCTATTCTTCTCAGTTTTGTCTATAATTTATTATGATCCACACAGTCAAAGGCTTTTGCATGGTCAGTAAAACAGAGTAAACATCTTTCTGTTTTCAACCAAGATCTATCTCATGTCAGCAATGATATCCTTTGTTTCTTTTTTCTCAACAATGTAAGATTGGTCAATTAAGTATAAGGCATCCAATTGGTGACATTATAATTTAGCCACTAAAAATTATGCTGTATAAGAATAGCCAGTGAATACAGGAAAATTATCATAATATAAACATATGCAGGTAGACACATAGATTGAAACAACAGATACCCAATGCAAAAAAACACACATATATGTATAAACACATTGGATATATAGGTGCCTTTTTTGTTCATTTCTGTTTTCCCAAATCTTCGGAACTGTAAATATATTATTTTCTAAGTATAAACTACTAAGATAGTGCACGTGTAATGCTAGAATCATTCTGTACTGCCTCATAAGAGGTAACTGTTAGATCAGTAATATTACACATTGATTGTAGTGCTAAGTCTTTTGAAAATGGCTTTTATATCCATTGCCTTACCCCCCCATGTGGGCAGGATATCCAGGACTTCAACTGCAGACACATGTTTCACCCATTGATTAGCATCTTCTGCATCATCAATAGCTGTGAGGCCAACATACGAGAGAGAGAGAGCTGAGTAGACCGTAGACAGCTTGTGGTGAGGCATAGCCTGAGGGAACCATGGAGACAAAGCTGGAGTTAAAGGTTCTGCTGGCTGCATGTGGCTGAATGAAGAGCTGACATGTGACAGCTATGAGACAAAGTTTGCTAAATGATTGAGGAAACTAGAGGCTTCTTGCATTTGTGTTGCTAGACTGAACCTGAACCTTTACTTGTTGACTGACAAGGTGTCTGAACTAATTGAAGAATTGTATCTTCTTGTTGTTGTTGTTGTTGTTATCTGCCATCGAGTCATTTGCAACTCATAGCAACCCTATGTACAACAGTCCTAAACCCTGCTCTATCCTGTGCCAATCGCATTGCCTCTGACACACCCATACCAATTATCCCAGTCACTGAATCAATCCACCTCAATGAGGGTCTTCCCCTCCTGCGCTGTCCCTCTACCCTACCAAGCATGATGTTACTCTCCAAGGACCTGTCTCTCCTTACAACATGTCCAAAGTATGTCAGACGAAGCCCCAGAATCCTTGCCTCCAAGGAGTAGCCTGGTTTAACCCTCTCCAGGATGAATCTGTTTGTTTTCTTGGCAGTCCATGGTACATTCAATACTCTTCTCCAGCACCACAGCTCAAAGGCATCAATTCTTCTAACCTCCCTAGTCATTGTCCAACCCTCTGATGCATAACAAGTGATTGCAAAAACCATGGCCTGTATCAGGCGGACCTTAGTCTCCAGAGAGACCCTGTTGCTCTTTAGTATTTTGGAGAGATCCCTAACCACAGACTTCCCCATCGCAATGCATTTTTTGATTTCCTGGCTACTAGTGCCAAGAGTGTTGACCGTGGAGCCGAGCAAACTGAAGCTGTGAACAATCTCAATCTCTTCGCCATCCTTCCTGAGGCTGACAGTTGGTCCAGTGGTGAGAATTTTTGTCTTCTTGACATTGAACCTCAGTCCATATTGAAGGCTGCAGTCCTTGACCCTCTGCAGTAAGTGCATGAGGTCCTCCTCAGTTTCAGCGAGCAGGGTTGTGTCATCTGTATAACGCAGATTGTTGATAGATCTTCCACCAATCCTGATGCCACACTTCTCCTCATAGAGCCCAGCCTCTCGGATAATCTGCTCTGCATACATTTTGCAAAGGTGTGGAGATAGGATGCATCCCTGGCGTACACCCTTCCCAATTTTGAACCCTGCAGTGTTACCCTGCTCTGTTCTGACTACTGTCTCTTGGTCCAAGTATAGGTTTCGCATTAGCACAATTAAATGTTCTGGGATTCCCATTCTTCTGAGAGTCAGCCACAGTTTGTTATGATCCACACAGTCAAATGCCTTTGCATAATCTTGTTGTTACTTTTGCTTAATTAATCTTGTTGTTAATCAGGTTGTTAATCTGGGATTGCTGGACTAACCCTAGAGTTTCACTGTGATATATTTGCCTCTCCTGCTCCCAATCTATTTCTTTAATAAACCCCACAACTGCGAGTAAGGTAACATCTGTGAGTCAATTTGCAATGAACATAGAACTCAGTGTTTAGTAGAAGGAGGTGCAGGAATGGGAGGCGCCATGGCTGACCTTGCAATTATCGATACTGTGGCTGTCATTGATGGGGACAGTTCAGCGGTCCCTACATTTCCTTTTTCCTTATGTTGCAGTTGCTTCTTTTACACATAGATTATTAGCAGTCATCACTTTTTAATATTATTATTATTACTTTTATTACTATTATTATTATTATTATCATTATTATTATTAATGATCATGAGATTGTCAGGATGGCACAGGAGAACACAGCATTCACATCGATTGTTGCTTTGAGTCATCTTTGACTCCACAGCACCAAACAACAATAATTTAAGCTTATGAAGTTATTAGGAGAGTCTGATGAGGTTGTCCATTATGTGTTATACTGTTAACTCAGAGGCCGCACATTTGAAGCAGTTTGAATGCTGTCATTCTGTAGAATAAAACTGGGAAATCTCCAACTGCAGACTGCAACCTCAGAAACTGATGGAGGCTTATCATGTGTCAGAATCACCTCTAAGGTGGTGAGTTTGAGGGCTTTTATGAGGCTACTGCTGTCTGTTATGTATGTATGATGAAAATGCTTTATAATGGTGCTACTGTGTACCTTTTCCCAAGCCATGTTCAAGGATATCATACTGGAGGCTTGATATTAGCCTCAGTGGAAGTACTTATATACAGAAATTGGCAAACACTAAAATTGAGACCATTTTCCTTGTCTCAGAGAGCCCATTGTTAAATATTTACTAACACTGAATCAATTCTAAGATGTGCAACAATGAATGAATGGAAATCCAAATTCTCTATTAATTTTCATTAAAATCTCAATAAAAACCAGCAAAAAATAGATTTTTAAAAAATTAAAAAATTAGAATGTGGGCTTTTTTGAAGGGTGGAATTCTCCTATGTAATCATAACCAAATTATGTTGTTATTAGGAAACACTGAGTCAAAATAATGAAATGAGTTTGATTGTTTTGGGCTGTTTCATGGTTAAAAACATAGACTAATGTATAGTTATATAGATGGTGGTATATAATTTTCACACCGATTATTTACTTCAACTAAAGCCAACTCTTATGAAATTCTGGGGGCCTAATGGTAAGAAGTCAATTGGTAAGTGCTACCAATCCATAGAAACACAGTTCTAATCCACCAGCTGCTACACTTTAAAAGACAGAGGCAATCTCCTCTGGTGCAATTTAAAGCCTCTGAAAGCATGCCGGAGGGTCAGCTATGAGTTTGTCCCACTTGAAAGCACTTAAGAACAAAAACAAAGCCAAACCCTAGTTGAAGGTTTCTTTCTTTTTATAACCCGAGATGTCCCAACTGAGAGGGTCATGGGCTACAAAGCAAGTAAAGCAGTAACTATCTTATTTAAGTTTCAGACTTATAGATGAATCCACTTAGTTAACATATTTGAAAGTATTTTGAAAAACATGAAATATAACATTCTTCTGAAATTATTTATCACAATACAAGGACCAGGCAGAAAACAAAATGTAGTCAATAGTTTTAAAACGTTCATTAATTAAATGAACATAAGAAAAAATAGCATAAGGAAAAATTCACTTACCCTCCTCTAAAATATTGTTTTAATGAAAATACAAAACTCCAAAGTCCAAAGTTTCTCCTTTAATAATAGATATGATGTAATCAGTCCACCAATTGATCTTTCTGGATAAAATAATTAGTATATGTAATCTCTTCCCTGCATTAACTACCTCTGAAAACCCATTAGAGGGTCGACTATTGGTCAGTTCTGACTCGATGGCCCACAACAACAACAGAGTGTTCAAAATTTCACTTATTGCCAAGTACCTGAAACTACAGAAGAATCTGCAAAAGATAATTCTGAGGAATTATTCTCCATATCACAGCTCTCCTCGGAACTTGACTGACTGGTGGCAGAAATAAGTGGCTCTTCAGGTTTGGGCCCATCCTTTTGTGATAAATTCTCAGTATCTGTGAATAAAAATATTAGAATGTAAACATTAATGAAGCCCAAGTTTACACATAGTGTATGTGCACATATGTAGGCAAAGGGGCTTTGGTGGCCTAGTGGTAAAGAGCTGTGCTACCATCCCAAAGGTGGTTGTTGCTGTTAAGTGCCATCAAGTCATAGGTGATGCATAGTGACCCTATGAATGAAAGTCCTCAACACTCGTGTGTCTCTCATCCTCTCTCCAGGTTCACAGAGTTTCTGGAGGCAAGCTATTAACGGAAGTGGATGCCACTCCTGCTTCCAAGCTTGTTTTAATCAGGAAGCTCCACCAAACACTGTCAGCCATGGGTAACCATTATCACATTTGACACATCAGTGTCACAGTGTTCAGCCTGACAGCAACCACAAGTGACCGCCGTACAGCAAGTGGACACACCAGGGCTATACAACCTAGAAGACTGTTTGAACAAAAACAATGAAAAACAAGGCCTGAGGGCCACGGATTAAAAGTCACCCACCTAGGCCAACTGATCAGTCGTTGTGTTGATGTTACTGTAGTTAAGTGCTGTCACCCAAAAGTAGACAGTTTAAATTCAACCAGCTGCTCTGGGAAGAAAAATGGGAAATCTTCTCCGACGTGATTTACAGAGATTTCCTAGCTTTCACCCACGGAGAAGCTGATAAATTTGAACCGCATGCCTTTGGAATGGCAAAGAACCTATGAGAGGTTCATGTGGGGTGATATGGGGTCCCTTAGAGTAAAAAACGACTGTACAACTGCCTAACAACAAATGCAATTATTATTTTGAAGTTGAAATTCATTTTTTCAGTACTTTGACATTTTTAAAAGCTCAGAACATGTTTGTTGGGTTTGTTGTTTTTTTTTTATCTGACACTGTAATTTTCTTTTTAATGTGAACACAGTAATGACTTAGGATAGGATTTTCTCTAAAAAGACTGTATTGTACTAATCATAAGAAAAGTGAGATATTTCTCTCTCTAACCACTGTCTACTAGGGAACAATTAATTTATTCTGTAATATTAAGTTACATTTAAGGGGGAATTAAAGAGAATGGGAAGCTGACGGCTTTTCCCCTTAGCTTGTGTTCTTGCCATTTTGTTTCCTCACTGCGTGTTCTATACAAGATGTACATCTGCTTTAATGTCAGCCTAAATTCATGTATTCGGAATTCTTAGGGATTTTTTTTTAATTGAGTAAAATATTTTGTGTTTCTCCCTTCCCCTTCAGAAGTTCGAATGGTCTTGTGGTTAAGTAGCTGTGCTGTCAAACCAAAGTTGATTTTGATTCAACTGGGGGTTAATTATAGGGTCACATAATTTGATGGGTGGAGGGAGGGGTGGGTAAAGGAAATGAGAAGTATTAAGTGTGAATAACAATGTATAAGAACTTTGTAAATAAACCAGTATAAAATGAACATTTTCTTTAAAGTTGAAAACAAACAAACAGACAAAGAATATGAGTGAGTCCAGTTCCCTTTTCTGGACTATCTTCCTTCAACCAAAATGTGAATGTTTTATTGAGGCCTATGTGGGATTTGGCTGTCAAGGATCTCTCCAGAGTGCTGAAAAGCAATGATGTCAGTCTGGAGACTAAGGTACACCTGATCCAGGCCATAGCCTTCACAATTGTTTGCTATGTGTCAGAAAGCTGGACAATGACTTGGGATGATAGAAAGAGAATCGATGCTTTTGAAGTGTGTTGCTGGAGAAGAATGTTGAATAAATCATAGACTGCCAGGAGAAGAAACAGGTTTGTCCTAGAGAGGGTGTAGGCAGCCTGCTCCTTGGAGGCAAGGATTCTGAATCTTTGTCTGACATACTTTGGGCATGTTGCAAGGAGGGACCAAGAATGAAAGAGAAAAAGAGGAAGACCATTAATGAGATGGATTGGTACAGTTACTGGGGTAATGTGTGTGTCAGAGGGTAGGTGTGTCAGAGACAGTAAAGTTGTCAAAGGATAAAGCAGTCTTCAGGGCTGTTATACATAGGATGGCACATAACAACAAAAAGCAACACCTCATGGGATTCAATGGAAAACAAGCTTTTCTATCCTTTTTAAAGTAGTATCTATCAGAAAAGATTGGTTATATAAAGGACTTTTTCTAAAAGTGTCATTTGGGATTATCCCACCCTAAACAATAAGGTGAAAATGTGCTCAAGTTGTGTATGAAGAATTTCCCTTATTCACTGTTGGTGGTGGGAGTGCAAAATGGTGCAACCACTATGGAAGACAATATGGTGCTTTCTCAAAAAGTTGGAAATAAAAATATCATTTGACCCAGCAATTACACTACTGGGAATATACCCTAAAGAAACCGGAATTGCCACCCAAGCAGATATATGCACATCAATGTTTATTACTGCTTTGTTCACAACAGCAAAGAGTTGGAAACAACCCAATTGCCCATCAACAAATAAATGGATAAAGAAGCTGTGGTATATTCACACAATGTAATATTATGCAGCACTGAAAAACAAGGAACTCACTAAATATTATACAAAATAGATGACCATGGAGGACATTATGCTGAGTGAAATATCTCAGTCACAAAAAGACAAATACTGCATAATGTCACTGATATAAAACAAGACTGACATGGGGGTAGGTGGGAAACTAAGAAAAGAGTAGATAAATAATGTGCATGGTACTGAAACAGATGAGGGAGAAAACCGTATAAATGGAATATATGATTAGGTATTATTGGCATGACAAGAATCCAGAATAAGGGATGCATAGTAAAGTGGACTGGGGCAGGGGGTGGGTGCGGCGACACACTGTATAACAATGAAAAACTTTTTTTACAAAGAAAAAGCGAATTAGGGGTGAGGAGGGTCAGGGAGGAATATGTGCAACATAAATGAATGGAAATCCAAGTTCTCTATAAATTTTCATTAAAATCTTGATAAAAGAAAAAAAAGAAAGCTACCATGGCCTTGTGTAAGAAGCCAACATGACAATGTTTGACGGTATCTATTAAGTAACTATAGGATCTATAATTGTAACATTATAAACCAAATTTGTTTTGTATTTACAATAAGCACATAACATACTATTCTCAGTTTTAATTGCTGAGGTGATTCTAGACTGCTCCATTAGGTTTTCTTGGCAGTAATTTGAAAAGAGATTGTCAGGTTTTTGTTTTCTAAGTGGCCACCACATGGGTTCAAACTAGTAACCTTTCAATTAGCTGTTGAGTATAAACTATTGTCATTACTCAGGGACAATGACATACATTAAATGATTTAATCTTTTTTAAAAAAGCCCCGGTGCCACAAGGGCTGGGCCCATAGCAGTGTCCATGAAGGAAGATTTCTTTTCAAACATTTACCTGGCCAGGAACTCAAAGCTAATTCAAAACCAAATATTTCTCAATTTCTTACTAAATCTCAAGGAATTCAACCAATGCTGTAGTTAAGGTTCCGGGTGCTAATAAAAAAGTCAACAATTCAAAGTGACCAGCAACTTCATGGGACAAAGTGGCGTCCGACTGCTTCTGTCAAGATTATAGCCGGAAAACCTTATGGGGAAGTTCTACCTTGTCCTATATGGATGGTTACTATGAAGAGATTACACAACACACAGAAGTACTCGAATTAACCTTTATTTGTTTTTTTTAGGGACATCTCCTGGCCTAGTCCACAGACAGCTGTGCTGCCAACCTAAAGGCCATGTCTCTATGGCAGTTAAATTCCAACAGTTGCTGTCCTGAAGAAAGACGGGCACCATCTTTACATGGAGCCTCTGAAACTCCACTGGACAGTCAGCTATGAGTGGGTTCCGATCCAAAGACACAGAAAAACAATACAACAACATACAAGTGCAAACACTCGCATGCATATATATGCAGCAATAAAAGAACAACTCAATCCCATTGCCGCTGAGTACTTCTGGATGCAGTTTCAACTTCCTTTTCTTCCAAGGGGTCTACGGGTAGATTCAAACTGCCAACCTTAGGTCTGTAAATAATTGCAAACTGTTTGCACTATGTAGGCTTTTTTTATAGTAATATAGCTGTATTTCAAGCTTCTGGACCCAAGGAAAAACACTTTATAAAATAAAATGGCCTAACAAAGTCATCTACCTAATAAATTAGTAATTAATTCATTACTCTAATTAATACATTACCATTTTTAATGAATCTCAGTAGCAGTTTGCTTGAAGATGCTTTTTCTTTTAAAATATATGTGTGTGTATGTGTGTGTGTGTTTGTGTATATATATATATATTTTTTTTTTTTTTCCACATTCTGTTAGATCACCTTTCTTGGGAATGAGAATATCTCTTCCAGTCAGTTGGCCAGGCAGCTGTCCTCCAAATAGCCTAGTGAAATGTCTAGAGGCATAGACTAGTGAGCATATCCAGAACTGTACCTGTCATTTGAAATATTTCAGTTGGTAGTCCATTGATTCCTAGGCCCATCATGCTTGGGAAGGTGGAAAGAAGAAGACCCTTGATGACTTGGGTTGATAATGTGACTGAGGCGATGAGTTTGATAGTGTTGGAGATTGTGAGGATGGTCTAGGATAGAACAGTATTCAGATCTGTTGTTCTTAGGGTTGTTATGAGTTGTATCCAACCTGATGTCACCTAACAATAATTAACTACTCAAGTTTCTTGTCCTTTATAGCACTTATTTATATTTTCAATTTGTATAATTTATTTAAAAAACATTTCCTGTTTATCTCATTCCATTGGAAAATATTGTCTATGGGAGCAGAACTTGTTTTTTGTTTTGTCTTTTTTTTTTTTTTATTGATGCTGTATGTCCATCTAGGACAGTTTCTGGTATCTAATACATATTAAATAAATGTTACTCGAGTGACCGAATGGAATATATAGAGTAACCTTCTGATCTGTAGAATTCATTTAAATAATTTATAACTGTAGTGGCTTAGTGAGTTGGGAGTTGTGATGCCAATCCCCAGGTGGGTAGTTTGAAGCCATCATTTCCTCTGCAAGAGAAAGATGGATAATCTTTTCCTGTGTGATTTACAGCCTCGAAAAACATACAGAAAGGTCAGGCATGAGTTTGTTCTAGCTCCAAAGTAGTAAATTTGAAGGTTTTTAAATCACCAACTAACTTAATTTGCCTTACATATGATATTTTCTAAAATACACAAACTACGAAACAAAAAACAAGATGGAAATTTTATATGAAATTTAGAAATAATCCAAATAGAGGATGGTTGTTGTTGTATACTGTAGAATCAGAACCAACACATAGCTGATCCTACATCAGGTTTTCAGAGAGTTAATCACACAAGAGGAGAGTGTCAATCCTTCTCCTGCGGAGCAGCTGGTGGCCTCAAACCACGTGCCTTTGGTATTGCTGTGCAGTTCCTTGCCACTAGGCCACGAGAACTCCATATACAGAGGATACTAATATAGAGGATTAGTACCATTAAAATGCTTTTTTAAAACTCATAAAAATACCAATGTTAACAATTACCGGGCTCTCATCAAATTTTTAATAGATGCCTTAAAAATTCACAGATGTGTAATAGAACTGTAGTCACTACTATGTATAAAAATGTTCAAAATATCTTGATTAAAGTTTCAGGTAATCAGTTTTCAGAATGTGTTAGTATAACAAATATAAACTAGGAATCAACACTGATATTCTAGCCTTACACCATGGGTAAGTTGGAAAAGTCCATTTTTTCTCAGGCATCAATCTCCTCATTGGTAAAGTTGTTTAAATAGAAGATATCACAAATCCACAGCTTTAAACATCCAAGTGTTCAGCACTGAGTCTATAGGCTTTTTAAACTTTCAAACACTATTCTGCAAACTCTGCCAATTCCACAAAATCTTCCTTAGTAAAATTATAAATACCTGCATTGCTTTCAGGCCAAGTGGTGCCTGTTAACTCTTGGACAAGGTTTTCATTTCCTGTTTGATTAAGAATCACCAGAAATGTGGAAAACCAGTTGTCTTTCTGTACAATCCTTTTCAGAAGCTCTCTTACGGCTGATTCATTTCCACGATTTTCTGCAGCAGAAATCTGTTTCAAGAGAAAAGCAGAATTAAAGAAGATGAAATATCATCTGAATAAATTTAAACAGGAACTACTCTTTAGAAAAACTGAGCAATTAGTGTAAGTATAAACAAAAGCTCCGATTAAAATACTAAAGGGAACAGCAATGGTACTTGTAGTCATTCTGGATTATATGGGGCTGGATTCTCTGAGCAAAGAACTCTTTAATGTGTATTATTTTCTACTTTTTTATTAATATGAGGGGCTATCAAAATTTTTTATTACTACAAGGGAATATTAAAATCTGACACAGAAAATGTTTATTATAGCTATTCTAAATAATGGGTGCAAAAAAATTTATATCTCTATGTCTATTTACACCAATTTCTATATATTAAAACAGAAATTAAACAAACCCAAAGAAATTGTTGATGAACTGAATGCAATACATACTAAGTTACATAGCAGAACTCTATTCCATAGAGTGTTCTAGGATGTCACTCTAATCACCAACCTTTCACTCAAGGCACTTCTGGATATATTCAATTAAAATAGTTTAGCATTTAGTCATCTGGGCCATCTAAGGGCAGAATTTCTGTGTGTCTTTATTTGTTGTTGTTAGGTGCCATCAATATGACCACAAGTCATAGCAACCCTACAAACAACAGATCTGAGTTTTGCCCTATACTGTGCCGTCTTCACTGTCTCTGATATGCTTAAGCACAAGGGTATAGTTGCTGTGCCAATCCATCTTGTTGAGGTCTTCCTCCCTTTATCTGACCCTCTACCTTTCCCAGGTTGATGTCTTTATCCTAGGACTGGTCCACGCCCAAGGATGTGAGGTAATTTCATCATCTTTACCTCTAAGAACTCTGATTTGTTGTTGTTATGTGTTGTCAAGTTGCCTGCAACTCACAGCAACCCTCTGAGCACAAAGGCTCTGAACCTTGCCCTATTCTGACCCAATCTTACTATCTCTGCCACACCTACCTAAATTACTCCAGTTACTGTGTCAGTTCATCTTATCTGGGGTCTTCCTCTTTTACATTGTCCCTCCACCATTCCAAGATTGTCCTCCTCCAAGGACTAGTCCCTCTTGGCAACACCAAAGTATGTGAGACAGAGCTTCAAAATCCTTGCCTCCAAGGAGCAACTTGGCTTCATCCTCTCCAGGACACACCTGTTAGTTCTCTTGGTAGTCCACGGAAGTTCAATACACTACTCCAGCACCATAACTCAAAGGCATCATCTCTTGTTATCTCTTGCTAAGTCAGCTCATTGATGAATAGCAAGTAAATGTGAAGACCATGGCCTAGATCTGACATACCTTAGTCTCTAGCCTGACATTTTTCTTCAGAACTCTGGAAAAGTCCCTGACAGCAGATTTTCCTAATGCAATTCGTCTTTTGATTTCCTGAATTCTAGCACCAAGAGTGTTGATTGTGGAGCTAAGCAAGCTGAAATTGTTAACAATTTCAATCTCTTCATCTATCATGGTGCTGCCAATTGGCCCAGTGGGGAGAATATTTATCTTCTTGGTATTGAATTTCAACCCACACTGAAGACAAGCTATTTTCTTTCATCTTCCTGTTGTTGCTGTTAGGTGCCACTGAGTTACTTTAGACTCACAGTGAGCCGATATACAATAAAATGAAATATTACTTGGTCCTGCAACATCCTCACAATTGTTGCTATCTTTGAACCCATTGTTGTAGTCACAAAATCAATCTATCTAGTTCAGTGTCCTCCTATTTCATTTACCTTCTACTTTACCAAGATGATGTCGTTCTCCAAACACTAGTCCCTTCAAATAACGTGTAAAAAGTATGTGACAGAAAATCTCATCATTCTTACTTTTAACAAACATTTTCACTTTATACTTTCCAATATAGATTTGTTTATTCTACTGGCAGAACATATATTCAATGTTATTCACAAACATCCTAACTGAAAAGTCCTCTTCTGTGTTGAACTTTAATATGCATTGGGCTGTAGTTGTTTTTATGTGTAACCAAGTCACCTGTGACTCATAATGACCCTATGTACAATAGCTCTGAAGACTGCCCTATCCTCAGCCAGTATTACTGACTCCAATACACCTACCCCCATTGCTCTAGTCACTCTATCAATACATCTCATCCAGGATCTCCCTCTTCTGCCCTGTCTCTCCACCCTTCTGAGCATGATGTTCTTCTCCAAGTACCAGTCTCCCTGGCCATGTGCCCAAAGTATGTGAGATGAAGCTTCAAAATCCTAGACTCTAAGGAGAGACTTGGTTTCACCCTCTCCAAGACAGACCAGACCTGTTTATTGTCTTGGCAGGGCAGTCCGTGGTATGTTCAAGAACATGGTATGTTCTCCAGCACCACAATGTAAAGGCATTTCTTCTTCTTCTGTAATCCTTAGTCATTGTCCAGCTCTCTGATGCTTAACAAGTAATTGAGAAGACCATGGCCTGAATTAGGCTCACCTTTGTCTCTAGAATGATATCGTTGTTTTTCAGCACTCTGGAAAGTTCCCTGACAGCAGTATGTCCCAATGCAATTTGTCTTCTGATTTCCTCACTGCTGGCATTAAGAGTGTTGATTGTGGAGTCAAGCAAGCTGTAATTGCTAACAGCTTCAATCTCCATCTATTATGGTGTTGCCAATTGGCCTAGTGATGAGACTCATTGTCTTCTGGATGCTGAGATTCAGTCCATATGGAAGACAGCAGTCTTTGCAGCAAGTGCTTCAGGTCCTCCTCAGTTTCAGCAAGTTAAAGTTGTGTCATCTGCATAACATACTTTGTTGATGAGTATTCCTCCAATCCTGATACTACATTCCTACTCATAAAGCCCAGACTCCAGAATGATCTATTCTGAATATAGATTGAAAAGGTATAGAGACAGGATACTTCCCTCATGCACTCCCTTCCTGATTTTGAACCATGCAGTGTATCCTTGCTCTGTTCTGAGGACTGCTTCCTGGTCCAAGTATAAGTGTTCTGGGATTCCCAGTCTCTTCAATGTTAACCAAAATTTGTTGTGATGTACACAATCAAATGCTGTTACATAGTCAATGAAACACAGATTGATAGCCCTCTCGTACTCTTTGTTTTCTGCCAACATGTATCTGATATTGACAATAATGTCTCTAGTGCAACGGCCTTTTCTAAACCCAGTTTGTATTTCTGGTAGTTCTCTGTCGATGTACCGTTCCAGACATTTCTGGATAATCTTCAGCAGGATTTTGCTTATGTGTGATATGAGTGACTCCATCGAGTCACCTTTTTTTGGAATAAATATGGATCTCTTCTAGTCAGTTGGCCAGGTAGTTTTCCTCCAGATTTTTTGGCATAATCTGGTGAGCATGTCCTGGTGAGTTGTTTGTTGAATACGTCAATTGGCATTCCATCAGTGCTTGGGGCTTTGTTTTTTGCCAAGTCTTTCAGGGCAGCCTGAGCTTCCTCCTTTATCACCATTGCCTCTTGATCATATGTTGTTTCTTGAAATTCTTCTGTGCCAGCCAATTCTTTTTGGTACAATGACTCTGTATACTCCTTCCATCTTCTTTTAATACTTCCCGGATCATTCCATTTTGTACCCATAGCATCCTTAAGTATTTCAACTTGAGTCTTGAATTTGTTCTTTAGTTTCTTCAGCTTAAGAAATGCCAAGCAAGTAAGGCCCTTTTGATTTTAGGACATCAGTTCTTTGCACATTTCATTATAATACATTGCTTTGGCTTCCCTTGCTGCCCTTTGAAATCTTCTATCCAGCTCTTTAACTTCTTGATTTCTTCCTTTTGCTTTGGCTTCTCGGGGCCCTAGTGCAATATTCAGAGTCTCCTCTGACATCCATTTAGGACTTTTCTTTTTCTTCTGTCTTTGTAACAACTTTTTATAAAATTCTTCCTAGATGACACTCTTGATACTCTCCCACAGCTCATCTGGTCTTCCTTCATTGGGATAACCTCAAGGTCAAATTTTTATTTCTGTGGATTTGATTTGACCTTTAGCTTTAAATCTCTGTAAGGGGTAATGTCTTTCACATACATAAGAGACAAATAAAAATATAATGGTTTGATTCGGGCACAATTTTGTAATCAGAATGACATATTTTGGGTTTTTGTTTGTTTGTTTGTTTACTCTTTTATGCGGTTTTTGTAGCAAGTTTGTCTACCACAATGTGTCTGTTATTTGGTTTCTTGATTGCTACTTACCATGGTTCTTACTGTGGATCAAAATACAAGGAAATCTTTATGATGAAAGGATACGACCCTGATGCACACCATTCCGGATTTTAATCATATTTAAAACAGTACTTTGTCCTGTTCCAAAGATTCTCTCTTGGTCTATGTACAGGTTCTTCGTGGGCACAGTTAAGTGTTCTGGAGTTCCCATTTTTTGCTAATTTGTGATTCTTAGAGTTAGATGTATTTGCATAAGCAACAAAACACAAGCCATCTTTCTAGTATTATTCTCTGCTTTCATATATGATCCATCTGACATCAAAAGTTATATACTAAAAAAAAAAATGAAAAAAGTTTCATCCTACGTACTATGTCCTCTTCTCAATCTGGCTTGAATTTCTGACTGTTCCCTATCAATGTACTGCTACAATCATCTGAAATTATGTTCGAAAAATTCTATTTTCTTATCCTCTCTTCATACCTTTTCAAATTATAAGCAGGAAATATCATTTGGGAAGCAGGGCTTTATGAGGAGGAGTGTGGCATCAGGAGTGGAGAAAGACTCATCAACAATGTATGTTATGTAGATGACACAACTTTGCTTGCTGAAACTTAAGAGGACCTAAAGCACTTGCTGCGAAGACTGTAGTCTTCCATATGGACTGAATCTCAGCATCAAGAAGACAGAGTCTCATCACTGGGCCAATTGGCAGCACTGTAATAAATGGAGAAGAGATTGAAGTTGTTAGCAATTACAGCTTGCTTGGCTCCACAATCAACACTCTTAATACCAGCAGTGAGTAAATCAAAAGACAAATTGCATTGGGACAATCTACTCTCATGGAACTTTCCAGAGTGCTGAAAAACAACAATATCATTCTAGAGACAAAG
>NW_006399753.1:32333543-32334479 GCF_000299155.1 Elephantulus edwardii | reverse complement strand
TTTTTTTTTATTTAAGCCTCTTGTTTAGAGTCAAGTTGTTATTATATTTTGGAGGACTAGTCTTCTAAGTGGTACAGCACTCTTCTGTCAATATGCTGTACTGAGGTAACCCGGGATTGCTGTGATGCTGCACCTCGTGCCATTGGGGTGTCAAATGTCATATAACTGTTACCCATGGTGGACAGTGTTTGGTAGAGATCTCAGTTTAAGACAGGTTTGGAAGCAGGAGGGCATCCACTCCCTATACAACATGCCTCTGGAAACTCTATGAACTTTGATGAATGCCAATAGTCATTAAAAGGCTTGAGGCCCTTTGTTCATAGAATCACTATGAGTCATGCTCAACTTGATGGCAATCAACACCAACATGACTAATATTATTAGATAATGTACACATTGCATTGGAATACCTTTTTCTGAATGGGGATACATATGGATGGTTGGAAAGGTGGAGAGTCAGCAAAAGAGAGAAAGACCCTCAGTGAGATGGACTGACACAGTGACTACAACAATGCGTTCAAGTGTGTCAGAAAGGATGAGGATGGCACAGGATAGGACAGAACTCAGGTCTGTTGTATAGGGTTGCTGTGGGTCATACTTAACTCAATGGCATCTAATAACAACAATTACCAGTAACTTGACTGCATGTCCTCCTAATTTGTTGACATAACTGCTTCCAGAATTGCATCTATGTGCTGAAATGTCTCAATTCATTTACTGTCAATAATTGCAGACTTAGTTTTTGCCAATATCTACATCAAGGCCATACTTGGGATTTTTCTTCAATATCATCAGTTCTTGATCATATGCTATCTCATGAAATGGCTGAATAGCAATCAATTATTTTGTTACTATGGCTAAAGAGTTATATTCCATTTCATTAATATCACAAGTAAGATTCTGCTGAAAATAATCCAAAACTGACTGGAACAGCAC
>NW_006399753.1:32326433-32332888 GCF_000299155.1 Elephantulus edwardii | reverse complement strand
CCTAACTTTAGACTTTGCCAAATGTAATACATCTCCTGAATTCCTGACTGCTGGTACCAAGGGTGTTGTCTGTGGATCCAAGTAAGATGAAGATGTTGACAGTTTTAGTCTTTTCTCCATCTATTAGGATGTTGCCTATAGATCTAGTGGTAAAATTTTTGTTTTCTTGACACTGAGGTGCAACCTATATTGAAGGATGTATTCTTTAATCTTCTGCAACAATTCCTTCAAGTTCTCTTCACTTTCAGCAGCAAAGTTGTGTCATCTGCATAATGCAGATTATTTGAGTCTTCTTCCAATCTTGACACCACATTCTTTGTCATAGAGTCCAACTTCCCAAATAATTTGCTCAGCATGGTGTTGTTAGCTGTTGTCGAGTTGAGTAGAACTCATAGCAACCCTGTGAACAGTGGATCTGAATATTGTCCTATCTTGTGCCATCTTCACACTTCTGACCCACAAGAACCCATTGTGTCAGTCACCATGTCAATCTACCTGGCTGAGAGTCTTTCTTTCCTTCACTGACCCTCCACCCTTCCAAGCATCATGTCCCTCTCCAAAGAATAGCCCTTCCTAGCAACATTCCTGA
The DNA here is from genome assembly GCF_000299155.1 of Elephantulus edwardii. NCBI lineage: Eukaryota > Metazoa > Chordata > Mammalia > Macroscelidea > Macroscelididae > Elephantulus > Elephantulus edwardii. Next base: position 32,332,299 of record NW_006399753.1, on the reverse strand, counting down.
AGTTTGTGAGGTCAAGTCTCATCGTCTTTGCCTCCAAAGAGCACTCCAAATGTTCCCTCTCTAAGACATATTTTTGGTTCTTTTGTCAGTCCTTGGGATGTTCAGTGCTCTTCTCCAACACCACAACTCTAAGGCATCAATTCTTCTTCTGTCATCCCTATTCATTGTTCAACTCTCAGATGCACAGCAAGTGACTAGAAAAACCATGACCTGAATGAGACACACCTTTGCCCTCACACTGATATCATTACTCCTCAATAATTCTCCAACTCCAGTTCTCTGTACTTTGTCATCTCGAGCTGCCCTTTGAGATCTGCTCAGCTCTTTTACTTCAGTATGTTTTATTTGTTTTGGCTTCTCGATGCTCTAGTGCAATTTCCATAGTCTCTTCTAACATTCATTTCAGTTTTTTTTTTCTTTTTCCCCTGTCTTTTTAATTATCTTTTGCTCTCTTCATAATGATATCCTTGATATCCCACAACTCATCTGGTCTTCAATCATTGGTGTTCAATGCTTTGAATCTATCCTTATGATGATTTTGAAATTCAGATAGAATAGATTAAAGATAATATTTTGGTTCTCATGGACTTGTTTTCATTTTTTTTTTCAGCCTCAGTATGAACTTGTACATGAGTAATTGATGGTCTGACCCACAATCCACCCCTGGCCTAGTTTTGCTGGTACTGAGATTCTTTTATGATTCCTAACATAGATTTAGTCACTCTGAATCCTAGGCAGCCCATCAGGTGAGATCCATGTGTAAAGACACCATTTGTGTTTTTCAAAAAAGGTATTTGCAGTAAAGAAATCATTGAAAACTCAAATTCTATCTTTCTATTTCCAGCCTCATTTCTGTCACTGAGCCCATATTTTCTGACCATTATTCCTTCATTGTTTCCAAATTTTACGTTCCAGTCACCAATTACCATCAACATATCTTGATTGCATATTAAGTCAATTTCAGACTGCAGGATTTGGTAAAACTGTTCAATTTCTTCCTCTTTGGATCTAGATGTAGGAGCATATATTTAAATAATAGTCATGTTAACGGGTCTTCCTTGTATGGATTATATCCTATCACTAACAATATTTTCTTTCAGGATAGACTTGAAATTGACCTTTTTACTATGAATGCACCACCATTCTTCTTTTTCATTCCATCTCACTAGTGCCTAGAATGCCAATGTTCAGCATTCCACTTCATTTTTCACAATCTTTAGTTTTCCAATATTCAAGCGACCGACATTGCATACCTATTTTTTTAAAATGGCATGCAACAGATTTATATCTACTTCAGTATATTAAAATATTCAACCTTCATTTAACTCAACTTTTAATATACTAATTCTGAATAATATTCAGGTGAGATATGCATAAGATTAACCATTTTAAAGTGAACACTTTAGGGGCATCTATTACAATACTGTATGACCACTAGCTCTCTCTAAGTCCAAAGTTCTTTCATCATCTTTAAACACAATATCCATTAAACCATAGTGCTCCCCTTTCTCTCCATATTCTGACAAGCATCAATCTGCTCCGTGTCTCTATGAATTTACTCATTCTGAGTATGTCATATATGTAGAAGCATATAATCAATATGTGACCTTTTGTGACTTACTTAGCATTTTTAGAGGTTCATTTACACTGTAGTTTCTATCAGTGCTTCATTCATTTTTATGGCTGTATAGCATTCCTTCATTGCAAATTGTTTATCCACTCTGACTTTTTGTTTGTTTCCACTTTTTGACTAGTGTGAATAGTACTGTTACGTATATATACTTGTATTGATTTGAGTATTTGTTTTCAATTCTTTCAAATATGTGCCTAAGAGACAAATGCGATATGGTGCCACTGTTGTAGAATGAGGCTGGCATTGGGGTGGGGGTGGGACTGAGAAAAACTGGATGAAATATGTCTACGGCATTGAAGTCTATGGGGAAGAGAATAGTCTAAAAGTATTATATTTTAGGGCATTATTATTATTGTAGGAGTATACAATGAGGGTTGTAGAGTGGATTATATTTGGGGCTAGGGGGTGGGGTTTGGGGAGGTGCGGGGGGGGGGGATTGTGTACCAACGAGGGAGTTTTTCTTTTGCTTTTCAGGGAGAGGAGCAAATGGGGGGGAGGGGGGAGGGGTTTGTGCGGGGAGAAGGGTGCAACAATGAATGAATGGAATAAAAAAAAAAAAAGAAGGGAATTGGGAAACTATTCCATAGTTATGGAAACATTTTACATTTTCACAAGGTGTAAAGTGGTACCTCAGTGTGGTATTGATTTGCATTTGCCTAATGAGCCATAGGGTTTTCGAGGGCCTGTTATTTCGGAAGTGGATTGCCAATTCTTCTTGCTAGTCTGTCTTAATTGGAATGCTCAGATTTAGAACAGTATCAGACAGACAAGCAGTTTACAAAAAGGAGCAGATGAAAGACATTTCCCAATTATAGAAGCAACCAACAGATTCAGTGTTATTCCCCACCTTGGCACATGTGTCTTGACCTATTCCTTTCCCCCATTCCACCAGCATCCCCTTCCACTCCTGCCTATCCCATTTAACACCTCTCTCCCCCATCCAGCCCTTGATACAATGGCTTAAGTCTCAAGTCTTCTGTACTTCTGTGATTCCGAATGCCTTGTGCTGTTGCCAGTCTCTTATGATGCAGCCAGTATCTCTTGAGTTCGGGAGTCTCTAAGTTTAAATTACAGGTATGAGTATTAGGGTAGGCTTTCTATTTAGGATGGTTCTGGGGAAAATCTTTTGCCTTGAACTTCCGCTCCAGGACTGACTTCTTCTTACTTAGTGCCTCTTCTCGTCTATTTGCAGCATGTTGCTGTCATAGTAGGATAATTTCCTTGGAGAGGGTGATGTGTCCCTAGATTTGGTATAGAAGTACTGCTCCTTGGAGGCAAGGATTCTGAAGCTTCATCTGACATACTTTGAGCATGTTGTAAGGAGGGACCAGTCCTTGGAGAGGGACGTCATGCTTGGTAGGGTAGAGGGGCAGCACAAGAGAGGAAGACCCTCCGTGAGATGAATGACTTAGTGACTGGAGTAATGAGGGTAGGTGTGTCACAGACAATAAGGCTGGCTCAGGATAGAGCAGGTTTCAGAGCTATTCTCCATAGGGTCACTCTGAGTCACAAGCGTCTTGACAATACATAACAACAATGATAAAGATCCTTTCCTTTTGAAGTCAAGAGTTTATATTTGAAACAGTGTTGTTCTCATGTGTCATACAATAGGCTCTATGCATAGATACCTTATGTTAGACAAAATGAAACACTGCTGGATCCTGTGCCATCCTCACAACCTTGAATCTACTGTTGTAGCTACTGTGTCAATCCATGTCATTAAAAGGGTCCTTCTCTTTTTCACTGGTTTTCTAACAAACAAGATCTCTTTCTCTAGGAACTATCCCTCCTCAACAGAAAGCCTATTGTGTGATTGGGAACAATACCTTTGCAAATATTTCACAAGCTTATATTAAGTACAGAAAAATGTATGCTACAATCTCTACTTAAAGGATAGTTTTATTGGCCAGTAGTTAATAACACTGTAATAAGGACCTTGTGGAATTTCTAAGTCATGGAAATGGTTAAAGTGCTTTACTGCTAACAGAAAGGTTGGAGGTTGAAGTCCACCCAGAACTGTCTTAGGAGAATGTCTAGTGATCAACTTCTAAAACCCAGTGTGGAACAGTATAAAACAGTTCTAATCCAACACATGGGCTATCATGAGTTGAGTCTCATGTGACAACAACTGGCTTTGGGGTTTTGTTATTATTTTAAATATATTCTTTTCATTTTAAAGATTTGGCATAAATTTAAAAAAAAAAAAAGATTTGGCATAAATTAACTCATTAAAATCTCTGAGCAACCCTGAAGGGAGATCTGGTGGCCTAGTGAGATGGCTGCCAACATGAGGTACATAGTTGGAATCCTGCTCTGTAGGACCAACATGGGCAATCTCTTCCTGTGCAATTTACTGCCTCTGCAAACCCACTGGAGGATCAGCTATGGATACGTTCTGACTCACTGGTAAACAACAAGAATCAACCCTGAGTCAGTACCCACATTAATTCATTATACAGACCAGAAATCTGAAGCACAGACAGGTTCGTTTACCTCCCTAAGGCCACAAAAACAGTAAAAAGCAACATAGGCAATTAGCTTCAGAAAATGAATACTGATGCAATGAATGACAATTATAGCTAATCAACGTTTCCAATTTCACATTCAATTTTTGGCAAGAAGTTGTTAAAATGTCTGTTTGAATTTAATAAAAGCAAGGTGATTTCAGTTAATTTCCAACAGTATTTTTTTTCCCTAAGTATATTCTAACTTCTCTAGCTTCATTACTCTTTTAATGAATTTTTTTTTTTGTCTTCATGGTGTTGTTACATCTTAATGCAACTGTGTAATTATCTAATAATCCAAGTAAGAAATAATTACTAAAGATATTAAGTAAGAGTAATTTTGGCACTTCTTCTTCAGTATCCTCCCTCCTTTTTTAAAAACTATATTCCAATCATTTTAAATCCTTCTGAGAGAGAAGCTCATCATAAGGAATTTCTCTAAAAAAAGAGCAACTGATTCTTATAATGAATACATTTATTAAAATCTAAGCATATTTTATCTAGTAAATTTACTCAGCCTATTTTCTCTGTTAGGTTAATTTTTACAGTGGAATCATACTTGGCAAACTTATTTTATCCAGGCATTGGAAGCCCATGATACCATTATTTCTTACAGGTATTTTTATTACTAGACTATAGAAACACACATAGTATTTTGCAACTTTATCAGCCAGATAAAGATTCTGATAATAAAATATTTTCCAGTATGGGTACTGAAAAGTACATCAATTCCTTTGAAGCTACCATGTAAAAAAGAGCAAGGTTCACATGGGGAGTGCGGTATCTGACCTTTACCAACATCACAGGGGGAGAATGTCCCCATCCACAGCATCAGTAACACAAAGCCAATTCCTATGAGGTAGACATGTCCCCCACACTCCCATACCTCTTTCCACTCATCTCAACACTAAGCTTACTGCCTTGGTGGGTCCAAGATCGGTTGTGATAGCTGATCGACCAGAAAGAACCACACTGGAAAGTCAAAAGGTTATAATTCAGATTAATAACTGAATACTGTCAAGACAGCTCCAGAAATGTGCACGTACGCACCTCAGCCTAGAGCCTCACGGCTCTAAGTGCTCCCAAGTTTTCAGTCCTGCAAATATTGACTTCCCTCCCCAATTGTCTGACAAAGTTCTCTCAGACCAATATTGGTTCTCCTCCCCCTCCAAAGTCTCTTCCCATGTCATGTCTTCATTTTAGTCACAATGACTGCTGTTTCAGAGCATATCCTACATTTCACCAAGTTCAAGGAAGTCTCTTTTCTCTTTTTTTCTTCTGGTGGGTGAAGAATTCTATCTCTGCAGCTAGAGCTGTTCAATATATTGGTGAGACAAGCCAATCATCTTGTAAATTGTTGAGACAGGCCAATTCCCTTGTGGGATGGTAGAAAGCCAATACGTATGTGTAGAGGCCAACACATTTCATTTGCAAAGTCCCACCCATCCCCATGGTTCAGTCATCCACGCTGGAAAAGCTGTATTGAAAGATAAACTCCCCACTATACAGTTTTTAATCTGTTCTCAAAAACTATTATAAATATAGTAGTAAATACAAACATAAATTTGATTACTAAAATCCTACAGAAATGAATATGACATTTGAGATGGTATAAGATACATTCATTTGTTGTTGTTGTTATGTGCCGTCAAGTCATTTGCGACTCATAGCGACCCTATGTACAACAGCCCTAAATTCTGCTCTGTCCTGTGTCAATAGCACTGTCTCC